>NC_052148.1:89130681-89456692 GCF_902713615.1 Scyliorhinus canicula
AGGCAATCAGAGGTAAAGCTTGTTGGGGTGTTTATATTTCCAGGGCAGCAGATGCACAGATAGTCATATCAGGGTAGCAGATGCACAGATAGTTCATTTGTGTCTGTTTTCAGCTCAGTATTTTGGGTGTTTATTGGTCTCTTTTTATTGGCATCCATGCATCTTAGCTGCGAAGAGTTCTTTTTTACACTGCTCTGATTGATGACAGGATTCCGCCGAGTCCTCTTCCTTCTTCGCTGGTGGACCGTTTGCGGGGCAAGACTGTTTGGCACATTACATCCTATACACACACAAGTGTGCACCACGGAGCAACGTGAGCAGGAGTGGAATGTGGCCTCGCAAAGCGAACGTTAAAGGTGCTGGAGAAATGTCCCTGATTCTCGTCTGATAACGTGGACTGCTCGGTGCTTGCAGAGGGAAGCATGAATTCGCTCGAAACTGAACGGGCGATTTCGGGGGACGTACTCTCCACATATATTAGGATTGTCACCGCGTTATCCAAAATGTGCAGAAAACTGGGGCTGTCCACTAGGTTTAAAAGGGTTTCGCCAATACTTCCGGCCTCTTAGTTTAGTTGGGGCTGTCAAATGTGCAGGTCCCAAGGCTGATCACAGCCCGTTTAGAAAGGCACTCTGAAGCATATGTTGAAATGTAAAGAAAAAAGTCAGGTTATGTCTGAAGAGGTGGACCGTTTAGCTGCAGAACACTATTTCCACCTTTGCACGAATTCTGAATTAAGTCGCGGATATCAGTGAATTCTTTATTCATATATTCTGGATCAGTGATACACAAAGTAGCCTTTCAATCAAACGTGCTCTTATCGAGGTGCTTTATGCGTACTCCAGGAGTGAGTTTAAAAGCTCAAATTCCTGCACGCTCACATTTTGGAAGCAGCCTTTCTCTTGCAAAGCACTCTCTCATTTTTTTTTTCCTTTTCATTAAACCGCTTTTCGTCTTTAACTGTAAAAAGTATGAAGTAGAAATAATGCAGTTTGATACCCGCCTTCTTACCTTAATGCCATCGCAATCTTCTTACACGTGGCACTTAATACAGGTTGGAAAGCCTTCGATGTGCAAACTCGAGAGAATTGACCGGCTCCGAGACCGCACTCCTGCATTCCTTCCCCGACACATACTTCGCAACCTTACCCAGCAGATAAAAACTATGACAATGGATTAGCTACACTGAGAGGTTTACTTCTAAATGTGTCCCGTGGAAACCCTGGGTATAACAAGATGCATATGTTACCTTCCACATTTATTTGTTCAAGAAGGAGATGGTCGTAAAGCAGTCAATTGAAAACAGTATAGCTTCATGTTATTGTTTGGAGTTATTCCGGCTGTGTATTAGGAGTCTCAAAGTACTGAGTGGAGCTGGCGTGTCCCCTTGCCGCACAATGACCTTGCCCTACACTTCACTAAACACCTCAGCGGAATTGCAGCGAATTCTATGGTTATTGTCACGAATTCGTAATCCTTCCTCCAACCCTCCAACATACGTTTTTTTAAGACAACGTTTCCCTATCTCCGACTGTTCGGCTGGAAATCCACGCTCCAGAGCCAATGAGTTCAAATTCCAATCACTCGCGGCTGGGAAAAAAGTTGAATTCTACGATTGAAGCTAATCTGAAATAGCAGCAAGAATGTATAACCTTAGAGTTGTATGGGAGGCCTGTATCTGAAGCTCAAACACTTTACCCGCCCCCCCCCCCTTCATCCATCCCTTCCAGTCCAATTTACATAGACAGGTAGAGTTGCTGCTGACTGAGTCGGTTGAGGAGACGCTGGCCAAACATTCAGCAGAATGGGCATTTCCAAAGAATGGAGGGAGCAGAATGAAAGAGAGAGGGAGAAAAGGCCAGGAAGCAGAGGCGAAGTAAATTGAGGAAGGGAAGGGGAAAAAAGGCAAGGGTCAGGAAGAAGGAAATAAAAGTCGCGAGGAGCTGGAATGGGAGAGCAGAAGGGCCCAAAGGTTATGCGGATGGGAAGGAAGCTCCCGGCAGCTCCTGGATGCCTGACTCGTCTACACTCGCAGCCTCTGAGGCAAAGACAATGCAGACAGCTGGTGCGGGGCCCTGGACCAATCCGAGCGGAGGGAGTGGAGGGGGCGGGGCGGGGCCGGCGGCGAAGGGGGGGGGGGGGGGGACCAGCGTACGTCTGACGTCAGGCGCGTTCGACGTCAGACCAATGGCGAGGGGCTGGAGGCAGCGCAGGCAGAGTGTGTGAGAGATAAGGAGCAGTGAGCATGAGCGGCTGGACTGCGCACACTGCCTTTCTGCACTAACCCATCCCCAGTGTCTAGCAAGCAACAAGCCGCAACGACCGCACTCCTCTTAACCAGCCCTACTCTGTGGATATAAGCAAGGACTCCCTGGACCCCCCCCCCCCCCCCCCCCCACCACCTATCCACCCAGCACCAGACCCCATCCAAAAAAAAACAATCCAAGGGGGAAAAAATCAAACAAAAAAGTTTTACACAATAACAAGAAATGGGAGACATGGGAGATCCACCCAAAAGTAAGTTTTCTCCATTGCTGTTGCATTTCGAGGATCGGATCCAGGTGCTGGGAGTGGATTAATTCCGCTGGTCAACTCCTGTCGCTCTTTATAGCTGTACTGTTGCCTCTTTCGTTGCTCGAGAGCATTAATTATGCCGCCTAGCATTTGGGTTGATTTTGCATGTTGTACAGCACTAGCCTCCAGGTTCAGGTGAGCAATGAAAAGTCTAGCATTGTTAAAATATATTCCCACCACTGGGCGATACGTGTGAACAAAGTAGCTTTGTGGCAGGGTAGAGTCGAATTGAACCCGTGCTAAATAGTTTCTGAGCATTTGGATTGCATCTTTCAGAGGCTTGTCAGATGTATCACGGATACATACATCTGATAGCTGAGGATCTCTGCTCAGATCAGAAAAAACGATGCTGCAGAATAATTGCACCTTTACTGTTTGTGAAATTCTGACTGTAATAGTATCGTGTGTGGACTCATCGGCGTTTTTCTAAACTTTTATATATTGAGCACGCAGTTTAAAAACCAACAAAGTACTGCCTCTCAAGATTCTTAAAAATAAATGCAGAAACCTATCCCTGCGCTCGTTTTTGCTGAAGACAGTGTGGAAATGTTCAGAAGAAAATGAAAGTTCAGTTCCTGATTTCGAGTAACTCGTTTAGAACTAGAATGCATATTAATCTATATTTCAAATATATTAATCTTTTACTTTGGACCCCACCGTGTTATAAAACTGTCTGAAATATATATTTGGATCTATCCATTCAATGCAGTAGCTATATATATTTCGAAAATTATAGTGGAATATATGTTTGATAGAATGGGCCAAGTCTTTGATGGGTTTCACGACACCATGTTCATATCAATTTACAGAAAAACGCCTGATTTCACTGTGTGTTGGCTGTGGAAATCAGATTCATGACCAGTATATTCTTCGAGTTTCTCCGGATCTGGAATGGCATGCTGCTTGTCTGAAATGTGCAGAGTGTAATCAGTATTTGGACGAAACGTGTACCTGCTTCGTTAGGGATGGCAAAACATACTGCAAGAGGGACTATATTCGGTGAGTGAAGATCTTGGATTTCTTAAAATAAAGATGATATTCCAGTCCCATTAAGCTATGCTGTTCCTACGCTGCCTCTAAATTGCACCCTCACCCTCAGTATTCAACCGCTTTATTCCTACCTGTTTTGCCTTATCTTATCTCAACTTGGCGGGTAGACGAGATCAAATTGCCCATTATTTGGCAGCGAACAATTGACATATTTAGATAATGCAACTGCTTCCTTTAGTCAGCACAGACATCTGTATGCTGAGAGTATGGGAGGCATGCCGCTCCTCGTTCTGCCATTCACAAATCTGAGCTTTTAAAACGTGTGTCACTGAAACTGTTGTTTAAATGTTGACGAGGGGACAGCAATTCGTTTAAAGAAAAACTATCGCTGTCACCAGTTTAGCTTGTGTATTTCCGAATGTATGTAATTGTGGGTGAAAATGAAGCATGTGAACTGAAAGTGTCAATTCGGTTCCAGTGAGTTCTCTCTTATGGAGAATTTTGTTGGAGCACAATTGGATATTTTGCAGCATAGCAATTTTGGGACGGATATCAGAACTCCCAATATAGTGTGCGCAAGCTCTTGTGTTAATTTGCACGACTTTTGCGGTTGATTTTAAAGCACTTGATATTATTTTCCGACTAAACTGAGGGGATCAAGTTTAAAATAAAGACCGCTCCTAAAAAATAAATTAAGATACAGTCTCTAATTGGAACATTGTCTCTTAAAACATGACTTTTCCTCAGAAACATGTTCCAAAATGAGCCTTTAAATTTGGATAAAAGAACATATTCTTCGTTAGATTTTAAAAATGAAAACCGATGTTCACTGCAGCAAATAGACTACTTCACACTACGCCAGGATTAAACATAATGTGATAATGTACTATCTAAACATCTGTTAATAAACTTGACATTGAATAGTGTGCTAACTGACTCGCTTCGTGTTTATGTATCATTCAATTATTTTTCGACAGATGTGTAACTTTAACACGTTTAGTGCACATGATGAGGATTAAAATGATCGGAAATATATTTTACATTCGGATTAATGTGAAGTATAATTTGGCCCTATTTTGTATTTTCTGTGTTATGATAAGAAACTGCGGAATCTATTCAGGAGTAAATGTGTGTTGGCTTTTTAGGTGTGGGAGCACCTCCCCTCTGTGTTGAAGTGTGTGACATACTGGAGGGAGTCCCCTTTTGGTCCTTGAGTAAATATTTTTGTTTTTTTCCTTTTGACTTGCAGATTGTACGGAACAAAATGTGCAAAATGTAATATAGGATTCAGCAAGAATGACTTTGTAATGAGAGCTCGCAGTAAGGTGTATCACATCGACTGTTTCCGCTGTGTGGCGTGCAGTCGCCAGCTCATCCCCGGTGATGAATTCGCATTGCGGGAAGACGGACTCTTCTGCCGGGCGGACCACGATGTTGTAGAGCGAGCCTCGGTCGGCCCAGACCCCCTCAGTCCCATGCATGGCAACAGACCCCTACAGATGGCGGGTATGTACGCTTTCAAAACTTTGTTTTATGAGAGTCCAGCCATACACCATGTAGGATGGAAACAAATATTTGACACTGCCTCCCACATCAATTCAACGTTTTGGGTACGTTGTTACGATGTCCAGCCTTCAACAGTTCGGTGTTGTAAAGTTCACATTTTGAATTACTGTGTGTTTTATTGACACATTTCAGCAAAAAACAGAGAATGTGTGGTTTGAACCTTAGTAATGGAGCTCTGTACAGGCGAAACAGCGCGTGCATGTTATCCTTGTGCCTTACAGTTTGGACCCGATGGTGTATGTTGTTTGCTGGTGTTCTGGGTACATTGCAGACAAACGCAGGGACTGTGTATTTGAGCACACTATCCTTCAATGTTACATGTCTGAAGTCGTTTTGAAACTTTGGGGGGGGGGGGGGGGGGGGGGTGGCTGTGGGAGAAGAAGTGTCCATTTAACCTTGTGTTTCAAGTTGAGCTGTTTTAATTATTCGAGATTCAGGGTTTGAGGAACCCTGGTTTCACTTAGAAATGTTCCCATCGCTATTCGAACAAGTCAATCAGACATCATCTTTATCTACTGTATTTCTTTTTAAATCCCTGAATCTGAAGCAGACAATTGAATGTGAGTACAGTTAAAATATCATGGTAGAACCATTTTCTGGCGACATTGGCCTAGAATGCATTTGTTTTTGAAATGCAACTTCCCATTTTTGCTGATGTCAATGAAAACTTAAACCATGAATTTTGAGAAGCGTTTGAAGATTTCTGAGAATTACTCTGTGTTCCAAATACTTTTAAGCAGTCTTCACGAGCAGTATCAGTTTACATCGCTCAGAGATTAGCTAGTGCAGTTTTTCTATCGGCAGCCGGCGTCCTTTTTTAAGATTTCCACCCCGTCAGAAATAATCGGAATACATATTGCTCTTATTGCAATGCATTGCATTCCGAAAGACAATCGATATGAAATCTGCATAATTATATGTTTGAAGACTTTTCAAGTAGGGTCTGCCGCATTCAATCCAGTGTAAATATTGGATCTTGCTGCTACACAGCAATAGTGCTGCATTCCTTGCTGTTCTCTACAGCACGATGCACTCCGGTGTTGCCAGATAGCAAATGTATATGCTATGTAAATGAAACTTTGTTCAAGTAACATGCTTGGCACTAAATATCAAATTACATCACCCGCTGATTAATGCTGGATTGCATTTTTCACAACACGATCTGATTTTGTTTTGCAAACTTTAGTAACCAATTGAAATGATTATTTTATTATTAAATGGTTACTTGTACTACACTGCAATGTCTGCCTCTAATACGTTATCCGTGTCATTCCATTGTCTCAAATGCATTATAGTCAGGTTTTGTTTTCTTAAACGGAAGACTGTTTTGATTTATGACCGAGCGGTGACAATTAAATACAGTGCTTCTGTAATAGAAATGTTATTCCAATCATTTCCAGTTAGGCCTCTTTCACAAAAAACCATACTTCAGGGCAGCGTAACATAATTGCGGGGCGGGCTTTTGAAAATCTAATTTTACCTGCTGCATGGTCCACTGACCCTTTCCTAAACACATCAGACGCTGTAATTCTCTGATCACACCCATGGAAACTTTGCGGGAGCCCCGTTTATCACATCACATATCTGACTGCATGGAGAGTGGAGTCTGGCTCTGCTTGGTGCAAAAACCAAACTGCTGCCCTGACAAGCTAGCACAGCAGCGGCAACCGTAGCAAAAGCCACAAGTCACTAACCGCTTGGCTTCCTCCACGGAGTCGCTTATGTCAACAATGTGCTGCTATCCGAATGGTATTTGTATGGAGTTGACTGGCATTAGTATTCAAATAACTAGAGAATGCGGTTGCAGCCCAACCTGAAACTCAGTCCCAGAAACATTGTTTCTGATCCAATTAAACTAAATTGACACCAATAAATGTTGGAATGTACATATTGTGTACACCGCGATATTGAAGGTTGATTTGTTTCAGCTCTTCGACCTCATGCAGTTAAACCTGTTTTTGACATCATGCCGGGCAGTTCCGAGATTACTTTTAACTTGATTTTATTGTGACCTCAGACCTTGATGCTTCAGCCAAAGATCGCATTCTCTGACAAACAAATAACACGTGTTTTCTGCAGCCTGCTTTTGTCAGTCCATGCATGCCATTAAATACGCGTTCAGGATCATTTTCGGATGGAGTGTTATTGTCAGGACAAATATGTAGCCATGTTCTATTGCCCCATCTTGCTGTTCAACAAACTTAGGATGCGTTGCCTTTCTTTTTGCAGCAGAGCCCATTTCTGCGCGACAACCAGCGTTAAGGCCGCACGTTCACAAACAGCCGGAGAAGACGACACGGGTGCGGACGGTTCTGAATGAGAAGCAGCTCCACACGTTACGGACTTGTTATGCAGCCAACCCCAGGCCCGATGCGCTCATGAAGGAGCAGCTTGTGGAAATGACAGGCTTGAGCCCCCGTGTCATTAGAGTCTGGTTTCAAAATAAGCGCTGTAAGGACAAGAAAAAGAGCATCCTCATGAAGCAACTGCAACAGCAACAGCCCAACGACAAAACAGTAAGTTTTGTTTTTTCTCTCTCCCTGTTCCAAAACTTTGCTGGGGACTTTGACAGGAGACGTGTCGACTTCCATGCAAACTGGAACACGAATGGGAAACATTGTTAGTCATGCCCTCATGTTTGAAACACCAGCTTGTGTCATAAGAAAAGATACAATTCTAGTAATAAACACACTGCAGTACACATTGTCAATTTCAAGTTCGCCCATGTTTGAGTTAAATAACATCCTTCGAATTCACAGGACATTGTTTTACAGGACATTGTTGTTTTGTTGAGTCCCCATTACTTTGTAATAGTGTACTGACAATCTGTGAATCTGACAAATCAAAAATACAATTTTTGAATGATTGGAATTGCTAATAAGATGGAAAGGCCCTTAGTCCCCTTTGGGCATTGCAATGTTGGGTGGGTCAATTAATATTAAATTCTTCAAAGTTTATCTTTGATTTCGGACACCTATGAGATTTGGGACCATCCCTTTTGCCTCTTGTCGCTATTACCTTAAGAAGGACGTGTTTTGGGAGCAAATGTTGCCAACAAATTTGTATAAATATATTCACAAACCTTTGCCTGTGCCATGGCTATAATCACTGTTCAAAATCATTGGCATACTAAGAAAAATCTTCATTAGTGACACAAGTAGGCTTACATTAACACTGCAACATTTTATGCATGATATTACAAGGCTGCTGCATGTATGGAGTTATTTAGATTACATATCACCACACATATTGGGAGATCCCAGGTTGGATGGTGCATTTTTGATGGGCAACAGAAAGTTCTTTACATAAAATCTTAAAGTGATATCATTACAAGGTACTCAGGACAGAAGCCTGTTAAGGTGCATGCATTTTTAGCATATTAATTGACCCACCCAACAATAAGAAGGGAAGGTGAATGAATGTGTACCATTATTAATAAAATTAATTAATTAGTACTGTTGGCTTTTTTTTGGAGAATATCCAGGGGATGACAGGGACCCCAATGGTAGCTGCCAGTCCCGAGAGACATGACAGCAGTTTGCAAGCCAATCCAGTGGAGGTGCAGAGTTACCAGCCACCTTGGAAAGTTTTGAGTGACTTCGCCTTGCAGAGTGATATTGAACAGCCTGCATTTCAGCAACTGGTGAGTGCCAGCAACATGCAGAACACCATCACCACCACAATACAGACTGCACCAGAAATCACTGCAATCAGGGGACCTGCTACACACCAATCCATATATAGACAATTCATGGATATAAAAATTGCAGAATCCCTCTTTTGCCAGCCTTAGTATTTTCATTTTGACGACCATCAAGAACATAGGGGATAAAAAAAACATCAACATTGTTTACTCAAGCTTTTTCCCATATTCAAATAGTTTGTGTTTAACATTTTACACTGACAATGGCTTGGAGTCTGAAACATGCACTTCTATTTTATTCCAAATATTGTCAAATGGCATTTTAATAAGATATTTCAAATTAAAAACACTACTGATTATTTTACTGAAGGGTTGGGTGGGAGGGGATAACCACAGTATTGAAGGCAGGACACATAAATCATGAGATTTCAAATAATAACCAATAATAATTAAACAAAATGGATCCTATTGCTATATTTTCTCAACTTTAGGTTTAGTGCTATTTGATTGGTAATAAGGAAACCCCTCCCACTAGACTTCTGAGGAAACATTATCTGTGAAAAATGGAGCTGAAGGTTCTTTATTTCACCCAGCTCTTTGTGAAGGTGAATGTAAAGAGTCCAGCATTGTATAAACACAGTGATGGTAAATCTTTGTCACTGAATAATTAGACATAGTTGTTTAGGATCTGTTACACTGCTCTTTTCTATTTTGTAAAGTATTGCAACCCCACAGTTACGATACTGAATTGAAGTATAACCTAAATTGTGCTACCCTGCAGTGCTTAACATAAACCATGTTTGGATTATAAAGTAAAAATATTGCTCGAGAGGTGTCTGCAAAAGGCACATAATGTATAATAAAGTTACTCAACTCTAAATCCATTTTAGCTTAACTCTTTGAGGCCCCTTTGCAAGGTATTGCCAAACAAATGAGCAAAATGTTTCCTTTCTTTCCTGTTTGGAATACACTGCGCCTCCATGTCAGACATAGTTATTCAGTGATAGGAAACATTCTGTTTCTTCAAAGTGCAAAAGAAAGTGTAGTACTTAAAGGGTTAAACAGATATATTATGTTTTACAATAAATAATGAATTTCTGCTAAATATATTAATTCATTATGTATTTTTGGAAAACAAAATGTACCATTTTACACTATTAAATGTTTCATTGGGAAATGTAACTAAACCTACTTGTGCTTTATGAGGAGACCTTTATTATTTACTTTGCCATTGTTTTTAACTTAGAGATATATAGCACTTTATACGTAACTTGGCAAAAAAGCATGTTCTGTTTATTGGAATTTGATTGTCATTAATGATAAAATTAATGAAACCCATTGTACAACTATAGTTACAAAGGTCAAAAATATATTTTTCATGAATGTTATTTTCTGATATGTGCAACTTTGGATTGATGTCAACATTTTGAAGAGGCCGTAGATCATTCATTTGCTATGATTTTTACAGGTTAATTTTTCAGAGGGAGGGCCAGGTTCTAACTCCACTGGAAGTGAAGTAGCGTCCATGTCCTCCCAACTCCCTGACACACCAAACAGCATGGTAGCAAGTCCTATAGAGGCATGAGGAGCCTGAACTCTCAGTGCAGCCCTACAGAGAGCCATGAGGAACCCTGGACCCTCAAAACTCTCTAGCCCACACTTTTTTTAAAAAAAAGTTCATGCAACCTGGTCCATGTCTGATCAGAAAGCAGCCATCATCTGTTTGCACGAAGTCTCTGTGTTCAAACAACCAATGTTGTACCCAAGCAACACTGTGACGACAATCAGGCACTAGAGTGGGATCTGGCTACAAGTGCAAATAGAAGAGACTCCCAAGGCATCCGGGACTTCATGCAAAGACATTTTTGAAGATATAGAAAAGGATGTATGTTCGAGAACCTGAGAGATGTGATTTGAATGTGTTGCACACACAAGCAGATAAGATGATCCAGTGGAGAGACTATAGTCCCAACATCTTCAATGGTGCTGCCTAGAAAGTACATCAGTGGGTCAGCTTTGCCAAAAAAACCAGAAGAGTCCCATACATCTGCAAAAGGTGGACTGGAAAGACAATCGTGACATGCAGAATGTACCACAGCCTAAGTAGTTCAGCGACTGTCCTATAGGATCAGTTCTGAAAGGTATAGTTGCATTTTTGCAATGCTTTTAGTTGACCTATAACTAAGGACTATTGGATCCTAGATCATTAGCATGTAGCTGGTTCATGAGATTACAGTCCCTGCAATGAAAGTATGAAGGCAACTACTGATGTTTCATTTTTTTTATTTTTTATTAAAAAGCTCAAGCATTGCAACAAGGTATACCTCTTTTTGCCACAGCTTCGTGGGATTTGTGTGTGAACTCGTGTCCGTCCAGAATTGTCCCAAAGATGTGTATACTCCTAGGTTAAAACAGTTACCAACAACAGTTTTAGCTCTGGAAAGAAACATTTTGTTTGTTCTTGTGCTGCAAAATTATAAATAATTTATTATTTATTGTCAACAGACTTGCCACTTTCCATGTTTTTTTGACATTTTATGTTTGCTGAAGTAAAACATGTACTGTGGTCTTTGGAAAACATGTCTAATTTTATGTGTCCTGTCTTTTCTTGAAGATTATGTAAAAATAAAGAAAACGCCATATGCAGAAATATATCTTCAAGATTATTTCACTAATAAAAACGTTGAGATAACTGAAAGATTACGTGAGCCTTTTGCAAAGTCAGCCATTGCAATTTGATAAATTAGTTTGAGGGTAAACTGCTTTTAAAGCAAATTTTAATTGCTTCATATTTAAATGTGCTTACTTAAAGACATCCATACCTAACATATTTCAAATGGGGGGGGGGGGGGCGGGTTTTAGAGAAAATATTTATATAACCTTAAAAATATTTAATTTAAAAGTAAACAATGATTAATAAATAGTGTTATTTAACGTCATTTTTCTACTTTAAATGTTTACTGAGAAATGATATAGATATCACATTGTATTTTTACTTTCTTCGGCATTTTGCCGTTTTACTGGCATTTTAACAGTGGTTGAATGACCTGCATTTCAAGCAGTTTACTCCTGCTCAGATGTCCACTGATCAGTGCTGGGAAATTTGAACGTTTGCAAACTTGACACTGCAGTTTTGCAAAGTGCCGATATTGGCTGAAAAAAACGTGTTGGCGGTCATTATAAGCAGCTCCATAAGCAGCTCTATTGATATGGTTCCTTATAAGGATGGGATGTGTCCAACAAATGGAAGTTTGGCATTCAGCGCTGCTCATGTGCTGTCTGTTTTGCTACATACGGGTACACACTTTTGAAGCAAACAAATAAGATCGGAAGAGCGTCTGCTAAATATCGGCCGTGACATATAACACCTTTAAATAAACAAACGATCCCGCCTTCTCCCACCTCCCCGAAAATGTGGGTAAATAGTTATACCTCAGAAGTAGGCGGCACAACGGTTTTTTTATTGTACGAATCTGCAAATTCATATTGGTAGCTATATGATGCTGTAAAGATACAAGTTGAACGTTGTCTTTAGCGGGCTGTTATCGTTAATATTTTTGTGAATACATGGTCCCAATGGCATCTGTTACTGGGAAACAGCAGGGCCATTTGGGAACTTACATCCGCTCTCATCACTGCAGTATCTCTCCCAACTGCTGGCCTCAATTGATTTTTATCACGAGCGTGGTAACATCCTTTCCTAAAAAAAAAAATCCTGTTAGTCATGAATTTGAATTCATAAAGGTTGTAACGTAGATCCCCCCAAATTGCACTGGTGTGACACATCCACATCAAAGTTGTTAAGATGTTAATTTAGAAAAAAAAGTTTGATTTTAAAGAGTCCCCCGCTGTCTGTTGCGAACACACCGAATCACGAAAGTAGTTCGCGCATTCTCATTGACATACATTGGTACGTTTGCCCCAGCCAGATGGAAGTGGCGGATATGTCAGTAGTAGGGTAGATTGAACTGAATGACTATGTGTATGATTTGGATACTCACTGAATCAATCTAATGAGCCATCAAAATGGACAATTGCCCCTTCACTAACCATCCGGCCTGGGCGTATCTTCTTGATCTTCTTTGTCCACTTGGTTTGCAGTGCAGTATTTTTCAATTGAAATTCATAGTTGAGACCTCATTAGATGCTCCAATAGCTTAATTTACTTTCAACTAGAATGTAATGAAGCACGGCCGCGGCAGCCTGACGCTACTGTAAGAAGGTGAAGAAATGTGTTCAGAAGTCAGGTTGAATGGAGCGATGAGGAAAACCGGGATTAAGTCATGCGGAAGGAAGCGACTCCGCTAAATTCATCAGAGCTTTAGACGAATTGGGTTACCTAACTCGGGTAGCAAAATTCTAGGAAATGTTGATTATTGTCAAGCAATGTAATGGGCTGATGCAAATAAAATGTATGATTGAGCAATAGCCGAAAGCTCATCCACGATTTAACCACAAAACTGAGGCAAATTCTAAATTGCGCTATTGTGACACTGTATGACCACTCTACAAACTAATATCAATGTCTTTGTCTATGGACGCGTGTGATATGCAACATATATGTTCATGTATACATATATATTTACATATATAATACATTGCAAATGAATAAGCAATTATCTCAACTACTTCCAATTGTGAGTGAGAGCTATTTAAATTGATTTTAGTTGTATTATTTCGATTGCAGACATTTGATACAGATTTTTGGAAATACAAGGCAATTTGACGCCTTTCATTGTAAACGGCTTCAAAAACAGAAGTTTGAAGAGCACGACTAACCAAATGAATGTTATATTCAGACAACCCATCCGTAGATTTATTAATATCGACTCTGTTTAGAGACTTGTTTGGGTTGAAAATAATGATGTTTTGTAAAGTTTATAAATGACTTTTTCACAAGTGTCTGTATTCCCGATGTCCAATGGGAACTTGTCTGGGTGCTTCTGGCGGAGGTTCCTGTTCTCACTTTTGTTTGTCCTGATAGGGGAACAAGCCACTGAATGACAATGTTTGAGTTCAGGCGCCACAAAAACAAACTTTACAGTTCGATTTCCGAGCATTTGATGAACCCTTTATATACAGCCCAGTATACGAGGCTTCCCAACCAATATTAAAAAAAATCCAACATAAAACAGGGACCCGGGACACCGGGACACCGGGACACCGGGATCCCCCCCCCCCCCCCCCCATGTATTTCCATTAAATGTGCCTAAAGATTTTTTTTCACTGTAATTCGTCTTCACGAAGTCTAGTTTACGGTCTGCTTCCACCGAGAACTGTGAACCGCGAATGTTGTCCTTTTGAAGTCTGCCCCTCGCGCGCTCGAATGTGATCTCTGTTATGTTTACTTAAAACCCATACCCAGCTATTTAATTTAACTGGAAATATATAATTATTATCCCGCATACAACTAAAACATAATTATGTGTTGAACATTTTTAAGTAAAGCTTTTGACAGATAATGACAGATATTCAAATGAGGATGCAAACTAAGATATTTCACTCCGCCGCCAAATCCCAACCTGGTATTTTTTTCACACAGTAACATTGCAGTTGCGATTTTTATTTATGCACAAAATATTCAGCAGCTGATATTATGATAGACTATATGTTGTAAAGTAAAACGTTATTTTTTTATTCCCCTCCTCACCTCGTTTGATTGGGGGCCATTAACTTTACAATGGTGTCTATTTCTGAAAATCACACGTTCGCTAAGACTGTGAAACTGTTAATTGTATTTGTAGCCTCGGGGGTTACTTTATGTTTAAGGAGATCTTGCAGAAGCGAAAACAACATTTAAATCCTCCTAGTGACATATACGGCCTCAGGGGAGCAAACTGCACCTCAGAAGAGGAAGATGATGTGTTGTGTTTCTTGTGACCAGTTTTTTAGACTGTGTGTGGGGTTGGGAGCGGAGGGGGGCGGGGGGAAGGGGAAGTGATGGTGGGAAGAGGGGAAGGGAGTTCGGCGGTGGGTGGGGGGATGGGGGCGCTTAGGGGGAGTTGGCGCTGATCACGTTTGAAACAGGTTGGTGTATCTTTAAGCCTAATCAAAACAAGTTTGACTTGTGAGGTCCTGACGTCTAGACAGAGCTGGACTCTCGGCGGCTCCTTATCTGAGAACGGAATCAGCTCACAGAGGTTCTCAATGCCCAGAGCTAGGAGCTGGCATTCCGGGACAAGGGGACTCACAGCTCATACTGACATAACTACCTAAGCAGATTCTTGTCAGTGACAGACTCTTGCACCAAGAGAATGTTATTCACTTTGCTAACTCTTTCCTAATGTTCTGGTCAGTTGACATTTCCGTAACCGAGAAACGTGCATACTGAGATTACAATCTGCAATGTCCTTCTCTCAGGGTCCATTTCCATTTGATTTCATGCATTACCAAGTGGCCTAGATGTACTTGACTTAATTTACAAGAGGGATGGTCAAGGAATATATAATGACATGCAACCAGAACCTGTAGGTAAATATTGTCATTAAATGAGACAATGGCTTTTTATTGTCTTGGGGGGTTTGATATAGATGGATACTGCACATCATATAATAACTTAGGTAATGATTTTCTATTTAATTTAATTTACTTAATTTAACTAAACTATCCACGTTGTTAGGGACGTCATAGCCCACATTGTAGTATCAACAGCTGCCTTGCAACAAGACAACATTTGAGTATTTCTGACTGAAACAATGTCCAGCATTGTGAAAGATGCGATGGTGCGGAGGGTGAGCGGTCGAGGTCTGTGTCACTTTTTAAAAATATGCCGGTCCACAATTCTGATCAGCAGCAACCTCGTAATATACAGCATAGGACACACGTGACTCTGCATTCTCACCAGATGAATCAGTTACAACATTAGGCGGGTTAGCAATTTGTGCCGCGAGGTGTATTTTGTAATTGTAAATAATAAGATTTATTTGTGAAACTTGTACTTTGTTCGCCCCGACGGATAATGTTGAAGCTCCCCGTTGAGCTGCTGTTTTTTTATTATAAAAACTGTTGTAAAATAGTCTGACCATTTCAAACTTAAACATTTCATCGTTACAAAAAAGGATTCTGTGGCTCTTCAAATGCTTTGCTGCAAAGACCATGTGCGCTGGTTGTATGGAAGGAGTGTTATGATTGTCTTTACCAGCCCCTGCTCCAGTGAGAAATAAGCTTTGTGCCTGTTGCAGGAAAACTGTCAGATTAGCATCGAATTACTTGCAATGCCAATCCCGGTGGCACATAACATTGCAAGTGACATAAAACTAGATGTCCTTTATTAAAAGCATAGACTGGGGGAAGGAGGTGGTTTGTAGTTTTCCGTAATTGGGCATAATTAGCTGCTTTTACACAATTAGCAGTTCACACCAGCTTGTTAGGCGGTTAGCTGTAACATACTTCTCTTGTGTGGTTGAGATGGCGGTTTGGACATTTATATTTTACTATACAAGCCGAATCAAAGCCAACATTGTGACTGCCTCGTGCAAAAACATTCCCGAGCATGTTCTCATCAGCGTGACAATCCCCCCCCCCCCCCCCCCCATCCCTGTCATGTACCAGCAATGGCCTGAACATAAACCTTATTATCTAACATCCTTATCAATACTGTCCAAACGTTTACGAATATGTAAAGTTACCCCGAGGCCCACTGAGCCGTGCTTCTCCCACGAGTATTTTTTGTAACCCTGGCTCTTTCTCTGGGGTTACCTGGTGTTTGTTTTGTTATGTCAGCAATACAATGTGTTATTTGATGGAACCGGATAGAACCAACAGGTATAGAGACGCAAACCAGGCACGGGAGGGACACTGACCTCTCCCCGGTCATCACCATCACAGCAGGCAGAGCTGTAAGCATTCGGAATATTCCTTTCCAACCTGAAACCGGGTCATTAAAGACAAACCCATGAATGCATTTAGACACACTGGGAAGTACAGTAACACTGAACCTGCTCTGACGGTTGTGGTCTCAACACTCCCGTGAACCCAATTCAAAATTCAAATGGAGGGCAAATAGATTTCTCTTGTACATATTGGGGGCTTACCCATTTGCCATTTGTCGGCACACAGAAAACGGCAGGGAGCGACCTAGTGGAAAAAGCTCATGACTGAAGACACTGGAAATCTGTAATTCGGAAGTCCTGACGGAGTTGTAGGGTGGAGCACACCGTTTTTCTTCCTATATACATTTCCCGGAGTACCTCACAGTGCGGCTCCTTCTTAACAAGAGGGAAACATCTCTCAAAGTAAATAAACAACTTGAAGCATTGTACAGACCGAGCCCCTGCACCCCTTCCCCTCCCCCGTTCCCACCCCCACCTCTGCTTCCAAATCTACAATTAGGTGTCTCCGACCAGAATGCCAAATTCTTTATCTGTGGTTAACCCACTTCACCAGGAGTTTTGACAACAGCAGGTATTCATTTGTTGGCACAGTTGTGTGAGATCGTGGCCAGCTATATAGACTCAGTTCCCTATATACAACGCATTTCCTACACCACCACTGGGCTCCCTTCCATCGGCAAGCCAGGTTTTCACAAACTCGTTTTGGTTACTGTTTACATGTGACCTGATTTGCTTTGAGATTTAATGTTTGCTGAATATTCTTGATTTTTTTTCAAGCAATTATTTGTGTGTGTGTGGGGGGGGGGGGGGGGGGGGGGGGGGGAGGGGGGTTGGGGGAGGTAAAACAATTAGATGGGCCAGCTCTTTTAATGTGTGGCTTGTCAGTGTGAGATGTGGAGGCCAGGAAGATCAGAAGGTTGAAATAAAATAAACGCTGTTCTAAGCAATCTGGGGCGAATTCAACAGGGGTTATTTAAATTACACCTAGCCACAGCAAATAAAACAAAGCGCCGCCACAAGTCAGCCAGTGTATTATATAAGCAGCTGTCCATTAAGGAAAGTTACAAAGCAAACCCATATTGATGTTTTATCGCGCAAAGTCAGCAAACATTATTCTTTATGGCCTCGTCTGTCATCAGGGCTATTTTAATATCACTTAATGATAGCGCCTCTCGCATTAAATATAGAACAGCACATGTAAGACAAACTCGCAGTGTCATATGAATACACTACTTAAGTAGACAATGGCAGCTCAAAAAATACTGGGGAATAAAGCCACGTTGTGGAGGTAGCAATGCTCGCTCTAACGGTTCAGCTCACAACATTATTGCCGGAAGTACCGTTGCAGAAGCAGCACTTTGAAACACTGGTCACTACAGATATAATTCTGGATCTCAGCTGCCATTTTACTGACTTTCTAAGCAGAAGATAATACATAGTGCTGATATGTGTCATGTACCTTATACTGGCCCCAAAGCAAAATATAGCGGATTCTGCTCACTGAAATTTTTTTTTAAACCTGAAAATGTTGGAAATACCCAATAGCAAAATAATCTGTTCTGGCAAGTGCTCATGGACCTGAAACATTAACTCTGCTTCTCTCTTCAAAGGCGCTGTCTGAGCTGGTCCTCCACCTGACCAGCCTCCGCACTGTCCAGCATTTTTGCCAACTTCAGCATCAAATACATCTACCTCTCCCCTGTCAGAATTCCGAAGCGACCACCCCCCCTCCCCCCCGTGACCCCAGGTTCATTCCCCAACACCCCAATCCTATCCCATCGCCCCTTCCCATGCAATCGCAGGAAGTAACATCTGTTCTTTTACCACCCCCCCCCCCCCCCGCCCTTCACTGTCCAAGGCCCCCCAAAACATTCATTCCAGGTGAATCAGCGATTTACTTGTACTTTAAAAAAAATACCCTCCTGTAATTCACTGCTTACAATTTTGTCATCTCTACATTGGACAGACGAAAGACAGACTGGGTGGCGGAACACGTCCGCTCATTCAGCAAGCATGACCTCGACCTTCCTGTCACTTGTCATTTCAACTCACCGTCCTGCTCTCATACCCACATCTCTGTCCTGGGCCTGCTGCAGTGTTCCAGTGAAGTCCAGCATAAATTGGAGGAACAGCACCTCATCTTCCGGTTAGGGATTGTACAGCTCTCTGGATTTATCATTGAGTTCAACAATTTCAGATCATGAACTCTGTCCTCCATTTTATTCGGTTTCTCTTTACCCCGTGCCAGTTTGAATCTTGTTTTCACGTTTTTACCTTCAGGCAGAGCTGTTTGTGACTCTGCCAATAACCTAATGCTTTGTTTCTTTATCACAAATATCACCACTGTGCATTTTGCTCCATGACTTCTGTTGTTTAACCTCTCCCGCCCTCTACTTTATCCCACATCTTTGTTTTTGTTCTTCTTTAACCCCCCACATCAACAGTACAAACCATCACTTTTGAATAAGTCATATTCGCCTGGAAAGGTAAATCCCTTTCTCTCCCAACAGACGCTGCTGGAAGGCCTGCTGAATATTTCCAGCACAACCTATTTTTCTTTCTGATTTTCAGCTTCCATAATATTTTAATTTTATTTATTGTTATGCTGCCAGAGCTGCCATGTATTTCCAACATGCTCTGTTTTTATTAACAAGTCAATCTGGTTATGTCAGATCATTAAAAGGCATTTAATATAATCTATGTTTCTACTGCACTACTTGACACAAGATCAGGTGTAAAGTGTCACTACTTCCTTGATTACATAGAACAAATAGGAAGTATTTAAAAATAGTCAATCATTGTTTAAGTAACCCGGTATTTGTGGTGTTACATTGCATCCCAACACTGAACTGGTCACTCAGAATATTGCGATAAAAAGGGGCTGGAAAAATGTGTGCTAAGATACACTGAAGCTATTAAGAGTGTCAAAGAACCAGACTGCAACCGAAATAGACCCTCCTATATTTATCGCCTTAGGAAAATAATTGCTCTCTGAAGATGCTTAAGAGCACAGGCTGCTCACTCTATTACTGTATTGCCACTCAGGAGAGTTGAACAGCTACTTTACATGATGACTTTTGTCCCATTGGATCAGCTTTCACAAGCTGTCATTATAGACTTCATACCAGAATAAATAGGTAAGATAATTCTCATTGCTGGAAGCATATCAGTATACATAGACGGCGCTTTGCAACATATTGCCCTGTCAAGTATACTTAAAGTCCCAGATTATAACTTAATTGAAGAGCTCCCATTTTCTGCAAGGTTTTCTCATTGCTTCCCAAAATAATCAAGGCTAAATTTGTGACTCAAATTGATCGCATTATTTATTGATTGTGTCTGAAGACATATATGTGGGTGTCTGGCACTGACAGACCTTAAGCAATCATTACCATCTGAAGACAATCACTTCAGATGTATGATTTCCTCAGGTTTTCAACTCCATTTATGGTCCCATGGTCCATTCTAATATTCATCAGCAGAGAAGGCATAGTTATGTTGAAAGACTGCTATCATCAGCTGTGTAATGCACTCGCAATTGGAGTTATGTTTGGACCCAAACGCGTGGGACCTGTATTCTCCTGATGGGGTTGGTAACCTTGGGTTCCCTGGCTCTCATGTGCTGCTAATGGAATCTCTTGGATTCAATCCATTTCAGTCAGCAATCGTGGGTTCCCAGACTCCTGCAGACCTGCGGTTCCATCTGAGTTCTTGACTCTTGAGACCTGGGTAGTCTTGGAGTTTCTCTGGGCCAATTAAAAATTAAGCAGATGCTAGGCTTGTTTAATCTCAAAACACCAATAATAAGCATTGAATAACCATTTACATCCTTGGATAACAATTAGATGTATTTTTCCCGAATATACTTTATTTACAAAATTTCTAAGTACATTACATAACTGTTCAATGTTGACATTGATAAGGTGCAAATAGAATCAATTCCTTCCATCTGTGTATGCTACATTTATAATAACAGTTAATATTTACAATGTTAATGTGTAGAACGTACAGCCAGAGGGATTTTACCCAGTTTCCAACCTCTCCCTTTATTATGACTGAAAGGTTTCAGAGTATGGTCTTTTCCCATTGTATGAACAATTAGATGACTAAATGCTGCTTTGTTGCTATCTGGTTGACATAATTAAGTTGTCTTTAAGCATAATAACCTAACCTTTCTGCTCAACATCAAGCTTAGTGCAATTTGTATTCTTGAAAACAGAGATTAACATGCATACAATACGTATATAACAAATATTACAGTAAATAAATACAAAAACATATTGGAGCATGATGCAGAATGATTCATTAATATAAATGGCATGTAGTCATTATGTAAATTAACCACAATATTTGGTTAGTTTGTATGATTTTATATGGTAATGTAATGAAAAGGAAAAATACAATAATTAAAGAGTGCAAGTGCTATGATGGATAAACATCTAAGATACATTTCTGTTAATTTTCTTGATTAGTTGGATAGGAAAAAAAACCCTGAAAACAAAAAGGTCACGTTGCATTTATTGACATTTATTGCAGCATCCCTCTATTATAGTCCATTCATTGCAGCTTCATAGAATCAATACAGTGCAGAATGAGGCCATTTAGCCCATTGAGTCTGCACTGACCCCGTGGAAGGGTATCCTACCTTGGGTCAGGTCCCACACTATCTCCTTAACCCAGCAACCTCGCCTGACCTAACCTTTTGGACACTAAGGGGCAATTGGTCATTGCCAATCCACCTAACCTGCACATCTTTTGACAGTGGGAGGGAACTGGAGCATTCTGAGGAAACCATGCAGACACGGGGAGAAAGTGCAAACTCACAAAGTCACCCCAGACTGTTATTGAACCCGGGTCCTGGAGCTGTGAGCCAGCAGTACTAACCACTGTGCCACCACCATGCCGCCCTAAAATATGAAATTTTAAGAGCAAACGTTTCTTTCCTATATTCTTCTCTCATCTTTCACAGAACTCATGTTTCCATGAACATCACCAGTTCTCCTGCTAAAACTACCAATCGTCATGCAGAAGGTAGACTGTTACAATGTATAGGCTGTTATTCCACCCTGATCCTGTCTTCAACTGAAGTCCAAACATTGCACAGGAGCCATTGGACAGCGATTGAGAGTAGGAGCCTTGATTATTTGTACCACGATCACCATCCCACCCTACCCACGTCCTCCCATCCTGCTCATTCCCTAAATTCATGACATAGTCCAGGGACATCAAAGAAAACTGTAGTGCAGTAATTTTTAAACTCAGGGTCGCGACCTGCGGGTATGTCATGGGCAGATTGCAGAGTGATTGGTCACGGCATTTTCGATCATGGGAAGAAGTGTCCAAGGGCCGCGACAAGCTTTTAAAATTGTCAGCCGTGACTGGCTTACAAGAATGCCGGCAGTCCCGTGCATGCGTGCCGCCTCAGCCAGATGTAGAGCATGCAGATCCGGAGCCCAGCGGGGCACACCGCCTTCTCTGTACATTAGCGTGCTGTTGCGGGAGCAGATTTTTTTTTTAATCCATTAATCTTCCCGCTTGAAGCGGCGGCAGAGGGCAGGTCACGGACCCTGTACACTGACGTCCTGTACTCTGGGGGAGAAATTACTGAGGAGTGCCTCCTCCGTTTTGCAGTTGCCAGCAAGCAAGCAACAGGAGTGTGTGAAGAACTGAAGATGGATCTTGTTGGACTAAAGAAGACACAAACAGGCTAGGATCTCACAACTGAATCTTCTGGATAGAGATTATCAGGAGAGTCCACGGCAGGACAAAGCAGTGTTAGTGTGAGCTCCATGACCTCTGATGAACAGCCCATACAGAAATGGAACATTGAATGACAAAGCAAGTGAGATTGTGAGGACCAAGCAGGCTCACCTGTCGGTCATGAAGTTGGGACGGTGTGGGTCGTGAAAGCGTGGGTCGCAAAGGTCAG
Source organism: Scyliorhinus canicula (assembly GCF_902713615.1). NCBI lineage: Eukaryota > Metazoa > Chordata > Chondrichthyes > Carcharhiniformes > Scyliorhinidae > Scyliorhinus > Scyliorhinus canicula. Next base: position 89,153,216 of record NC_052148.1, read on the forward strand.
CCAGCTTGGGTCACAAAGATTGGCCGACATGGGTCCCGAAGGTCAGGTGACCTGGGTCCTGAAGGTCAACCGGTTGGTAATGGGTCATGGAAAGAAAGTTTGAAAAACACTGCTGTCGTGTACTACAGATCATCCAGCACAAAGCAGGAAATTAAGTCTGCAACATTTCTTGTCAAGACGGTTAATTGACATATTGTGTGACACATTTATCCAGCAATATATATTTTTTATTTTTGTTGAGTTGAAGGCTTTACCTCCAGTGGAAAACTAAACACAATTATAACAGACTATACAATATATGTGTATCAACATCTGTCTATTTGCCTGGTGTATATATAAATGGTGACACAATAATATACACTATTTGACTTGTGTAACACTGACGGGCAAATTCAGTGTTGATTGCACAAATGAATTAGATCACCAGTTTGATCTATAATCTCCACCCATCTGATTAAGGTTTTTGCTGATCTGTCTTTTCATGCAAATTTAACATACCTTGCTGACAACCATTAATTTAATTTATGCAAAGCTTTTTCGGCCCAGATGCAGATCTTTTTAAATGAAAGATGAAATGAAAAAGGGGAGCTAAATTCAAAACTTTGAATCTAATCACTGCATTTGTTTTTTCAGATGCTAAAATGGAAAGAACCTGGAAATTCATAACCACTCCAAACTATTTATACTCTACACAAAAATCTGAAACTGCCAAGTTGTGGCTTTGTTACTGACAAGTATTTCTTTCAAACAGAATATCTGAGGGAGAAGGAGGATTGGTTAAAATGAAACTTGAGATTGGGTGAATGATAAACATAGTGCTGCAGTTGTATGGCAGTTTTTACATTACAACAGTGGAAACATTTCATTGGCAATAAAGCATTATGTATTTAAATAATATTAAAACGTATATGCAGTTTAACAGGTCCATGCTGGTGTTTATGCTCCATGTAAAGTACTTTGCATGTAAAGCACTACTGCATCTAAGCCAACATATCAATTTATTCCTTGCAATGGCATATGTTTATCTAACTTCCCAATAAATGGTGTTCACCTCAACTGCTACTTGTGCTAGTGAGTTTCATATTCTAACCACTCCCTCAGGAAAGAAGATTCCCATTCCTTAATTTATTACTTACTATCTTATATTTGTTATTCCTCATTGTGGTTCACCCCACGAATGGAAACACTTTAACTGTATCAAATCTTTCTATCAGATTACCCCTTAATCCTCTGTGTCCCAGAGAAAAGAGCTTCAGCTTGTCCAATCTTTTTCATTGGCATAACGTCATAGTACTGTTGTTATCCTGATGGATGTATCTGAAACTTCTCCTGTGCCTCTATAGACTTTTCCAAATATGAAGACCAGAACTGTTCACGGTAATCCAAGCGTAGCCTTTAATCTGAGGCTCGAGAGAAGTTTCACATACCTTTTCTGATTTTCAATTCTGATCTCAGTGCTTTGTTTGCTTATTTATTGGCCTTATTAACTTGTATTGAAACTTTTGTGATATTTATATCTGATGCTGTTTGGGTTCACCTTGGGTCACTCAGCTCCTGACCTCTTTACCGCCTCAGACCAAATTTGAGCTCAAGAGATGAGGTGAGAGTGACTGCCGTTGACATCATGGCAACATTTGACCGAGTGTGGCACCAAGGAGCCCCAGCAAAACTGGAGTCAATGGGAATCAGGAGGTAACCCTCTGCTCGTTGCAGTCATACCGATCACAAAGAAATATGACTGTGGTTGTGGGAGTTCAATCAGCTCTGGCCATCACTGCATGAGTTTCTCAAGGTAGTGTCCTTAGACACAATTATCTTCAGCTGCATCACCAATGACCTTCCCTCCACCATAAGGTCATAGGTATGGGCGTTTGCTGATGATTGCACAATGTTCAGCATCATTCACAACTTCTCAGATAGTGAAACAGTCTGTGCCCATATGCAGTAACATTCAGGGTTGGGCTGATCAGTGGCAAGTAACATTTTTGCCACACGCATGCCAAGGAATGGCGATCTCCAGGAGGAGAGGGTCCAATCATTTCCACTTGACATTCAATTGCAATCTGTGAAGTGATTCATTTTGGAAGGTCGAATTTGAATGCCAAATACAGGGATAAAGGCAGGATTCTTGGAAGTGTGGAGGAACAGAGGGATCTTGGGGTCCACGTACATAGATTCCTCAAAGTTGGCACCCAGGTTGTTAAGAAGGCGTATGGTGTGTTGGCTTTCATGAACAGGGGGATTGAGTTTAAGAGCCACGTGGTTTTGCTGCAGCTTTATAAAACTCTAGTTAGACCACACTTGGAATATTGAGTCCAGTTCTGGTCGCCTCATTATAGGAAGGATGTGGATGCTTTGGAGAGGGTACAGAGGAGATTTACCACAATGCTGCCTGGACTGGAGGGCTGTCTTATGAAGAAAGGTTGAGGGAGTTGGGGCTTTTCTCACTGGAGAGAAGGAGGCAAAGAGGTGACTTAATAGAGGTGTACAAGGTGATGAGAGGCATGGATAGAGTGGATAGCCAGAGACTTTTCCCCAGGGTGGAAATGGCTGTCACGAGGGGACATAATTTGAAGGTGATTGGAGGAAGGTATTGGGGAGATGTCAGAGGTAGGTTCTTTACACAGAGAGTGGTGGGTGAGTGGAATGCACTGCCAGCAGTGGTGGTGGAGTCAGAGTCATTAGGGACATTTAAGCGACTCTTAGACAGGCACATGGACAGCAGTAAATTGAAGGGGTGTAGGTTAAGTTGATCTTAGATTAGGATAAATGGTCGGCACAACATCGTGGGCTGAAGGGCCTGTAGTGTACTGTACTGCTCTCTGTTCTATGTTCTATGTAATCTAGTGGGGCACCATTGACCAGAACTCAACTGGCTCAGTGGCCATAAGAGCAAGTCAGAGGCTGGAAATTTCATCTCCTGACTCCTCAAAGCCTGTCCACCACTTGAAAGGCACAATTCAGGAGTGTGACAGAACACTCTCCACTTGCCTGGCAGAGTGCAGCTCCAACAACAGTAAAGAAGCTCGACACCACCCAGGACAAAGCAACCCGCTTGATTGGCACCTCATCCAACACTTACAACATGCACTTCCTCAAACACCGATCCACAGTGACAGCAGTGTGTGCAATCTACAAGGTGCATTGCAGAACCTTTCAAGGATCCTTTGACAGCAACTTCCATCCACAATGCCTACCATTTAGAAGGACATGAGCAGCATATACATGAGGACAGCACCGCTTGCAAGTTCCACTCTCAGCCATATGTCATCCTGACTTGATACCATATCACCATTCCTACACTGTCATTGGGTTGATATTCTGGTCCACCCTCTATAATAGCACTATGCGTGTACCTAGCCAACGACACGACATCCCACAAAATAATTTTTTTAATGCCACACTCGGTGCCTTGATGTCAAGGGTTCTCACACTTATTCTTGATTTAGTTCTTTTGTTCATGTTTGTATGAAGGTTGTAATGAGGCCAGGAGCTGACTGGTCCTAGTGGAACCAAAAATGAGCATTAGTGAATAGGTCATTGCTGTGTAACTGCCAACTGATTGCACTGCCAATGATGCCTTTCATCAATTTACTGATGATCAGGAGAAGACCAATGGGGTGGTAACTAGCTGGATTTGATTTGTTTTACTTTTTGTGGACAGGATACACCTGGGCAACTTCTCACATTGCCAGGTAGATGCCACTGTTGTAGCTTCACTGGAACAGCTTGGGTAGGGTGCAACAGGTTCTGGAACACAAATCTACAGTACTCCTGTGGAATGCTATCAGCGCCGAATTTTCAGTATCCTATGCTGATACTTGATATCATGTGGAGTGAATCAAATTGCCTGAAGACCAGCATCTGTGATGCTGGATGCCTCAAAAAAGGCTCAGTATTTCTGGGTGAAGGTGGTTGCAAGTGCTTTCGCCTTGTCTTTGGAACTGATGCGCTGGGCTTCCCAATCATTGAGATAGGGACATTAGTGGACCCACCTCCTGTGAGTTTAGTTTTACACCATCATTCACAACTGGATGTGGCAGGACTGCAGATCTTTGATCTGATCCATTGGTTGTGGGACCGCTAAGCTCTCGCAGTTGCAGACTGCTTCTGTTGTTTGACATTTTTGTTTGTCTCTTCCAATGCCCCTCCAACAAGTCAACCTTTACAGCTAACAATAATTGATGACTTTCTCCTTGTTGTCAGGGTCAATATCTGCCATCTTCATATCTTCTTTAATATTCTTTTGTCTTTCTTTTCAGTTTCTATGGGCAGGATTCTCCAGCAGGCCCAGCGACTGGATCTTCCCACCCCGCCGTAGTCAATACCTGCTGCAGTTCCCCAACGGCGGCATGGGTGAGGAATGCAAATTCCATTGACTTCAGTGGGAACAGAAGATCCCGCCACAGCCAACGGCAAGCTGCCTCCGCAGCAGCAACACCCACAGTGGAGGGCTGGGGGCTATTGCTGGAGAATCCCTCCCTATATGTTTTACTATTATACCTTTGATTAAGGATTCAATTACCTTTCCTACCACTGACATTAAGCAAATTGGTGGACAGTTCTGTGGTCTTGGTCGAGCTCCCTTTTTAAATTTAAGAATCACATTCATTGTCTGCTGGGCCTTTGACTCTATTTCCTTTTCTAATTAATTTTGATAGTTGTGCAATCTGCTAATTTTGATATACCCTCAGGCTGTGAGCAGTACGATCTAAATGCACGATCCAAGCCCTTTCTTTCCCAGGGGTGCAATCCGAAGTGCTCTTCTAGCGGCTACATAGGTGGGCACATGTGGTTATGCTGTCCACTTGTGTAACTATTTAGTGGGGAAAGGTAAAGGTTATTACTTGTATACTAATAAAAGCCCGGAGCTGTGGATGCTGAGCTCTGAATGGCAGTGACATTTCAAATCAGAGAAAAGGACTAATTGGATAATTAGCTCTCCTTTCTCGTCAGAAATTAAAAGACAAAACAAGGGCCGCATTAGTTATTCATAACGGAAAGAGAAAAAAGACCTACTTTCAAAAACTGCTTTTCATAACCTGAAGATGTCCTAAAGATGTCCGAAATAAGGTAGGGGAACTGGCAGCATGGGTTGGTACCTGGGACTTCGATGTTGTGGCCATTTCAGAGACATGGATAGAGCAGGGACAGGAATGGTTGTTGCAGGTTCCGGGGTTCAGGTGTTTTAGTAAGGTCAGAGAAGGGGGCAAAAGAGGGGGAGGTGTGGCGCTGCTAGTCAAGGACAGTATTACGGTGGCAGAAAGGATGCAAGATGGGAATTCTTCTTCCGAGGTAGTATGGGCTGAGGTTAGAAACAGGAAAGGAGAGGTCACCCTGCTGGGAGTTTTCTATAGGCCACCTAATAGTTCTAGAGATGTAGAGGAAAGGATGGCGAAGATGATTCTGGAAAAGAGCGAAAGTAACAGGGTAGTTGTTATGGGAGACTTTAACTTTCCAAATATTGACTGGAAAAGATATAGTTCGAGTACATTAGATGGGTCATTAGATTGTACAATATGTGCAGGAGGGTTTCCTGACACAATATGTTGACAGGCCAACAAGAGGTGAGGCCACATTGGATTTGGTTTTGGGTAATGAACCAGGCCAGGTGTTAGATCTGGAGGTAGGTGAACACTTTGGAGACAGTGACCACAATTCGGTGACCTTTACATTAGTGATGGAAAGGGATAAGTATACCCCGCAGGGCAAGAGTTATAGCTGGGGGAAGGGCAATTATGATGCCATGAGACATGACTTAGGATGTGTAGGTTGGAGAAGTCGGCTGCAAGGGTTGGGCACACTGGATATGTGGAGCTTGTTCAAGGAACAGCTATTGCGTGTTCTTGATCAGTACGTACCAGTCAGGCAGGGAGGAAGGGGTCGAGCGAGGGAACCATGGTTTACCAAAGAAGTGGAATCTCTTGTTAAGAGGAAAAAGGAGGCCTATGTGAAGATGAAGCGTGAAGTTTCAGTTGGGGCGCTTGATAGTTAAAGGGAAGCGAGGAAGGATCTAAAGAGAGAGCTAAGACGAGCAAGGAGGGGACATGAGAAGTCTTTGGCAGGTAGGATCAAGGAAAACCCAAAAGCTTTCTATAGGTATGTCAGGAATAAAAGAATGGCTAGGGTAAGAGTAGGGCCAGTCAAGGACAGTGGTGGGAAGTTGTGTGTGGAGGCTGAGGAGATAAGCGAGATACTAAATGAATACTTTTCGTCAGTATTCACTCAGGAAAAAGATAATGTTGTGGAGGAGAATGCTGAGACCCAGGCTATTAGAATAGATGGCATTGAGGTGCGTAGGGAAGAAGTGTTGGCAATTCTGGACAAGGTGAAAATAGATAAGTCCCCGGGGCCTGATGGGATTTATCCTAGGATTCTCTGGGAAGCCAGGGAAGAGATTGCTGAGCCTTTGGCTTTGATTTTTATGTCATCATTGGCTACAGGAATAGTGCCAGAGGACTGGAGGATAGCAAATGTGGTCCCTTTGTTCAAGAAGGGGAGTAGAGATAATCCCGGTAACTATAGGCCGGTGAGCCTAACGTCTGTTGTGGGTAAAGTCTTGGAGAGGATTATAAAAGATACGATTTATAATCATCTAGATAGGAATAATATGATTAGGGATAGTCAGCATGGTTTTGTGAAGGGTAGGTCATGCCTCACAAACCTTATCGAGTTCTTTGAGAAGGTGACTGAACAGGTAGACGAGGGTAGAGCAGTTGATGTGGTGTATATGGATTTCAGTAAAGCGTTTGATAAGGTTCCCCACGGTAGGCTATTGCAGAAAATACGGAGGCTGGGGATTGAGGGTGATTTAGAGATGTGGATCAGAAATTGGCTAGTTGAAAGAAGACAGAGAGTGGTGGTTGATGGGAAATGTTCAGAATGGAGTTCAGTTACGAGCGGCGTACCACAAGGATCTGTTCTGGGGCCGTTGCTGTTTGTCATTTTTATAAATGACCTAGAGGAGGGTGCAGAGGATGGGTGAGTAAATTTGCAGACAACACTAAAGTCGGTGGAGTTGTAGACAGTGCGGAAGGATGTTGCAGGTTACCGAGGGACATAGATAAGCTGCAGAGCTGGGCTGAGAGGTGGCAAATGGAGTTTAATGTGGAGAAGTGTGAGGTGATTCACTTTGGAAAGAATAACAGGAATGCGGAATATTTGGCTAATGGTAAAATTCTTGGTAGTGTGGATGAGCAGAGGGATCTCGGTGTCCATGTACATAGATCCCTGAAAGTTGCCACCCAGGTTGATAGGGTTGTGAAGAAGGCCAATGGTGTGTTGGCCTTTATTGGTAGAAGGATTGAGTTCCGGAGCCATGAGGTCATGTTGCAGTTGTACAAAACTCTAGTACGGCCGCATTTGGAGTATTGTGTACAGTTCTGGTCGCCTCATTATAGGAAGGACGTGGAAGCTTTGGAGCGGGTGCAGAGGAGATTTACCAGGATGTTGCCTGGTATGGAGGGAAAATCTTATGAGGAAAGGCTGATGGACTTGAGGTTGTTTTCGTTAGAGAGAAGAAGGTTAAGAGGTGACTTAATAGAGGCATACAAAATGATCAGAGGGTTAGATAGGGTGGACAGTGAGAGCCTTCTCCCGCGGATGGAGGTGGCTAGCACGAGGGGACATAGCCTTAAATTGAGGGGTAATAGATATAGGACAGAGGTCAGAGGTGGGTTTTTTATGCAAAGAGTGGTGAGGCCGTGGAATGCCCTACCTGCAACAGTAGTGAACTCGCCAACATTGAGGGCATTTAAAAGTTTATTGGATAAGCATATGGATGATAATGGCATAGTGTAGGTTAGATGGCCGTTAGTTTTTGGACTTCCCATGTCGGTGCAACATCGAGGGCCGAAGGGCCTGTACTGCGCTGTATCGTTCTATGTTCTATGTTCTATGTAAAGTGCTTTATTGCTAATGAAGTCTTTTTTGAAGTGTAATCATTGTGATAATGTAAGAAATATTAGCTAATATGTACACAGCAATGTCCCATAAAACAAGAGTGAGATAATATGTCGATATTTGGTTCCAAAGAAGAGTCATATTGGACTTGAAGCATTGGGCGGAATTCTCCACTTTGGAGAGTGTTCCTGCTGGGACTGAATAGTGTGCAATTTGTGTTTCCGCTAGAGGTGCTATTCGGTAAGCGAGTCAGGACATGCAAATTGACCAGCTCTCTGCTACTACGAATTGAGAGAAATTCCTGGTCCAGCGGGCATTGTAATTGCTGGGGCCAGAATTACCTCTAAAGAGCCTGAGACCTAGAGCTGTTTCTAAGTGCTCCACTTATCAGACACCCACTGCATCCATGAAGATGGCTCAGAGAAGACCTGCCCCCGAGTTCAGGAATCTAAAGTGGACCTACAGCTCCATGCCAGTGAGGAGAAGAGGGATACCCTCTGCCCCAGGGTGGCCACAGACTTAAGCCTGCCCTTCTGAACAGTGTCTGGGACATGCTGGCTCTGGAATCCAACCAAGAGACACACATGAACGCATGGTAGGAAAACATGAACCCAGGTTTATTTAGCTACAAACAACCAACACATCTAACTCCTAACTGTCCTCGCCCCAAAGGGTCAGGATCCCTGACCTGGGTGCAGGTCAGGGTTTTTATACAGTGATGTTTGCTCTTGTTATGAGGAAATCCCACCTTGTTTTACTGTGAGAACTCATACTCCATGGTGGTCACGGGGAAATGGATGGTACATAGTCTGTGACCTCCAAGGGAGCCCCGCCAGTGGAAAAGGTCCCTTCGCCCTTTTGTAGAGCAGGAGGCGTTTTGGCATTTGGCAGGGCCGGGAGGTGTGTATCGCACCGACAACTGTAGTTTGAATGAAGAGCATCGAGGTTAATAGAACATAGAAAAATACAGCACAGAACAGGCCCTTCGGCCCACAATGTTGTGCTGAAAGTTTGTCCTAGATTAAGAACAAATTAATCTACACCCCATCATTCTACCGTAATCCATGTACCTATTCAATAGCCACTTGAAGGTCCCCAATGTTTCTGACTCAACTACTTCCATAGGCAGTGCATGCCATGCTCCCACTACTCTCTGGGTAAAGAACCTACCTCTGACATCCCCCCTATATCTTCCACCATTCACCTTAAATTTATGTCCCCTTGTAATGGTTTGTCCCACCTGGGGAAAAAGTCTCTGACTGTCTACTCTATCCATTCCCCTGATCATCTTATAAACCTCTATCAAGTCGCCCCTCATTCTTCTCCGTTCTAATGAGAAAAGGCCGAGAAACCTCAACCTTTCCTCATAAGAACTACTCTCCATTCCAGGCAACATCCTGGTAAATCTCCTTTGCACCTTTTCCAAAGCTTTCACATCCTTCCTAAAATGAGGTGACCAGAACTACACACAGTACTCCAAATGTGGCCTGACCAAAGTTTTGTACAGCTGCATCATCATCTGACGACTCTTAAATTCAATCCCTCTGCTAATGAACGCTAGCACACAATAGGCCTTCTTCACAGCTCTATCCACTTGAGTGGCAACTTTCAAAGATCTCTGAACATAGATCCCAAGATCTCTCTGTTCCTCCACATTGCCAAGAACCCTACCGCTAACCCTGTATTCCGCATTCATATATGTCCTTCCAAAATGGACAACCTCACACTTTTCAGGGTTAAACTCCATCTGCCACTTCTCAGCCCAGCTCTGCATCCTATCTGTGTCTCTTTGCAGCCGACAACAGCCCTCCTCATGATCCACAACTCCACCAATCTTCGTATCATCTGCAAATTTACTGACCCACTCTTCAACTCCCTCATCCAAGTCATTAATGAAAATCACAAACAGCAGAGGACCCAGAACTGATCCCTACAGTACGCCACTGATAACTGGGCTCCAGGCTGAATATTTGCCATCCACCACCACTCTGACTTCTATCGTTATCCAACTGGCCAAATTTCCCACTATTCCATGCCTCCTTACTTTCTGCATAAGCCTACAATGGGGAACCTTATCAAATGCCTTACTAAAATCCACGTACACCACATCCACTGCTTTACCATCATCCACGTGCTTGGTCATCTCCTCAAGGTTGGACCGGTTCGGTGGCGTGGGAGCAGTTGGTGGCAGCACGGTGTTTTCCGGCAGACAAATATCCACGTCAGAGTCCGTGTCTGAGTCTACCGGGTTGGCGTCAGGCACCTGAGCTTCTGGGGTATCGATGGGTGGTGATGGCAGTGCCCTAGACGTCGACAGAGACTGTGGGAGATCCGGGATCAGAGCATCCCGAGCAGGCTCTGGTAGTCCCTGAGTTTGGCTGCAGATGTGGTCCAAGTGATGGCTGGCCTCCTTCCCTGCACCCGGACTGAACAAGAGAGAAAGGGCAGCATGATTGCTCAGTGGTTAGCACTGTAGTCTCACAGCGCTGAGGTCTCAGGTTCGATCCCAGCTCTGGGTCACTGTCCATTGTGAGTTTGCACATTCTCCCCATGTTTGCGTGGGTTTCGCCCCTACAACACAAATATGTGCAAAGTAGGTGGGTTCAACATGCTAAATTGCCCCTTAATTGGAATTAATTAATTGGCTACTCTAAATTTATTTTTTAAAAAAGAACAAGAGAATGGGAAAGTTAGCCGAAGCACCATACCTAGAATCCACATGGAAACGGTGCTGTAATTCCTTCATAGACACCGTCCCGAGCTGGAAACTGCGCAGCAATGTGCACCAGTGAGCATCCAACCTCTGAGCAGTCCTGCCTGCGGTGGACCCATGCTCTGATGTCCAGGATGACCAGGCTGAGACAGTTCCTGCGGTGAAGCCCCATCAGTAGCCCTGCCGGCACCACTCCCATGCTGGCGTGAGGCATCGTTCGGTATCTGAACAGGAACTGGGCCAGACAGCTACCCCAGGATCCTGTGTTCAGTTTCTTCATTCCACATTTAAATGTTTGGGCTGCCTGCTTGGTCAAACTGTTCGAGGCCAGATGGTACGGCGGATCCCCTTCACGGTCACAAACATCTCGAATCCCCGCTTCTGAAGGCAACGCCGTTATCAATCGCCAACACTTCAGGGATGCCATGCATGCTGAAAGTGTGTCACAACTGGTCCACGGTCACCCTTATGGTTGTGGCCTGCATTTTGTGAACTTTGAACCACTTGGAGTTGGCACCCACCATACAGAATGTTGCCCCTGAAAAGGGCCCACAAATTCGATGTGGACCACAGCTTTCCCCGGCTACTCCCATGGGTGAATTGATGCAGTCGGTGGAGCCTTCTGATGCTCCTGGCATGATCCGAAGCACTGGGCAACTTCTCAATATCGGAATGGATTCTGGGCCACAAGATGTAACTCCGGGGAACATCTTTATCTTTGACAGTCCTGCCCACTGTAGAACTCCTCTAGCAGCGACGCATAGCCGCATTCCGAGACAACCACCTGTCTTCCCAACAATAAGACTCCATCCTCCAAGCTAAGCTCTGGGAGCTTCGTAGTATAGGTCTTCAAATTGTCGGGCAAGGCCCAGTGTTGAGCTCCATATTGAACCACGTATTGGACCTGGGATAACTGTGGTTCACTCTCGGAGGCGAGCCTCCATGACCGGCCGGGAGCCCATGGCATGGAGGATTGCTATGACTTCCGCGGCCGAGGTGGGTGCAGGCGGCCTCATGGGGAGGGGTAGGCAGATCAATGCATCGATGTGCGTGATCCACGTGCCTGGGCAGTACTGCAACACATATTCGCCAGTAGCCAAGAACAAAGTCCACCGCTGGACCATGGCTGATGCTATCAAGGAGTCACAAGATCGTACTTAAACAGTCCGAGCAAGTGTTTGTGGTCAGTGTAAAGCGTAAACGCATGGCCGTAGATGAATTGGTGCAATTTGCAAACTTTTAAAATGACAGCCAGGCCGTCCTTCTCGATTTGTGCGTATTTACATTCCGAGTCGGCGAATGTGCGAGATGTGAAGACGATTGGCCGTTCCAATCCATCGGGCATTTGGTGTGCGAGGATGACCCCCATGCCGAATGGAGAAGCATCACATTGGCCGGGTCAAAATATGTGAGCAGCTTCTCGGAGGGCAACCATTATTTCACCTCCCGGGATGCCTTCTGGTGAGGGAGATACCATTCCCACTGCTGCCCCTTTTGCAAAAGTTAGCGGTGCGGGCTGAGCAGTGTGGCCAAGTTGGGGATGAATTGACGAGTCCAAAACAAGTCGTAGTTCGGTTTGACCGTGTGGGATGGTGTCCTCCAGATGGCCTGCACCGTGTCTTCCACCAGGTGTGGCCATGCCGGTCCACCCAATAACCCAAATAGGTGAGCTTGGGGGCATTAAAAATGCACTTTTCCCTCCGGAGGCAGACGGTGTTCCCTGTCCGAGGCCCTAGTGATGAGGACGTCATTCAAGTATACGGACACCCTGGGCAGACCTCTCAGGAAGTTCTCCATAACCTGTTGGAATATTGCACCAGCTGAGGAAACCCAGAAAGGCAAACGAGTGTATTCATACAGCCCTTTGTGGGTATTAATAGTGACGAACCGCCGGGAGCCTGGATCCAGAATCAACTGTGGCTCAAGTTGAGTTTGGTAAACGTCTTGCCACCGCTGAGCTTGGCATACAGGTCCTCAATGCGCGTGACCAGGTAACAGTTGAGACGGAAACCCAGTACAGCTGGTCCACAGAAGGAAAATGGCGGAACTAATTCTGCAGCATCAAGTCCGCCTTAGCATGTAAAAACGCTCAATACCAGATTTGTCCAAAGAAACCATCTAAACATGTCACAAGGCTCTATTGTGCATATCAATATATATTGAATCTAGACATAGAAACATGCCATTCAGCTCAATGGCATGATGTATAATATGTATTTTATCTCACACTCTCAGCATATCCTTCTATTCCTTTTTCCTTTGTGTACTTATTTTATTAATTCAAGGGACTTGCATTTTGCTAGCTAGGCCAACAATTATCGCCCGTTCATAATTATCCTTGAGAAGGTGATGGTGAGCTGATTTCTTGAACCGCTGCAATCCATGTGGTGTAGGTGTACCCACAGTGCTGTTAGGGAGGGATTTTGACCCAGCAACAAAGAAGGAACGGCAATACATTTCCAAGACAGGATTGTGAGTGGCTTGGAGAGGAACCTGGCGGTGGTGGTGTTTACATGTATCACATGCCCGTGTCCTTCTAGATAGTGGTGGTTGCAGGTTTGCAAGATGCTGCATATGGGTGCTTGGCAAGTTCCTGAAGTACATCTTGTAAATGGCACACTGCTGCTACTTGGAGGGAGTGAATGTTTCTGGACAGGGTGCCAAACAAGTTGACTGCTTTGTCCTGCATGGTGTCAAGCACTTTGAATGTTGTTTCACCTGCACTCATGTAAGCAAGGAGAGAGTATTACACAAAGTTCTGACTTGTACCTTGTAGATTGTGGACAGGCTTTGACTACCCTTTATATACAGTAATTATATGACTAGTCTGATTATGTTTCTGGGCAATGGTAACACCCAGGATGTTGATTGTGGGGGATTCAGTGATGGTAATGCCATTAAATGTCAAAGGGCAATAGTTAGATTATCTCTTGCAGGAGATGGTCATTGCCTGGCACTTGTGTGGTGCAAATGTTACTTGCCACTTGTCAGCCCAAAGCTATATATTGTCCAAGTCATATTGCATTTGGACATGGACTGCTTCAGTATCTGAGGGGTCATGAATGGTACTGAACATTGTGCAGTCATCAGTGAACATCCCCACTTCTGACCTTATGATGGAAGGAAGATCATTGATGAAGCAGCTGAAGTTTGGCCTTGGACACTACCCTGAGGAACTCCTGTGGTGATGTCCTGGAGCTGAGATGACTAACCTCCAATGACCACAACCATTCTCCTTTATACTAGGAGAATGCAACAAGCAGAGAGCTCCCTCCTGATTCCCATTGACTCTAGTTTTGCTAGGGCTCCTTGATGCCAGACTCGGCCAAATGCGGCCTTCATGTCAAGGAGTCATTTCCAACATTAGCTCTGGCATTCAACTCTTTTGTCCATTTTTGTAATGAGGTCAGGAGCTGAGTGGCCTTGGTGGATCATCAGTGAGTAGGCTATTGCTGAGCAAGTGTCACACGATTCCTCTGTTGATGACCCGCCCATCACTTTATTGATAATCGAGTGTAGACAGATGGGGTGGCAATTCGGCAGGTTAGAATTTGTCCTGCATTTTGTGTACAGAATGTACCTCGGGATTTTTCAACACTGTTGGGTATAGGCCAGTGTTGTAGCTGCACTGGAACAGCTTGACGAGGTGTGCAGCAAGTTCTGGAGCATAGGTCTTCAGTGCTATTGCCGGAATATTGCCAGGGCGCAAAGTCTTTGCAGTATCCAGTGCCTTCAGCTGTCTCTTGATATCATGTGGAGTGAACCGTATTGGCTGAACACTGGCATCTGTGATGCTGGGGACTTCTGGAGGAAGCCAAGATAGATCATCAACTCAGCACTTTTGGCTGAAGATTGTTGCAAATGCTTCAACCTTACGTTTTGCACTAATGTGCTGGTCTTCCTCATCATTGAGGATGGGGATATTTGTGGAGCCTCCTCCTCCAGTGAGTTGTTTAATTGTACACCACCATTCACAATTGGATGTAGCAGTATCTGCAGAGCTTAGATCTGGTCTATTGGTTGTGGAATTTCTTTGCTTTGTATATTTGCTACGTATGCTCTTCGGAACGCAAAGCCCTGCGCTGTAGCTTCATAAAGTTGACTAACTTTTTAGGTGAGCCTAGTACTTCTCCTGGTATTCCCTCTTGCACTCTTCATTGAACCACAGTTGATTCTCTGGCTTGGTGGTAATGGTAGAGTGGAGAATATGCTAAACCATGAGGTTACAGATTGTGGTTGAGCACAATTCTGCTGCTGCTGATAGGCCACAGCGCTTCATGGTTACCCAGTTTTCAGTTGCTAGATCTATTCAAAATCTATCCCAGTTCCCATGGTGGTAGTGCCCACAACAAGATGGAGGGTATCCTCAATTTGAAGACGGGGCTTTGTCTCCACAAGGAATATGCGGTGGGCAATACTGTCATGGACAGTTGCATCTGTGGTAGGCAGGTTGGTGAGGATGAGGCAAAGTATGTTTTTCTCTCTTGTTGGTTCCCTCACCCTTGCCACAATCCTTTAGGACCCGGCCAGCTCGGTCTGTGGTGGTACTACCAAGGCACTTTTGGTGATGAACATTGGTCCCCCACCCAGAGTACATTCTATGCCCTTGCCACTCCGTGGAGGAGTACTGATTTATCAGTTGAGGGTTTGGGGAGATTGTTGATGACCACCAGGCACATGTGGAGGGACCCAATTGCATGCAGAAGCAGGAGGTGGTACCTACCATTTGTGCCACTCATGCCAACACCGCACGGGTTTCGTCCGCAGTGGAGGCCTTAGGGAAAAGGGTTTTGGCCATGGATCAGCATGTCCAAGACCTGGGGCACTCTGTGCAGGCGGTGGCCAAGGTCCAGGACAGGGTTGCCCTCTCATAGGCCGCCATGTACCAGAGCCACCTGGGCATTGCAGCGGCGCTCCTGAGCGTGCCCCAGTCACAGTGGGCCATGGCTGAGAGCGTTAGAGGCATTGCACAGGTGCTGGCTGACATGGCGCAGACACAGAGGGAGGTGGCCCAGTCCCAAAAGGAGATAGCGCAGTTACTGGCTGATGTGGAACACACCCAGAAAGTGGTGGCACAATCGCAGTGTGATGTGGAGCAGTCCAAGATGGAAGTGATCCACTCCCGGTGCTCCATGGCTGTGAGCATGCAGACCCCGGTTGAGGCAGCAGCGGGCCTCCAAGACTGGCAGCGCCAGGTGGCGGAGGAACCTCAGGTGTTAGGTCCATTTGCATGCCCGTCTCCTGGAGTATCCGGGGCCATTGGGCACCCCGATGGAGGAGGGGTGCACATGCTAGTGACTCCCGCAGAGGAGGGGCTGGAACACTGCAACACCTCGGGCTCCCCCCACCTGTCCCTGGTTCACCTGGTGGTCAGCGGGCAGAACAGGACGGCACCACGCCAACTGAGACACCCGAGCAGCAGCCTGGCCCATCCAGGTCGGTCGCCCCAGAAGACGCCCGCAAAAGAGCACCCAGGGAATGGCTGGAATCACTGCAGGCCACCTCCACTCTTGATGTACTGTCTGGGGATTCAGCGGGCCTAGCATTAGGGCCTGTAATGCCAGAAAAGTAGACACCAGTTACATTGGCACGGATGGCACAGTTGACCTAGAGGCGATCAGAACATCCCCGAGTATCAGGCGCAGACCTGCATCATGCGCATCTGATGGTCACACACCAGCTGCACATTCATTGAGTGGAAACCCTTTTGCTTTGTGTAGAGTGGCCTGCCATTTGCAGGTACTCAAAGGATGATATGAGTCCCATCGATCACCCCCTGGATCCGGGGCATCTCTGCGATGGTGGCGAAACCGCTGCCCGGGTATCCTGGTGGACTCAGTCGACATTGGAATGGATGCATTGTGCTGACCGGGCATCAGGGCCTCCGTGACAGTGCAGATGCACCTGTGCACCAAGGTCTGTGAGACATCCGGACAGGTCCCCACTCAGCACCTGGAAGGACCCGTTTGTGTAAAAGTTTAGTGCGACCGTCACCATGATGGCTAACGGGAGCGGGTGTCTTCCCCCATTCCTCTGCTGTGCCAGGTGTCTGGCAGACATGTCACACTGTCCCCCTGCTCAGCCGGTGTTCTCTTTTTAAAATATTTAGAGAACCCAATTCATTTTTTCCAATTAAGGTGCAATTTAGCATGGCCAATCCACCTACCCTGCACACCTTTGGGTTGTGGGGGCAAAACCCACACAAACATGGGGACAATGTGCAAACTCCACACGGACAGTGACCCAAAGCCGGGATTGAACCTGGCACCTCGGTGCCGTGCGGCAGCAGTGCTAACCATTGTGCTACCGTGCTGCCCTCTGCCGGAGTTTTCAAAGGCATGCCCGGTCTG
This sequence comes from Scyliorhinus canicula, assembly GCF_902713615.1. Classification (NCBI taxonomy): domain Eukaryota; kingdom Metazoa; phylum Chordata; class Chondrichthyes; order Carcharhiniformes; family Scyliorhinidae; genus Scyliorhinus; species Scyliorhinus canicula. The sequence goes on from NC_052148.1 coordinate 89,170,181, forward strand.
GCAGGTTCTCGAATGACAGGCGGTGCCAGTGTAGCCACCTGGGTTGGCCACTTCCTCACATAAAATGGAAGAACGCAAAGATTACAGGGAAAAATGGACATTGGCAAAGAAACAAGCAGTCTGCAGAATCCCCTGTATTCTAGCTGCTACAGAAACCAGACAGAATTGTAACTAACGAGCTGTGCATATAAAGTGAGCGATTCACGGTGATTCCCAGGCACAATGGACACAACAGTTAACTGCAATTGAAACATTCTATGAAAGGTCAGACATTCCGGCGCCAGTGGAGTCTAAGACAAAGGACACCAATAAGGTGTAAGGAACTGCCCGGTGATCGAGGAACGGCCCCGTTATTGGGGAAATTAAAATCAATCGATTGGGAAGAGACCCAATCAATTGCAGGTTTAGAGAGGGTCCGCCCAGAAGGAAGCGAAGCTCCTGGGACCTATAAAAGTCAGGTCCCAGGACTGACTTGTTCTTCTTGACCAGCCGGCCCTCCCAGCAGAACACCTTTGCAGTAGAAGAACCTTGAGAAGGAGAGGCCTGGTCAGCAGCCACCATCAAGTAAGTGTCATACAATGCACGCTACGAGAGTAGACACTCCTGACCCCTTTAGTCCACACCAACTGGATGCCTGCGGATCCAGGACAAAGCAAGAGGCCATTGTTCCCTGATCCGGCAGTTCCCTTATTCCAGATAAGTATTGGCCTGTTAGTGGTGGGAATAGCCTAGTCTTTTAGTTTTATATGCATAATTAGTAGATAACTGTATTATAATAAACGTGTCTTGTTTGAACTTACTAACTGGTGTATTGAGTTATTGGTCTGAACTTGAACTTGAATCTTGTGGCGGTATCATAACGATACCTAGCGACTCTAGAGCTAAGGAATAAAACAGAGCGAAGAGGTCTCATGCGATGCCTCCTTTGCACCGTCTTCTCCTCGGCTTATTGTTTGGCCGGCTCTCCATCTTTAGTGGCTGCCTCTTGTTCTTCTGGGGCACGCTCTGCTGCTGCAGCTTCCTCCTATTCAAGCAGTTCCAACTCGTACTGCCACAATGCATCCCCCAGGGCTTCAGCGATGAGGAGGAAGGCCACCGTTGCTGTTTGTATTCCAATATCTATTGTCTGCAGGGGGTGAAAAGAAGACATCCACGGCTGGTGCATGTTCAACCAGGTCCACTGTGCTCTATGGTGACCCAGGTTGGCACTGTGGACTCTGCCTCTGCATGGCCCCCCACCATCCCTGCACACATGGCCCAGTCGGTGCCCGGTCCTGTTGTCTGTCCCTGCTGCCAGGGGTACCATTGGCTTGCGCTGCCCTTGCCTGCGGTATGCTCCGCAACCTCCATCCGGTGCCCCCAAGATACTGTGGGCGTTGCCCTTGGGCAGAACAGAACCGGCGGGTGGCAGTCGGTTGGTGAGGGTGGTATGGCGGAGGGTGGGGTACAGGGGTAATGGGGTGGAGGGTGGGGGCTGGTGTGTGGGGGTGGTTTGGTTGGGAAACTTGTACGTCTCTGTCACTCTGCTGAACTAGCGGCCAAGGTGGGCAGTCAGTGGGTTGCACAGCAAAATGGCTGCCTTACAGGTCCCCCATCACTCCCCACCCAGGCCCTGGCAGGGGTTCCCCCACCCCACCACACCCCAGCCAGCACAGATACTGGCTACCCACAGTCATGCCTCTGTGTGTCCTACCTCCTCTCTCTCCCTTGCCACAATGCCTTTTTCTTGATTTTTAAAAGCACAAGTGAACCACGCCATCGGGATTCCCCCCTAGTGGAGGCGGTGAATCATGGAGGCCCGGGAGAATATCGGGTCAGACTCACTAATAATATTCCAATGGCATTTGCTGTATGCATGGGGTGGAACGCATTGATTCACCGGAGAATTGCAATTTGCCGTGAAACAGCCACCGACCACGGACTGTGTGGTATCAAACTGATTCTCCGGCCCAATCGCATTTTACGATTCTGGCGTCGGCCGATAGAATCCTGCTCAGCATATTTTATATTTGTTGTAGTTTTGCTATTAAAAACCCTGGTTTAAAATACTTACAGGCAGTATGTCTGCTAAAGCTGAGGTGAGAATTAATTTTTAGCATTTACTGTTTACAGAGAGATGGCTAATGGAAGATTGTTTGATTTTTTGGGGGTTCTCTGGGGTGAAGATTATTTTTTTAAAACTGTATTTAAAAAATAAATTCAGAGTAAATTAATTTTCTAATTAAGGGGCAATTTAGCATGGCCAATCCACCTACCCTACACATCATATGGGTTGTCGGGGGTGAGACCCATGCAATCACAGGGAGAATGTGCAAACTCCACTATGAACAGTGACCCAGGACCGGGATCGAATCTGGACTCAATGCATGAGGCAGCAGTGCTAACCATTGCACCCCGTGCTGCTCACGGGTGAAGATAATTTATGAGGGATTGTGTTTAGTCCCGCTAAGTAGTTCATGGGACATCTTAATGAGATGAAAACCGTGGAATGCCCTATGTTGGGGATACAAATTCATAGAATCATATAATTTACAATGCGGAAGGAGGTCATTCGGCCTATCGAGTCCACACCGGTCCTTGAAAGGGCACCCTACTTAAGACCACACCTACACCGTATCCCCATAATACAGTAACTCCACCTAACCTTTTGGGGCAATTTAGTGTGCACTAACCTGCACATCCTTGTACTGTGGGAGGAAACTGGAGCACCCAGAGGAAACCCACGCAGACATGAGGAGAAAGTGCAAACACCACACAGACAGCACCAGAGGCTGGAATCGAACTCAGATCCCTGGAGCTGTGAAACAGCAGTGCGAACCACAGTGCCACCACTGCTGCCCAATTATGTAATTAATAGGAGAAGCCAGACCTGTATGTACTTTAGCAGTTTGCCATAGGATTTTATTTTGACAAGACAAAGATTTTCATGTTGTTCTTGAAAGGGTCTCTCTCCAAAACCTGCATAGAGAAACGACAAGTAACCCTGAATGTTTTTAAGTGGAATTTGAACTGTTGGGTTTACTCATTGTACATTACAGCGGCCAGTTGTAGATAGGAAGTTAATATTTTCTTCATTTCATTTAAGAACTGTTTTAACTGTGAATTATAAAGCTATTTCTTTCTTATTATTAGGTTAATTCTGTATTAAGTTTAAAGTTTGCTTTACCATATAAGTACCTATTGGCCAGTGTTATTAGTTTGTGGTTATCATTTCTGTGGTTTAGTAGTCTTCCCTCACAGTCTTTCTTTTTAGAAACTATTTTATGAAGCATTTGTAATTTTCACAGTTCAACACATTAACATCCCTTAAACAACTGACACACGTAAAGAAAATAAAAAAAACAACCTACAGAACAACATCCCCTATTCCCCCCGTCTATTCCCTAGCTGCCCGTAAACTGTATTCTCTGTCCCGTTGTAACATTGCCATGCCTCCTGTTTTCCTCCCCCCCCTTTTTCCGTCCCCCCCCCCTTACTGCTGACGATCATTTTTCCTTGAAGTAGTATATGAACGGCTGTCATCTCCAGGCGAACCCCTGAATTGATCCTCTCAAAGCAAATTTAATTTTCTCCACACTGAAAAACCCTGCCATATTGCTGACCCACACTCCTGACTTCGAGGGCTCCGAGTCCCTCTATCCCAGCAAAATCTATATCCGGGCCACCAGGGAGGAGAAGCCAGAACGTTGGCCTCCCTCCTCCTCTTGGCCGTCGGATCTTATGATACCCCGAGTATTGCCAATTCGGGACTCAGAGTTACCCTTCCATCCAGGAGCTCTGACATAACGTCCACAATCCTTGCCAGAATCCCCTCAATTTTGGACATGCCAAAAACATATGTACATGGTTCGCCCGGCTACCCCCACACCTGTCATCCACCTCCTCAAAGAACCGGCTCATCTAGGCTATCGTCATGTGTGCCCTGTGGACCTCCTTGAACTGGATCAAGCTAAGTCTGGCACACAACGAGGATGAATTGACTCTCTTCAGGGCTTTTTCCCACAGCTCGAATTCTATCTCCACACCCAGCTCCTCTTCTCACTTCCTCTTCACCTCCCTGATAGGGGCCCCTTCCCATTCCATCAATCCTTGTATATCTCTGAGAACCCTCCCCTCTCCAACCTCTGTTTTTGACATCACCTTATATTATAACCCCCTCAGGGGGAGGCGAGGGAAGCCAGGACCTGCCTCCAGACAAATTCCGTACCTGGAGGTACCGAAACCCGTTCACGCCCGGCAAACTCAAACTCCTCCTCTTAAACCTCCAAGGTAGGGAAACCTCCTGAATGAATAGGTCCCAAATCTCTCAATCCCTGCCCACCCGCCATCCCTTTTAGCCCCCATCAGCCCCCCCAGGACAAACTGGTGATTGTTACAAATCGGTGGACCACACTCTAATCTCATGTGTTGCCTCCAATTGACCCCACACCCTAAGGGCTGCCACCACCAACAGGTTTTGTAGAGTACCGAGCCGGCTGGAAAACATCAGGGACACCGTCAGTAAGGCCTCCAAACATGTACCCTTACAGGATGCCGCTTCCACTCGCTCCACACGACCCCCTCTCCCACTACCCACTTCCTGACCATCGATATGTGGCGCCCAATAATAGTTAATAAAGCTCAGGAGGGCCAAGCTCCCCTCTCCACGACCCCGTTCCAGGAGCGCCTTCTTTACTCTCAGAGGTTTACCCGCCACAAAACCCAATATCGCCGTGTTCATTTCCTGAAAAAAGCCTTTGGGATAAAAATCGGAAGACATTGAAAAAAGAGCAGTCTCGGAAGTCATCTTTACCGTCTGGACCCTCCCGCCAGCTGTCAGCGAGAGCATGTCCCAGCTGGAAAATCCCTTTTCATTTGATCCACCGCTTTGCCCAGATTTAACTTACGAAACTGCCCCTAATCCTTAGCCACTTGAATCCCAGGTATCTAAACTCCTCTCAACCACTCTGAACGGCAATTCCCTCAGTCTCCTTTCCTACCCCCGTGCCTGGATCACAAACATCTTGCTCTTTCCATATTTAACTTGTAACCTGAAAATCACTCAAATTCTCCTCGTATCTCCATGATTTCGGCCATCTCCCCCCCCCCCCCCCCCCCCCCCCCCCCCAACCGGGTCTGTGACATGGAGCAACAAATGTTCCGCATATAGAGAGACTCTGTGCTCCCCCCCCACAGTATCCCCCCGTCAGGCATTTGATGATCTAAGGGCCCTTGCCAAAGGCTCTATGGCCAGGGAAAACAGTAATAGGGAGAGCGGACATCCCTTTCTTGTCCCCCTGCAGAGACTAAAATACTCCAACCAGACTCGGTTGATTCTTACTTCCCTCACAGTCTTACAAATTGCTAATATTGGGATTCCCACATCGTCCTAAAATAGTGGAGGAACAAATCTGCAGAGAGAGCACAGAGATATGCAAGAACTGCAGCATTGAAATAATTGGGGACTTTAATTACCCAAATGTTTACGAGGTTATTATTAGAGTGAAGAGTACGGAGGAGGGGCGGGATTTCTGAAATGTGGTCAGAATGTATCTAACCTGTATTAAAACATTTTCTCCTTAAAGATCACCGATTGATCTATTGTCACTGTCAATCGTTGGTCCTCGTTTACTCTGTCTAGATCTCCTTTCATTCTATTGAAGTTAGCTTTCTTCCAATTTAGAAGTTCCTTTGCACTTCTCCATTAATCAGTATATTCTTGGTCCACAATAGACAGGAGGTACTGCTGGACCTGGAACTGGGAAATGAGGTGTGCCAAATGTATTAAGCGTCTGTGGGGTACAATTTGTGTAAATGTGATCATCATATCATAAGGTTTAGATTAGCAATGAATCTCACTTCAGCTGCCCCTCTGTCCCATGGTGGAGCAGAAGGGCGTCTCAGCACCCAAGAGAAGAGGATTGGCCTGAGTACAGCCAGGAGCCTTCCCTGAATCCTGGGGGTATTCAGACCATCTGACAACCTCCCTCTCTGTGAGCGACACACCTCTAGCTCCGCACACCAAGGAGAGCGGCAGTGCAAACTTGGCTTAAGGAGGGGCAAAATATGACAGCTCAACATGACTGGATATAGAGTTTTCAGGGAGGATAGGGAGGGGGAATAAAAAGGTGAGGGTGCAGCATTATTGGTTAAAGAATCAATTACAGCTGTGAGGAGAGTTTCAGATCAGAAATATTTGGATTTGATTTACTGTAATGTGTACCGAGGTACAATGAAAAGTATTGTTCTGTGTACCGTCCAGACAGATCGTTACATACATGAAAAAAAGGGACATACAAAAATACAAAATTTAAATATGTCGGGCGCGTTTCTCCCGCTCCTCACGCCACGTGGGAGAATTGCGGGAGGGGGCCCCCCGACAAATTTCACGCCCCCCCTCGCGCCCCCCCGCGATTCCCCACCCCCCCACCCCCCCCCCCCCCACCCACCCGGCTCGGAAGAATTGCCGCTCGCCGTTTTTCATGGCGACCGGCGATTCTCCGACCTGGATGGGCTGAGCGGCCTGCCGTTCACGACCGTTTCACGACGGCGGCAACCACACCTGGTCGCTCCCGTCGTGAAACGAGTGTGGAGATGCCCGTTTGTGGCTTGTAGGGGGCCTGGTGGGGAATGACCACCACGACTGTGCTCGGGAGGGGACAGGCCCACGATCGGTGCCCACCGATTGTCGGCCGGCGTCTCAATAGGACGCACTATTTTCCCCTCCGCCGCCCCGCAATATCAAGCCGCCATGTCTTGCGGGGCGGCTGAGGGGAAAGACGGCCACCGCGCATGCGTGGGTTCGAGCCGACCAACCTGTGCATGCGCGGCTGACGAAATTAGGTGCGCCGGCCGCGTCATTCTCGGCGCAACGCCCCCGTGGCTGAGAGTTATGGAGCGCTGCTCCTAGCCCCGCCGGGAGGGGAGAATAGGGGGCGAGGAGCGGCCTCCGAGGCCGTCGTGAAACTCGGCCGAGTTCACGACGGCCCTCCCGATTTTTCCTGGGAGCGGAGAATTCCGCCCATTGACTCAGGCATCGGGTGAAGCACGCAGAGTGTAGTACTACTCAGTGGAGAAGATATGTGAAGAGATCAGTTCAGTCCATAAGAGGGTCATTCAGAAGTCTGGTAACAGTGGGGTATGAGGTGTTTTTGAACTATTTGAAGCTGATTTTGAAATATAGAAGGGACAGCCCCACTAGTAGGAGTGTGTTATAGACCCCTAAATAGGTGGAAGGGAGATACAAGAGCAATTCTGAGGGCAGTAAGAAAGGAAATTAGAAAAGCAAAGAGAGGAAATAAAAAAATATTGGCAGGTAAAACCATAGAAAACCGAAATATGTTTTACCAGTACATAAGAGCATGAGAATAACTAAAGAAAGGATAGGGTATATCGGAAATGTAAAAGGTGACTTACACATTGATGCAGAATGTATAAATTGGCAGGAGTCTCAATGAGTCCCGAAAGCATGAATTTATCAGGTTTTGTTAAGAGGAAGATGATGTCATACAAACTTAATCAAATTTTTAAAGAAATAACAAGGAGGGTTGATGAGGGTAGTGTAGTGGATGTTGTCGATGTAGATTCACTGAAGCATTTGACAAGATCCAACATGACAGTCTGGTCAGAAAAGTGAGATATCATGTGATAAAGGGCAAAGTGCAGGTTGATCCAAATTGACCCAGTGACAGGAAACAAAGTTCAATGGATGTTCTTGCAAATGGAAAGTGGTTTCCAGTGGTGTTTCACAAAGCTCAGTGTTGCGACCCCTGCTGTTTATTGTATTCATTAACAATTTGGACTCAAATGTGGGTGGCACGATTGGAAAATTTGCAAGTGCACAAACATTGACCATATGGTTGATCATGAGGAGGATAACTGTCAACTCCGGAATGATATCGATGGTTTGGTTGAGTGGACGGGCAAATGGCAAATGGAGTTTGATCTGAAGAAGGGTGAGGTAATGCATTTGGGAGGGCAAACAAAGCAATGAATACTCAACAAACAGGATGATATTTGAGGGACTGAGGAAGGAAGGTACCTTGGAATACATGTCCCTGAAGTTGGCAGGACAGGTGGACAAGGTGAAAAAGGAAACATATGGAATAGAGAGCCGTATAGACTCGATGGGCCAAATAGCCTCCTTCTGTGTTGTAATGACTCTATATGCTGTCCGATGTCACAATCTCTACACACCCAGTAATTTCAATGCAGGCTCCCTATGCTTGTGTTGAAAGTGTGCACTTCCATTTTGGAACAAAAGCTGCAGCGCCAAAAATAAGAGTGCTTTATGGCCCAAATCTTCAAACAAAAATCAGAAAATGCTGGAAATGCTGAGCTGGTTATAGGTGTTCCGTTAGGGTGAGGGAGCCATTAGGTTAATATTTCAGGTTGATGACATTTTGACACAATTTGAAGATTTTTAGATCAACGTAAAAAACACATCAGTGCTGGAAAACACTGCCTGGAGTTCACACAGATTATGTAAATTAGGTTGTACCTAGAAGTACTGGTGAGCACCAGAGTTGTTGTGCTGTTTATCAGATCGGGGGTCGACAAATATTGTGAGATCAAGTTCACCACTGAAGGAAGATCACTGATGAACTTAGAGCTTGGATTAGTACTTGGACCTATGATGTTGTTGCCATTACAGAGACCTGGTTGAGGGAAGGACAGGTAAACGTTCCAGGATTTAGATGTTTCAGGCATGATAGAGGGGGATGTAAAAGGGGGTGGCGGAGTTGCGCGACTGGTTGGGGAGAATATCACAGCTGTACGATGGGAGGACACCTCAGAGGGCAGCGAGGCTATATGGGTAGAGATTAGGAATAAGAAGGGGCAGTCACAATGTTGGGGGTTTACTATAGACCTCCCAACAGCCAGCGGGAGATAGAGGAGCAGATAGGTAGATAGATTTTGGAAACTAGTAAAAACAACAGGGTTGTTGTGATGGGAGACTTCAACTTCCCCAATATTGACTGGGACTCACTTAGTGCTAGGGACTTAGACGGGGCAGAGTTTGTAAGGAGCATCCAGGAGGGCTTCTTAAAACAATATGTAGATAGTCCAACAAGGGAAGGGGCTGTATTGGACCTGTTATTGGGGAATAGGCCTGGCCAGGTGGCAGACGTTTCAGTAAGGGAGCATTTTGGGAACGGTGACTACAATTCAGTAAGTTTTAAAGTGCTGGTGGACAAGGATAAGAGTGGTCCTAGGGTGAATGTGCTAAATTGGGGGAAGGCTAATTATAACAATATTAGGCGGGAACTGAAGAACTTAGATTGGGGGAGGATGTTGAGGGTAAATCAACATCTGACATGTGGGAGGCTTTCAAATGTCAGTTGAAAGGAATTCAGGGCCGGAATGTTCCTGTGCAGAAGAAGGATAAATACGGCAAATTTCAGGAACCTTGGATAACGAGAGATAGTGTAGGCTTGGTCAAAAAGAAAAAGGAGGCATTTGTCAGGGCTAGAAGGCTGGGAACAGACGAAGCCTGTGTGGAATATAAGGAACGTAGGAAGGATCTTAAGCAAGGAGTCAGGAATGCTAGAAGGGGTCACGAAAAGTCATTGGCAAATAGGATTAAGGAAAATTCCAAGGCTTTCTACACGTACATAAAAAAGCAAGAGGGTATCCAAGGAAAGGGTTGGCCCACTGAAAGATAGGCAAGGGAATCTATGTGTGGAGTCAGAGGAAATGGGCGAGGTACTAAATGAATACTTTGCATCAGTATTCACCAAAGATGAGGAATTGGTGGATGTTGAGTCTGGAGAAGGGTGTGTAGATAGCCTGGGTCACATTGAGATCCAAAAAAACGAGGTGTTGGGCGTCTTGAAAAATATTAAGGTAGATAAGTTCCCAGGCCCTGATGGGATCTACCCCAGAATACTGAAGGAGGCTAGAGAGGAAATTGCTGAGGCCTTGACGGAAATCTTTGGATCCTCACGGTCTTCAGGTGATGTCCTGGAGGACTAGAGAATAGCCAATGTTGTTCCTTTGTTTAAGAAGGGTAGCAAGGATAATCCTGGGAACTACAGGCCGGTGAGCCTTACGTCAGTGGTAGGGAAATTACTGGAGAGAATTCTTCGAGACAGGATCTACTCCCATTTGGAAGCAAATGGACGTATTAGCGAGAGGCAGCATGGTTTTGTGAAGGGGAGGTCGTGTCTCACTAATTTGATAGAGTTTATCGAAGAGGTCACAAAGATGATTGATGCAGGTAGGGCAGTGGATGTTGTCTATATGGACTTCAGTAAGGCCTTTGACAAGGTCCCTTATGATAGACTGGTACAAAAGGTGAAGTCACACGGGAGCTGGCAAGATGGATACAGAACTGGCTAGGTCATAGAAGGCAGAGAGTAGCAATGGAAGGGTGCTTTTCTTATTGGAGGGCTGTGACTAGTGGTGTTCTGCAGGGATCAGTGCCGGGACCTTTGCTGTTCATAGTATATATAAATGATTTGGAGGAAAATGTAACTGGTCTGATTAGTAAGTTTGCAGACGACACAAAGGTTGGTGGAATTGCAGATAGCGATGAGGACTGTCAGAGGATACAGCAGGATTTAGATCATTTGGAGACTTGGGCAGAGAGATGGCAGATGGAGTATAATCCGGACAAATGTGAGGTAATGCATTTTAGAATGTCTAATGCAGGTAGGGAATATACAGTGAATGGTAGAACCCTCAAGAGTATTGAAAGTCAGAGAGATCTAGGTGTACAGGTCCACAGGTCACTGAAAGGAGCAGAACAGGTGGAGAAGGTAGTCAAGAAGGCATCCGGCACGCTTGCCTTCATTGGCCGGGGCATTGAGTATAAGAATTGGCAAGTCATGTTGCAGCTGTATAGAACCTTAGTTAGGCCACACTTGGAGTATAGTGTTCAATTCTGGTTGCCATACTACCAGAAGGATGTGAAGGCTTTAGAGAGGGTGCAGAAGAGATTTACCAGGATATTGCCTGGTATGGAGGACATTAGGTATGAGGAACGGTTGAATAAACTCGGTTTGTTCTCACTGGAACGATGGAGGTTGAGGGGCAACCTGATAGAGGTCTACAAAATTCTGAGGGGCATAGACAGAGTGGATAGTCAGAGACTTTTTCCCAGGGCAGAGGGGTCAATTACTCAGGGGCATAGGTTTAAGGTGCAAGGGGCAAGGTTTTGAGAAGATGTACGAGGCAAATTGTTTACACAGAGGGTAGTGGGTGCCTGGAACCCTCTGCCGGAGGAGGTGGTGGAAGCAGGGACGATAGTGACATTTAAGGGGCATCTTGACAAATACATGAATAGCATGGGAATAGAGGGATACAGGAAGTGTAGAAGATTTTAGTTTAGACGGGCAGCATGGTCGACACAGGCTTGGAGGGCCGAAGGGCCTGTTCCTGTGCTGTACCTTTCTTTGTTCTTTGAAGCTACTATTTGCTCCAGCTAGCCATATGGTGACAGGAAGAATGGATGAAGAGGTGGAACTATGTGACAATGGCAACATCACTGACCAGTGGTTCTAGCTGCAGTCTGTAAGTATTTTAATGAAGTTACTGGTTCTGTCAAAATAGGAGGCCCACTGTCACCCTATATTATTGAAATACATTAACTGTGAGTCAAAAATAGAATCTTACAATACTTTGCAGTACCGAACGTACTCAACGCCTGTTCCCCAGGTGCATTCTTCTTTCCATTGTATCTGAATAATACACCTTTCACAGAAAGATATGCCTCGTGCTGATGCATGGATACTTTGTACATTCTCCTATTAATGCCAGTTGGTCAGACTACACAGAACAGGAGAGACAGAGATTGTGTAGAAAGACAAGCGTCCACACTCTTATCATTTTGGAGGAGGTGACAGAGCAAATTTAGGGCAGAGAAGCTACCAAGGGAATAGTGATTGGTAACTTGGAGGTTTGGCTCCAGCTCCAGATTTGCCACAACCTTTTTCTTCTTTTCCCCTCCCTATGTTCTCAACCTATGCATCCACTCGCTATGATAAACACAAATAATTCCATGCCACTGAGTCAGCAGAATATGAAGGTAAAATACTTCACAAATCCTTTAGTGCGATGCTGTGTGACAGGAGGAGGCATCTGTCTGCCGCTTTTGCCTGCCATTGACCTCATCTAAACTCCTTACATTATGCTAACACTTCTTCTTATTAATAATAATAATAATAATAATGATCTTTATTGTCACAAGTAGGCTTACATTAACACGGCAATGAAGTTCCTGTTAAAATCCCCTAGTCGCCACATTCCAGCGCCTGTTTGGGTTCACAGAGGGAGAATTTAGAATGTCCAATTCATCTTACAGCATGTCTTTCAGGACTTGGGCAGTCCCTCAGGCCTGAGGATGACTTTCTTACACTCCAGGGTTGTGGCCCTGAGATGGCTAAAAAGTCCAATGTTGGATCTGTGCACTTTTCCACAGGTAGACCAGGGAGCGTTTGATGAAGAGGGTGAGTGGCATTCTTGGATTTTGGAACACCCATTCAGCTGTTTGGGCTTGGCCTCGACCTTCAGAATGGCTGGCACCATCACAGCTGCTTCTCCAGCTTGGGCAGTCTCCAGCAACAGATTTCCAAATAGGGCCATAGAATCCCTACTGTGCAGAAGAAGGTAATTCGGCCCATCGAGTCTGCACCGACCCTCCGAAAGAGAATCTTACCTCGGCCCACTTCCTCATCCTATCCCCATAACCCTGCCTGACCTGCACATCTTTGGTCACTAAGGGGCAATTTATCATGGCCAATCTACCCAGCATACACATCTTTGGACATTGGGAGGAATCCCGGAGCACTTGGAGGAAACCCACACAGACATGGGAAGAACGTGCAAACACCATGCAGAGAGTCGCCTCAGGATGGAATCGAACCTGGACCCCTGGTTCTGTGAGACAGCAGTGTAACCACTATGCCACCATGCTGCCTATCAGTGGTGATGTCCCTGAAACGTTTCTTCTGCCCTACTTGTAATCGCTTGCCACAATGAAGCTCGGAGTAGAAAGTTTGTTTTGGGAGTCTTGTTTGAGGCATGTGGACAATGTGCCACATCCAAAATAGCTGATTAATCATCACAAATTCCTCATTACTGGGGATGTTGGCCTGAGAGAGAATACTGATAGTGATATTTCAGCAGGGATTTAAGGTGTTTATTGTACACTATCCAAGTCTCCCATTCATGTAAGGAGGCAGGTAGCACTGTCGGCCATGAGCTTGGTACCGGCTTTCAGGTCTTTGTCATCAAACACTGTTTTTCTTCGTCGGTGACACATTGGAGTCGATATTGAGTTCCATCATCGATGGTTGCCCTTGCTGAGGATGCTCTTAAGGCATAAAAAATGATCCACATTGCCCAATGGCTTCCCATGTATCTTGATAGTCAGTGGTCAGTATTGCGCAGCAGGAGCAGGTTGGTAGAAAACCTTTGTCTTCTGGATGTTTAGCTTAAGGCCCATTCCTTCATACGTCTCTGTGATTGTGCGACGATAGACTGGAGCTTGATCTCTGAGTGTGCGCATGCGCAAGCATTGTCAGTGTACTGCAGCTTAATGACAGGTTTTTCAGGATCTCAGTTGTGGAGTACTGATATCGCAGGTTGAACAGTTTACCGCTCACCCTGTGGAGTAACTACATTCTGCCGAGGAGATTCACGGAGGTGAGGTGGAGTGTTGCGGCAAGGAAGATGGAAAAGAGCATTGTTGTGATGGCACAGCCTTCTTTGACCTTATTTTGCACTAGTGTTGGGTTTGTGGCAGATCCATTGGTAAAGATCATAGCTTGCAGTCACCATGCAGCAGGCAGATGTTGGTGCCAAATTTTTGCAGGCAGTCAAACTTGAGGAAGACGCTCCTCAATCCCCCCCCCCCCCCCCCCCCCCCCCGGCCCCAGTTGATAGAGTTGAAGACATTTGTGAGGTCAAAGAAGGCCATGAATAGAGGTCGCTCTCTGCATTTTTCTTGCACTTGGCTATAGAGATAACATGGTATGCCTGTGCAATTTTGGAAGAAACTACATAAATGTGATCCTAAAAGCCACAGTCAGTGCCTGCTATATGTGTTGGCTCCAGATCAGTTTGCATCTTCACCTATCACAGCACCTTCAACAAACTGAAGTCTTCACATGCATTGTTCATCAGGCAACGTTGTAATTTAACAAATGACAAATTTTCACTCTATGCTTTGGGAAGATAATGACACGTGGTGATGGTCTATCTGTTATGTAATATATCTTGCCTTGAATCACTGCATTTTTCTTTTATTTTTCTTTAATAAATAAAAGCACACTTTCTATTGCAATACCCATCATCCCAAGGAGCATGGGTTACTTTCAAAAATGGGTGAATAAAAAGTACATAGAACATAAGAACTAGGAGCAGGATTAGGCAATTCAGCCCCTCGAGCTCGCTCCACCATTCAATATGATGTAGGCTGATCTCACCTTGGCCTCATCTCCACCTTCCTGCCCGCTCCGCATAACCCTTATCTTACTACTAATTTAAACCTATCTAGCTTCTCCTCCTCCAAATCCCTCCACCTACAAAACTGAATCCAAAAATCTGCAATTGTTCCTGAAAGTTGCAAACAGTCACCTTTCCTTTGATTTAGCATGGTTGGACAACCATTTAAACATCATTCACATGTTTAAAGTTATGAAGTTGTGCACTTTCTATATAAAGGCTGAAATTTAGCATGGATATTGGGCTGGATTCTCTGTTCCTGCGGCTAAGTGCTGACTCCAATGGAGGATCTGTGGAGTTACACAACGGGAAAAGTGGCGCCACACCCGCACCAATTCTGCTACCGGTGAAACACTTGCAGAACACGTGGAAATGGTGGGAGAATCGCACTGGACACGTGCAGGGCTGACATGCTGCAGCCGCGTGTACATCTACACCCCCACCCACACACGCATTGATCACACCCGGAAAGATGGCGCCGGTTGTGCTGGACCACGTACCCGTCCACCCTGACCCAACAGCCCACCTACTGGCTACCCCCCACTACTCCACCCAGCCCTGGCAGAAGACCCCCCGGCCAGCGGCACAACTGTCAGTGACATATGGTGGTGCTGGACATTGTCCGTACGCCCTCTCTCTCTCCCCGCAGCCACTACGCCAGGCTCACAACCGTTGAGACCTTACATGGCCCGCACCATTGGGAACTCAGCTCATCAGAGGTGGAGCATCGTGGGTGGGCCCGATAATAAGATGCGAATGCGGTCGCAACTGCGCGTGTAGATTTGGAGGAGGCGATGCATCGTGATTCGGTGCCAAACTGGCAGCAGCCGCGATTTTGGCGTCGTGACCTATTATCCGCCCAATCGCCGTTCCCGATTTTGGAATCGGGCAATGGAGAATCTTGCAAAATGTTACTTCGGCAAAATTATATTATTTTAATAAACCCTTGGCCTGCTTCTGATGGAAGCTTCAGTATCCATTAAAATCTTAAGCAAAAATTTGGATCGAACAAGCAGTGTGGTGATGATCACTGGGAGTAATCTTCCCATTTTATTCATTGTATATCCATATTCCATCCAACGATGTCTCAACTGCAGCATCAATTCAAATACGATACAATACTTTAGGAGTATACTGCCAGGAGATAAACACAGCAGACTAGATAGGTGACTCGAGTGACTGTCATAATAGATTCAAAGGAAACACTGATGTTCTCCTGGTTCCCAATGCAGACTTTCAAATTCCACTTTTATACTCTTTTGTTGAAGTTGTGGATTGAGAGAGATGGTGCAACAGAACCCTGTCATCATTAAATAGCAATCTTTCAAAACAGAATGGGCGGAATTCTCCGCAAGGGCCGACGCCGTCGTGAAACCTGGAGAGGTTCACGGCGGCGTCGCAAGCCTCTCCCGGCCCCCTATTCTCCCCTACCCGGGGGGATAGGCGGGCCTACCGGGAAACTCGGCGGCCGGGCCTTGACCCTGGCTTCAAGGCTCGGCACGCCACGAATGACGGCGCGGCAGAGCCTAATGACGTCAGCCGCGCATGCGCGGGTTGGACAGCTCAAACCCGCGCATGCGCGGATGACGTCTTTCCCCTCAGCCGCCCCGCAAGACATGGTGGCTTGATCTTGAGCAGCGGCGGAGGGGAAAGAGTGCGTCCCCTTGAGACGCTGGCCCGACGATCGGTGTGCACCGATCGCAGTCCAGTCCCCTCCCGAGCACGGTCGTGGTGCTCGATCCCCGATCCGCCACCCCTAGGCCCCACACTTACCTGGCGCACCATGTTCACGACGGCAGCGACCAGGTGTGGTTGCCGCCGTCGAGAACGGCAGGCGGCTCGGCACATCGGAGAACCGCGGGTCGCCGTGAAAAACGCTGGCCCGCGTTTCTCCGAGCGGCGTGTTGGAAAACCGGACACGCCATTTGGTGGTGGGGGGTGGGGGGCGGTGGGAGAATAGCGGGAGGTGCGGGAGCGGACCTCCCGCTATTCTCCCACCCATCATGGTTGCGGAGAATCGCGGCCAATGCATGCATTTTTTGTGACAACAGTGACCACACTTCCAAAGTTTTTCATTTGGCCACTTCCCGATTCCAAAATGGATACCCGCAAAGAATACAGGGAACTTTGGCCAGGCACAGGAAAACAAGCAGGTGCAAGGTTTCCTGTTTATTAAGACTTGCAGAACACAGACAGAACCAAAACCAGTAGCCATCTACATATTAATGAGCAATCCCCAGGAACAATTAGATACATTGAAACAATCGGGACCAAACCAGACTCCCCGGCGCCAGCAGGAGCCAGGACAAAGGAAGGCCAATGGACACATAGGAACCGCCCAGCGATCAGGGAACACCTCCAGTATTGGAGAAATCGATTGAAACGATTGGGACATGGTCCAATTAATTGGGACCAGGTCCAGGGCCCGCCCAAAAGGACGCAAAACCCCTGGGGACTATAAAATAGCGTCCCCAAGTTCAGTTCGATCTTCTTGGCAGTTCTCGAAGAACTCTTGACCGTGACTCTCAACAAGGAGAGACCTGCCTAGCAGCTGCACCAACCAAGTAAGTCTCCAGTCAATGCAGGCTATGGAATAGGCGCTCCTAGCTACTATTCCATACCAGCTTGAAGCCTGCAGACTCAGAACCGGACAATGGCCATTGTTCCTCTGACCTGGTGGGCCATTTGAAAGCTAAGTACAGGCCTTTAGTTATAGTGATAGTCTAGTAAGTAGAGTTTTATACATGAGTAGTGATTGACTGTGTGTATAATAAATGTGTTTTGATTTGAAACTTACTAACTGGTGTATTGAGTTATTGATCAGCACTTGGCTTTGAACCTCGTGGCGGTATCAGAAAGATACCTGGCGACTCTAGAGCAAAGGTTATTAAACAGAGCAATTAAATAAAAGCACACTTAGCAACAGCTGGGATTTCCCTTCCCCGCTCCCCGCCCCCACACGCCATTTTCTGGCAGCCGAGGTGGCTCGCCATTGGCACCTGATGGATCTTCCGGCCCTGCTGATGCCCTCAATGTTTTCCATGGCTCACCAAACCCACTGCCAAGGAACCTGTCACAAAGGGGGTCGCATTCAGTGGGACCGGAAATTTCCGCCATTGGGAGGGCTAGAAACTCCCACCCATTGGCTGTGAATTGCTTTGGGACATCTGGTGGTGGTATAGAAATACTATTGAAATGCAAGACTTTCTTTTATCTATCTCAAAAATAATATAATAATATAATATATATAATATAGGGGCCTCACGGTAGCATAGTGGTTAGCATCAATGCTTCACAGCTCCAGGGTCCCAGGTTCGATTCCCGGCTGGGTCACTGTCTGTGTGGAGTCTGCACGTCCTCCCCGTGTGTGCGTGGGTTTCCTCCGGGTGCTCCGGTTTCCTCTCACAGTCCAAAGATGTGCGGGTTAGGTGGATTGGCCATGCTAAATTGCCCATAGTGTAAGGTTAATGGGGGGATTGTTGGGTTACGGGTATACGGGTTACGTGGGTTTAAGTAGGGTGATCATTGTTCGGCACAACATCGAGGGCCGAAGGGCCTGTTCTGTGCTGTACTGTTCTATGTTCTATGTTCTAATATAATAACCTTTATTGTCACAAGTAGGCTTCCATTAACACTGCAATGAAGTTAATGTGAAAAGCCTCCAGTCACCACATTCCGACGCTTGTTCGGGTACACGGATGGAGAATTCAGGGCCGGGATTCTCCTCTACCCGGCGGGGTGGGGGGTCCCGGCGTAGCGGAGTGGCGTGAACCACTCCGGCGTCGGGCCGCCCCAAAGGTGCGGAATTCTCCGCACCTTTAGGGGCCAAGCCCTCACATTGAAGGGCTAGGCCCGTGCCGGAGTGGTTACCGCTCCGCCGGCTGGCGTGAATGGCCTTTGGCGCCACGCCAGCTGGGGCCGAAAGGACTTCACCGGCCGACGTAAGTCCGCACATGCGCCGGAGCGGCTGCTGACGTCATACCGGCGCATGCGCAGGGGAGGGGGTCTCTTCCCCCTCCGCCATGGTGAAGACCATGGCAAAGGCGGAAGAAAAAGAGTGCCCCCACAGCACAGACCCGCCCGCCAATCGGTGGGCCCCGATTGCGGGCCAGGCCACCGTGGGGGCACCCATGGGGCCCCGACACCCGCCCGCGCCGCCAATCCCGCCGGTAAGAGAGGTGGTTCAATCCACTCCGGCGGGAGAGGCTAGTCAGCGGCGGGACTTCGGCCCATCGCGGGCCGGAGAATCGCTGCGAGGTGGCCGCCGACCGCCGCGGGGGAGCCCGCCGACCGGCCGCTACGATTTCCACCCCCCGCCGAATCTCTGGGGGTGGAGAATTCGGGACACGGTGGGGGCAGGATTGACGCCGGCCCCGGGCGATTCTCCGACCCGGCGGGGGGTCGGAGAATCGCGCCCCAAATGTCCAAATGACCTAACAGCACGTCCTTTGGGAGTTGTGGGAGCAAACCGGAGCACCCGGAGGAAACCCGGGGAGAATGTGCAGACTCCGCATAGACAGTGACCCAAGCTGGGAATCGAACTGGGACCCTGGCACTGTGAAGCAACAATGTTAACCACTGTGCCACAGTCCCACCCATAAGTCTATTAGACAACAGAAAAGAAATCTGATGTGAGGCAATAACCTTCAGGTGAAGTTGTTTGGAAACAAAGGCAAAGCGAACCGTAATGATTGCTTCGATGTGGATTTCTTTGATAAAACTAAAGAGAGGTTGAGGCCAGCTACACGAACGTTTCTAAAATTTTCCGCAAAACCTCATGAATTCCTGAATCAAATATTAGTTTGAACACTATTCAATTGCTGAAAGAACATGTGGCTCAGCTGTTAGAAAAGAGAGACACCATAGCATTGAGAGTTAAATGTCTGACAAGGTAGCCAGATGATTTGACAGATTAGAACAAGTAGTCATTGTAAAATTATATTTCAGGGAATTGTCAGGTCTCTGAAAAAATGATAGTTGGTGCATTTGTTTGGTGATCCTTATCCCTCATCGATAGCTGAAGTGATGACTCTTTCTCAGTTTGGGAGATTCTCAGCTGACTAGATGCAAAAGAAAAGTGAATGCAAACTTCAGTTCACGAGGATAATGGCATATCTGGTGTCAGGCCCAGCAGTAAGCTACTGGAATATTGCAAAAATATTGAATATGAATTTTAGGTATCAACATAAGTTTGGTGTGTGGACTTATTTGTCAGTTTAAATATTGTCAACTCATCTGCCTATTATAAGAAATGGCATTGAAATTCACTGGGGGCTTACTTTCACATTAGAGGATTGTAAGAGAATGGAAATTAACCCCTCTCTGTTCAAATGTCAAAGCACAATTTGAAAACCTACAACAGTTTTGACTTTGAACCTTTTTCATGAAGACTAATGGTATCACGCAGGCTGGTTCAATGTATCAAGTAAAGAAAAAAGCTGCAAGTAAAAAGGTGAAATTAGAGGAGTGTTTTAGGTGTGGAGGGTGTGGAGGGTCACACTATACGAATCATTGTGTTTATGTTTGTCACCTGTGCAACAGGACAGGATATTTGGTGAACAAGTGCCAGGGTGTCAAGACTGAGCAGGGGACAGCAAATGCAAGGAAGTCTCAGTCGATGGCACATCGCTTAGAAAGCTAAGATCAGGCAGAAGAACATTATTAACACATGTCTGTGAGGAGCATGCAGAATCTATTAATGCTACAGTGGAGGTCGATGGACAGTAAATATCAAGATGGGGAGGTAGACACAGGAGCCTCTGCATCAATAATCAGTGAGGAGACCTTCAGGAAGGTTTGGGGCTCTAAGCAGGCACCCACCAATAACTCAGCAGGAATCGACCTTCAGACGTACACTGGCGAGTCTATACCATTGTTGGGAGCATTAGAGGTAGACCTTGTACATAACAGCCAAGAAGCAAGAATGTGGCTCCTGGTGATAAAAGAGCAGGAAAATTTAGTTCCATTGGGGTGGGATAAAGCACACAAAGGTGACAGTGGATGTTATTCAGAAATATCCTGAGGTTTACAAAGATGAACAGGGTACAGTGCGGGGCACTACAGATAAATTGTGCATAGATCCTCAGGCTACTCCTCATTTTTTCAAATGGAGGACAGTGCCCTACGCCATGAAAGGCGAAGTGGAGGAGCAGTTGATGGAGTCATCAGTATTATTGCGCAGATCACAGCATAGTTTCATAGCTCCTGGAGACTGATGTATAATTAAGGTATTAGTTTCATTGTATTTCTGTTTTGACGGGGGATTAAAACTTAAGGGGTGAGAAGTGTTAGGAGGAAGAAGTGTTATAGAGTGTTATTATTATGCATCTTCTTATTTAAATCCATTGTTGATGCCATCAGTACGCACTGTGACATAATTAGTTGTTGTTGCTGTTACCTGCGTATATTCGGATTTAACTGCTGTTAGTTCTAATTCTATTTTGTTAGTTACATCGATGTTTAGCTAGTTGCTACCGTTTTTGAGTCCATACTGTATTTTAAAGTTTGCTATTTTTATATATTAAAGAGGATTAACTTTGACTTTACGATTAACGCATTTTAATGACCTTTTTATGGTCAAGTTGCCACAGTTTCCAACAGGGTTACACCACTGGTTACTCAGAAAACATTAGAAGAATTAAAACGTCTGGTAAATTGAGGGTAACCATTGTAAATAACCAGATTAACTCCACCATAGGATTTACCGCATACACCTGATACCCCAAGGGTCTCCCCCTACAATGTCCCCTCCACCAAGCAAGCCTTCTAGTATTTACCAGCCCCTGTCCCCCATGGGATTCCCCCACCCGAATGTCTCTTCCCCTGTCACCCTCCTTTGCCTAACTGTGTTCCCATTCACTACCCCCATCTTACACCCAGGCAGGCCCGAGCCCCACGCCACTGACATGACCCAAAAGCCCTGACATCTGACCCCTCCACCTCACCCATCATAAAAGATGGGCCATGTCCTTCTTCAATCTGATGGAGCTGGACTTCAACGTTGGGCCTGAAGGACAGCTGCACTTCCTGTATCTCACTGGGCCTGTATCAAAAGGGCAGGCAAAACAGGCACAGAAGAAAATCCACAAAGGTAATTGGGCACAAAGTTGCTGATTGTCACTCCAACAAAGTTAGGGTCTAATATGTCCTTAAATGGCACAGTGTCATATTATGTTTGGTAATGCACCTCAGAAACATCTTGCAACATTTTATACATTATATAAATGCAAGTTCTAGTGTATGGTATTATGGGCCAGGGTTTACAGAACACCAAAGTATATCATGGAATTCACCTGACCCACAACTTTGAATAGACTTTGGTTATGGGGAGCACAAGGGCCGACTTTACAGGTGTGATGCAACAGTGATCTAAAGTATTTTTAAAACAAAACAATGTTTATTCTATGAATCCAGTTAACATCTTATAAACCCATAGTAAACATCTTACCAACTACCAACACTGATAACCCCCCAAAAAGGATACAGTACTCTAGAAGTAACCTTTAATAACTTTCCAAACAACATCCATAAGTCAAAAAAACTTTTTTAACAAAGACAGTAGGTTTGCATTCCTTACAGAAACAGATATTACTTTGAAATCAGCAAGTGATCTGGAGACATTCTTTAGATTGCAGAGAGAAAGATCAATACACATCTGCTTGGTTTGAATGCAGCTCTCCAACTGAAAGCGAAACTAAACAGAGAGCCAAAAATAACTTTCAGCTCCACCCACACAATGACATCGCTGCAGCCATTTGATAAAGCACTCTTTTCTTCAAGGTACATTCCATGACAATTGGTAACGTAGTGGTTAGCACTGTTGCTTCACAACACCAGGGACCCCAGTTCGATTTCCGGGTTGGGTCACTGCCTGTGCAGAATCAGCACATTCTTCCTGTGTCTTCATGGGTTTCCTCCGGCTGCTCCAGTTTCCTCTCACAAGTCCCTAAAGACGTGCCTGTTGGGTGAATGGACATTCTGAATTCTCCCTCAGTGTACCTGAACAGGTGCCGGAATGTATCATCTAGGGGATTTTCACAGTAACTTCATTGCAGTGTTAAAAGTCTACTTGTGACACCAATAAAAGATTATTATTATTAAAAGATCAAGTTAGTTTAGCATGTTATTTTAATTGGGATTCCTACTGTCTCTTTTGTTGCAACATAATTTACTCCTTGATCCCGTAGTTTGACCCCATAGCTGCATTTGTGTGCATCACTGTCCTTATCAATCATTGCTTGGATTGGTTTGATTGGATCAGAACTGTTACATTTTCTTGAAACCAACAAGTACAGAAAAATACTGTAGCTTCAAATTAAAGGCGTAAATTGCTCTTTTTAGGATTTCTCGTTATTTCAAATTCAGAAAATTTATATTCAAACCATAATCTGATGTCCTAATTTATACACTGAACTAATTGTAAAATAATTAACTGCCCCACATAGAATCACAAAAATGTTAACACAATTTGTCCAATTATGTTTCTGTGCTGTCTCCAAAGTCGAGTTATCTTCCTAATCCTTTTTCCTTGCTTCTTTCCATGGTCTATAGTTCCTTTTCGCTCACACAATGCAATTAAACAGTTATGTTGCTTGTGCAATTAGTACAAAAATGTTTTAACTATCTGACATCCTGACACTGATTGCAACTTCAACAGCTTGACAAATGGCAAGTGTTAATGGATAATCATACTGTACTCAACGCTACAGTTGTTAATATGTTCATTATTTATCTGCCAAGAAAAGTGGATGTTACATGTTAGTCTGGACATTTCCCTGTCAGCTGCCCCCTGTTAAGGCATAGACTGAGCAGCCAGTTTTGGAAAATATGGCAAAGTCCTGCCCCACTGACTTTGCATCCTGACACAGACCAGAACAGGCTCGAAGTGCCTGCCTCAAACTGACAGGTGCTTCATTTTGATGTTAATTTTCCAGTATGTCAGCCAAGCAAACCATTTTCTGTCATTCCAATTTGCAGGCCATGAATTGGGCTGGGTTTCCAGAGTTGCTAAATTGAAATAGGTATTTTTTGGAGAAAAAAATGTAACAATGAGTTTATTTTCGTCAACTGATTGATGTTTACTCCATGTGTTTTTTTAAATTCCTGTTGGCACTAGGTTGTCATGAGGCAGTGTTGTTTGATTAATTACACTTGCCAAGGTGCCATCAAATATTGCTGCATGACCTGACACATCCGACTGGCAATGATGCCTGGAAAGTGACAGAGGCAGTACTTTGACATCACCTGTAGCTACCATGCAGCCAAAGATTATAAAGTTCAATGGCAGCTTTGGCCTGAAACTTAACTCCATCTTGATCGATGCATGCTGCAATCCAAGGCAAAAGGGAAACAGCATAGAAAGTTGTGGCACAGAAGGCGAACATTAATGCCATCTGGGTCTGTGAGTCTGCCTGTATTAACCCTCATGAGACCTGCGGGGATGACCCGATTGATATCCCCATGGGGCTCTTGAAATACGAGTTCCCCCACTGATGGACAGAGGCCCATCAGCTGGGATTCATAGAATCAACCCGTAAAAGCCGGCCTGGATTGGGACCAGCCCGATTGGTTGTCCCGATTGGGACATATGTGTTGTATGCTGTGTTACGGTCTTTTCTTTGGGGTTATAAATAAACCTACATTTGAATCACCTTCTCAGATTGCCTGGGCTTTTATGCTGGCAACGAGGAAAAACTATATCTGTGATTCTGGTAGTCCCTTCCAGTTGGGGAAGACTTCAGCAGTCAAGGGCATTCAGCCTCTGATCTTCGGGTAAGCGTTCTCTAAGGCAGCCCTCAGGACGCACGACAACGCAGAGTCACCGAGCAGAAACTTATAGCCAAGTTCCGCACACATGAGTATGGCCTCAACAGGGACCTTGGATTCATGTTGCATTACATTCACCCCCCACTATCTGTCCTGGGCTTGCAAAATCCTACCAACTGTCCTGGCTTGAGACAATTCACACCTCTTTAACCTGTGATTATCCCTCTCTCCAGTTGCTCCGTCTGGACCTGTAAAGACTTAATTACCTGCAAAGACTTGCATTCAAAGTATCGTATTGCATCTTTGACTCTGTCCATATATATATTTCTGGAACCCATCTCTTCATTCACCCGAGGAAGGAGGAATGCTCCAAAGCTAGTGATTCAAAACAAACCTGTTGGACTTTATCCTGGTGTTGTAAGACTTCTTACTGATTTTTGGAAGGTTAGAGGACTTTCACGCAGGTGTGGAAAATTGGGCCGAGCATTACTAATAGAGGCGGTATTTCTTCCAGGCAAATGGTATTGTGGGAGATCATAGAATCATAGAATCATTGAATTTACAGTGCAGAAGGAGGCCATTCGGCCCATCGAGTCTGCACCGGCTCTTGGAAAGAGCACCCTACCCAAGGTCAACACCTCTCCCTATCCCAATAACCCAGTAACCCCACCCAACACTAAGGGCAATTTATCATGGCAAATCCACCTAACCTGCACATCTTTGGACTGTGGGAGGAAACCGGAGCACCCGGAGGAAACCCATGCACACACGGGGAGGATGTGCAGACTCCGCACAGACAGTGACCCAAGCTGGAATCGAACCTGGGACCCTGGAGCTGTGAAGCCATTGTGCTATCCACAATGCTACCGTGCTGCCCGGCATAAGTTAATATTCCTAACCACCTGAGGAGCCCCAACTTTCAGTGTCAACAAAAAACTTACCTACCCGGCAACCACAGATTTGAAGACCATTAATGAACTTGTAAAGCTTGTCACAGACCATTACAACCCTCAACCATCAGTGACCGTGCATAGATACCAGTTCATCACGGCTGGGCGAACCCCGTGGGAATTAGTCACAGAACTCCTGATGCGCTTTTGCAAGCTGGCTGATCATTGTGATTATAGCCCATCATCCCGGATATGTTGTAAGACTGCCTGGAGTGTGGCGACCCAACAGAAATTATTTGCGGAACCCGTCCTTGGATTTAAAAAGGACCTCAGATAGTGGTGCAGGGACCCGGACCCAGTATTCTGGCCGTGAGTGGTGACAGACTCTGCCTAGATTAGCAATAGATCTTTAGCATCTTTAGGCAGATTGTATGAGGTCCTGGGAAAATACCCAGAAGTCTTCTAGGGAAGATAAAGGGGGCAATGGCGAAGATTTATGTTGACCCGGATACCCAACCCAAGTATTTCAGGGCCCATCTAGTCCCATATGCCCTGCTGTTAAAGTTGGACAAAGTATTGCGCCGGGTAGAGAATTCGCCCAGTCCAATTTTCAGAATGGGCGGCACCAGTGACCCCGGTGCTGAAGCCGGACAAGGCCGTCCGCGGTGCGGCAACTATAAAATGATGGTCAACAAGGCCTCTCAATTGGGACCCATGCCATGAAAGATCTTTATGCAAAGTTGGTTGAGGACCATCCTATCTTGAAGTTGGATATGAACCATGCATACCTGAAGCTGGAATTGGACAAGGCGTCCAAAACATATGTAACCATTAATACCCACAAGGGATTGTATGCGTACAAAAGGTCCAATTTGGAGTGCCGTTCTCATGTGCCATTTTCCGCTGGGTTATGGAAAGAATCCTTCAAAGGTTCCCCAGGGTGGCTGTGTACCTGGACGTTATGTTGATTACAGGAGCCTCCCACAAGGAAAACCTAGGTAACCTAGAAGAAGTCCTTTATCGATTCTTGGAAGTAGGTGTCTGCCAGAAAAGAGGCAAATGTGTCTTTCAGGCAAAATAAGTCATACACCTGCGATACGGGATTGACAAAGATGAGTTGCACCCAGTAGAAGAGAAAGGCCGAGCTATCAAGCATGCCCCAATGCCAGAGAATGTGACAGAGATAAGGTCATTCCTAAGGCTCATTAACATAGAACATGAACATAGAACGTTACAGCGCAGTACAGGCCCAACGGCCCTCGATGTTGCGCCAACCTGTGAAACCACTCTAAAGCCCATCTACACTATTACCTTATCATCCATATGTATATCCAATGACCATTTAAACACCCTTAAGGTCGGCGAGTCCACTAATGTTGCAGGCAGGGCATTCCACGCCCTTACTACTCTCTGAGTAAAGAACCTACCTCTGACATCTGTCCTATATCTATCTCCCTTCAATTTAAAGCGATGTCCCCCCGTGCTAGCCATCACCATCCGAGGGAAAAGGCTCTCACTGTCCATCCTATCTAATCCTCTGATCATTTTGTATGCCTCAATTAAGTCCCTCTTAACCTTCTTCTCTCTAACGAAAACAGCCTTAAGTCCTTCAACCTTTCCTCATAAGATCTTCCCTCCATACCAGGCAACATACCAGGTAAATCTTCTCTGTACCCTTTCCAATGCTTCCACATCACTATTCTGGAAAATTTATTCTATATCTGGCAGTCAAACTGATGCCTGTAAGGGCAGCACGGTGGCACAGTGGTTAGCATTGCTGCCTACGGTTCTGAGGACCCAGGTTCGAATCCCGGCTCTGGGTCACTGTCCGTGAGGAGTTTGCACATTCTCCCCGTGTCTGCGTGGGTTTCACCCCCACAACCCAAAAGATGTGCAGGATAGGTGGATTGGCCATGCTAAATTGCCCCTTAATTGGAAAAAATAATTGGGTACTCTAAATTTATAATTTAAAAAAAACTGGTGCCTGTACATGCACTCTGAAAGAAGCACCAGAAATGGATATGGAAGGCACCACAAGAAGAAGTATTAGCCAAAGTAAAGTGCCAGCTATTATCCTCCAGACTACCGACACACTATGACCCTTCAAAACTACAGATACTCACATGTAACACCTCCCCATATGGCATCAGGAGATCGGGGCAGTGTTGCCACATTGCTGATCCAAATGGGACTGAGTGGACGATAGCCTATGCATCAAGAGCCTTGGCTAACGCAGAGGGCATTATGCTCAAATTGAAAAGGAAGGACTGGCCGTGATCTTTGCTTTTAAAAAGTTTATGGACGCCAAGCCATTACTCGGCCTTTCGAGATGTGTGCTGATGGCCTCAGCTCATTCCCACTGTCCCACCCCCGACCCTGCCAATAATGGACAAAATTGTGTCGGCACTTAATTTTACAGACATATTGCCTGTCACTGCATCACAAATTTGTGTATGGATTCAAAAGGACCCTACATTGGCAAACGTGTGCCATGTTGTCCGACATGGGGGACTTCATGGGAAACTTCCAGAAGAACTGCGAGGCATTCACAGCCAAGCAACAAGAGCCTGGTGTAGAGGATGGCATTCTCCTGTGGGGAGCCATGCGGGCTCCATGCGGGTTGTCCTGAGTCTAGGTGAAAAGACCATTGCACAGGACTTGCACGGTGGACATCCGTGGGTTTCAAAAATGAAGATGCTCGGCAGGAGCTATGCGTAGAGGCTAGGGATCGATGGTGATATTGACAGGTTGGTGCAGCCGTGTGCGGTGCGGCATGCTGAGAACATCAAAAGATCTCGCCACAAAAGGGAAAATGCTGGAGAATCTCAGCAAGCCTGGCAGCATCTGTAGGGAGAGAAAAGAGCTAACGTTTCGAGTCCGATGACTCTTTGTCAAAGCTAACAGACAGAGGAAGTTGGAAATATTTATACTGTGGAGTGAGAATGAAAGATGAGTGATAGCCACAGAAACCCAGGGAAACCGGGTGCTAATGGTCACAGATACCAAGGGGAAATAGTGTTAATGGCAGTCTGCAGAGAGGACAAAAGATGTGAAAAGTCAAACAGCAGGGAAACTAACATCAGAGGATGAACTGTAGGTGTGGGGGGGTGGGGAAGGGAGAAACAAAGAGGAGAAAGGTGCAGGAAAGGTGGATAAGATTGGTGGGGGGGGGGAAATTAAATGTATATTAAGAAAGAAAGAAATGGTAAAAGACAGTTAAAATGAAATGAAAACAATGGGTCGAGGTGGGGCTGATCATCTGAAGTTGTTGAATTCGATGTTGAGACCGGAAGGCTGTAGCGTGCCTAACCGGAAGATGAGATGTTGTTCCTCCAGTTTGTGTTGCGCTTCACTGGAACATTGCAGCAGGCCAAGGACAGACATGTGGGTATGGGAGCAGGGTCTTTTGTTAAAATGGGAAGCAACAGGAAGGTCAGGATCATGAATGTGCACAGACCTTTTTTTTCAAAAGATCCCGCCATCAGCCTTGCTCCACCCATGGCAGTGGCTGGGGTGCCTTTGGGTGCGTTTGCATGCAGACTTCACTGGGCCTTTCCTGCAGTCAATGTTTGTGCTGCTGATCGATGCCCACTCAAAGTGGATGGATGTAAACCGAGTGTCTTCCACCCACATCATGAGTCACCATAGAGAAGCTACGCCAATCATTCAGCATTCACGGTATCCAGAAGTGCTTGTCACCAGTAATGGCATCTCCTTCACAAGTGAAGAATTTCTGGGGTTGATGCAAATAAATGGGGTGAAGCATATTCAAACTGTTCCATATCACCCTTCAAATGATCTCGCTGAGTGTGAAGTAAAAACCTTTTAAGAGGGGCCTGAGAAAACAAACCACTGGGTCAGATGAAATGCAACTGCTACGTTTTTCAGACCATGCCACATGTTGCGACTTGATGATGTCTCTGAACCCGTTTAAGCTTGATATTTCCCAAACTTCATGGGAAGGTGAAGAAGAAACAAGATCTCCAGAAGAACTATCATGATTACCGGAAGCAGGACAGAGGGTTCAAGCCAGGAGACACAGTATATGTCTGGCATTTTGGGGATGTCACTCAGTGGATACTGGGGAGTATAGTGGAGAAGACAGGACCAGTCTACCATACAGTCAAAACCAGAGAATGGACTATATGCAAGCATGTGGACCATCTCAAAGGCAGGGAACCCTCAATGGAGGTAGCCCCGCCATACAAATCAGTCCTTCGTCCCCCTTTCCTATCACCGTAAGCCAGGGAGTACACATCTCCATTGCCTGCACCCAGGTTTGCATGAGATGGAAGAATTAAGTGGTTGGCCATATAGGGAGGTCCGGCGGCTGCCATCGCCCCCACCCCACAATGCAATTTCGCTCCCCACTACCCCGGGAATTGCTGGCTCACCATGGACCCCAGCTACCAGCGGCAGAGAATCCAGCCCATGATTTTATAAACTAGCACTTCTGCTATGTTTTGCTTTTTTCTCAACTAAAGGTGGTGGACTGAGTTTTGGGGGCCAGGAGGTACACATTACTATCACTGGTCTCAAACTGACACAGGTAATATGGTTGGGTCCTGGAGGCCAGTACACTCAGTCACTGGACATCGTCACAGGAGTTCTTCAGAACAGATTAATCTAATTATCACCAGGTCCTCCTAGTGTCACACACATGCTTGGCATGTGTGTGGCATCTTCAACAAGGGAATGTCTAGGCACCTCCTCTTCATATTCAATCGTGTTAGCATTGTCAAATCTCCACAATTGACATCATGGGGGTCATCATTGACCAGAAATTGTACTGGTCTAGCTACATAAGTACTGTGGCTACAAAAGCAGGTTTGGTGATAAGTCCCCTGACTTTCCAAAGCAATTCTTCTATAATATTGCCCAACTTTTCTCCTGTTTCAGTTCATTTATTGCTGAAACTATCATCCATGCCTTTGTTACTTCTAGACTCGACTTTTCCAATGCATTTCTGACTGGTCTCCAACATTCTACTGTTCATAAACTTGAAGCCATCCCAATCTCTGCTGCTTGTGGTTTGACTCACAGCAAATCCTGTTCTCCTATCGCCCCTCGGCTCTCTGGCCTACATAGGCTCCCAGTCAAGCTCATCTTGATTTTATAATTCTCATCCTTGTTTTCAAGTTCCTCCATGGCCTTGCCCCTCAATATCTCTGGAATCTCCTCAAGCCTTACAACGCTCCAAAATATCTGTCTTCTAATTCTGTCCTCTTGTACATTCCTAGTTCAACTGACCAAGTGCTGAGATTTCCTCCCTGCCTCTCCTTCACTCTAATTCGATTTCCAACTTGGAGTTACTCATAACAAACTGACCTCTTTGACCAAGTATTTGGTCTTATGATCAAAAATGTATTTGCGGCTTGGTGTCATACTCTGTTTTATAATGCTTCTATGTAGTGCCTTGGGACATTTCATTACAGTAACAGTGCTTTATAAGGATAAGGGCAGCAGGGTAGCATGGTGGTTAGCATAAATGCTTCACAGCTCCAGGATCCCAGGTTCGATTCCCGGCTGGGTCACTGTCTGTGTGGAATCTGCACGTCCTCCCCCTGTGTGCGTGGGTTTCCTCCGGGTGCTCCGGTTTCCTCCCACAGTCCAAAGATGTGCGGGTTAGGTGGATTGGCCATGCTAAATTGCCCGTAGTGTCCTAATAAAAGTAAGGTTAGGGGGGGGGTTGTTGGGTTACGGGTATAGGGTGGATACGTGGGTTTGAGTAGGGTGATCATGGCTCGGCACAACATTGAGGGCCGAAGGGCCTGTTCTGTGCTGTACTGTTCTATGTTCTATGTTCTATAAGTTGTTGTTTCCACCATATCAAGGCACAAGTTAGGAGTGATGAAATACTTGCCTGGATGAGTGCAGCTCCAAAAACACTCAAAAAACTCAACATCATTATTAATAAAGAAATTATAGCAGGGCACTTGGAGAAGGTCAAGCTAATCAGGCAGAGTCAACATGGGTTTTGTGAAAGAAAAATCATGTTTAACCAACTTATCGAAGTTAAGGGAGTAACATGTGTTGCGGATAAAGGGGAACCCGACAATAACTTGAAACATGCAGATGACACAAAGCTGGGTGGGAGGATGAGATCTGAGGAGGATGCAGAGATCTTTAGTGTGATTTGGGCAATTTGAGTGAGTGGGAAATTGCATGGCAGATGCAGTACATATACAGAACTGGCTAGGTCATAGAAGGCATAGAGTAGCAATGGAAGGGTGCTTTTCTAATTGGAGGGCTGTGACTAGTGGTGTTCCGCAGGGGTCAGTGCTGGGACCTTTGCTGTTCGTAGTATATATGAATGATTTGGAGGAAAATGTAACTGGTCTGACTAGTACGTTTGCAGACGACACAAAGGTTGGTGGAATTGCGGATAGCGTGAGGACTGTCAGAGGATACAGCAGGATTTAGATCATTTGGAGACTTGGGCAGAGAGATGGCAGATGGAGTATAATCCGGACAAATGTGAGGTAATGCATTTTGGAAGGTCTAATGCAGGTAGGGAATATACAGTGAATGGTTGAACCCTCAAGAGTATTGAAAGTCAGAGAGATCTAGGTGTACAGGTCCACAGGTCACTGAAAGGAGCAGAACAGGTGGAGAAGGTAGTCAAGAAGGCATACAGCATGCTTGCCTTCATTGGTCGGGGCATTGAGTATAAGAATTGGCAAGTCACGTTGCAGCTGTATAGAACCTTAGTTAG
This sequence comes from Scyliorhinus canicula, assembly GCF_902713615.1. Classification (NCBI taxonomy): domain Eukaryota; kingdom Metazoa; phylum Chordata; class Chondrichthyes; order Carcharhiniformes; family Scyliorhinidae; genus Scyliorhinus; species Scyliorhinus canicula. Next base: position 89,201,978 of record NC_052148.1, read on the forward strand.
GCCACACTTGGAGTATAGTGTTCAATTCTGGTTGCCACACTACCAGAAGGATGTGGAGGCTTTAGAGAGGGTGCAGAAGAGATTTACCAGGATGTTGCCTGATATGGAGGACATTAGCTATGGGGCGCAGTTGAACAAACTCGGTTTGTTCTCACTGGAACAACAGAGTTTTAGGGGCGACCTGATAGAGGTCTACAAAATTATGAGGGGCATAGACAGAGTGGATAGTCAGAGGCTTTTTCCCAGGGTAGAGGGGTCAATTACTAGGGGGCATAGGTTTAAGGTGCGAGGGGCAAGGTTTAGAGATGTACGAGGCAAGTTTTTTACACAGAGGGTAGTGGGTGCCTGGAACTCACTGCCGGAGGAGGTGGTGGAAGCAGGGACGATAGTGCCATTTAAGGGGCATCTTGACAAATACATGAATAGGAGGGGAATAGAGGGATACAGACCCAGGAAGTGTAGAAGATTTTAGTTTAGACGGGCAGCATGGTCGGCACAGGCTTGGAGGGCCAAAGGTCCTGTTCCTGTGCTGTACTTTTCTTTGTTCATTGTTCATTGTTCTTTGTTCAGTATAACTTGGATAATTTGAGGTAACCCACTTTGGTAGCAAAAGCAGGAAGGCAGATTATTATTTGAATGACTGGAGTTTGGGAGAGGGGAATGTGCAATGAGACCTGTGTGTCCTTGTACACCAGTAACTGAAAGTAAGCATGTAGATGCAACAGAGATTGAAGAAGGCAAGTGGCATGCTGGCCTTCATAGCAAGAGGATTCGAGTACGGACTCAGGCATGTCATGCTGCAGCTCAACATGGCTTTGGCAAGGCCACACCTGGAATATTGTGTGCCGTTTTGGTCTCCTTATCAGAGGACGGATGTTCTTGCTATGGAGGGAGGGCTGAGAAGGTTTACCAGTCAAATTCCTGGGATGGTGGGACTGAAATTGAAGGAGGGATTGAGACAGTTTGGATTATATTCACTGGAGTTTAGAAGAATGAGGGGGGGGGGGGGATCTCATAGAAACCTATAAAATACCAATAGGACTAGACAGGGTAGATGCAGGAAGGATGTTCCCCGATGGTGACGGAGTCCTGTACCAGTGGTCACAATCTAAGAATGATCAGTTAGGACTGTTGAGATGAAGATACATTTCTTCAACCAGCGAGTGGTGAGCCTGTGGAATTCTCTACCACAGAAAGCAATTGAGGCCAAAACATTGTTGGCGCAATCCAATGGCTACTCTGCGCCTGGAAGACAGCTCGCCATGGCGCAGCATGGCCGATGAAAGCCGGGAGACTCGGCTCCCAGGATCTATCCAGCTCACAATACCTTGTGCTATCCAACTTGATTCTGGGCATGATCACTTTTTGGCAAGTCTGCATATTAGAGCGACACAGCTAGTCTCACTCTAATGTGAAGATTCCAGAGGTGCCTGGGGCTTTGGGATTCAGCCCCTTTGGCTTGGAGACCTCAGGCGAGCACAGTTCAGCACTGGTCCCCACAAATGCAGAACAGACGGAACAGTGGGCATCTCCCAGGGGATCGGACCACAAGCTGCATGCCATAGCACTGCTGGTTGTACCTGGGCAACATGCCAGAGCCAGCCTGGCACTGCCCAAGTGCCATGTCCAGATAGCATGGGCGCCGGGAAACACCCAGCTAAATGCGCTCTCTATGGGACTTTTTTCCCATTTAGTTGAATCAAACCCAAGATATTTTCAAGAAGGAGTTAGATATAGCTCTTCGGGCTAAAGGGATCAAGGGTAATGGGGGAAAGCTGGAACAGGCTATTGAGATGGAAGGTCAGCCATAATCATCATTGTGCTTAGATTTCCAGAAGGCATTTGATAAAGTGCCACATCATTAAAATAAAATAAAAGCTCATGGTATAGGTGGTAATGTATTTATATAGATGGAAGATTGGCTTACTAACAGGAAGCAAATAATAGGCAGATTGGCAGGATGTAAACATTGGTATGCTACAGGGATTAGTGTTGGGACATCAACTGTTTAGAATTTATATAAATTACTTGGATGACGGGATTAAAGGGATTTCTTTTTTTATTAAATAATTTTTATTGAAATTTTTGAAAAATGTATACAAAACAATAATAATAACAATAATAAACACCCCCCGGCACCCGTAACAACGCATATAGCGAAAACCCCCACCCCCCCCCCAACCCAATAAACAACAAAATAATTTAACAATAAATTAAATTAACATAAACAATGTCCCCTTGAACCCACCCCCCCCCCCCCTTTTCCCCCCCTCCCGCCCGGGTTGCTACTGCTGCTGACCTAGTTCCCTATCGTTGAGCCAGAAAGTCGAGGAAAGGCTGCCACCGCCTAAAGAACCCTTGTACCGACCCCCTCAGGGCGAACTTGACCTTCTCCAGCTTAATGAATCCCGCCATGTCATTAATCCAGGTCTCCACGCTTGGGGGTCTCGCATCTTTCCATTGCAACAAGATCCTCCGCCTAGCTACGAGGGGGGCAAAGGCCAAAACACTGGCCTCTTTCGCCTCCTGCACTTCCGGCTCCACCCCAACCCCAAATATCGCGAGTCCCCAGCCTGGTTTGACCCTGGATCCTACCACCCTCGACACCGTCCTCGCTACCCCCTTCCAGAATTCCCCCAGTGCCGGGCATGCCCAAAACATATGGGCATGGTTCGCTGGGCTCCCCGAACACCTAATGCACCTGTCCTCACCCCCAAAAAACCTGCTCATCCTCGTCCCGGACATATGAGCCCTGTGCAGTAGCTTGAACTGGATGAGGCTAAGCCTCGCACATGAAGAGGAGGAATTCACCCTCTCCAGGGCGTTCGCCCATGTCCCCTCCTGAATCTGCTCCCCCAGCTCCACTTCCCACTTTGCCTTCAGCTCCTCTACTGACACCTCCTGCATCACCTGATGTTAGACACCTTCCCATCCCCGACCCACACCCCCGAAAGCACCCTATCCCTTACCCCCGCGGGGGCAGCGAAGGGAACCCCTCCACCTGCCGCCTAGCAAACGCATTGACCTGAAGGTATCTGAACATATTCCCCGGGCGGAGCTCAAACTTCTCCTCCAGCTGACCCAGCTCGCAAACCTCCCATCAATGAACAGGTCTCCCAACTTCCTTATGCCCACCCTGTGCCACCCCAGGAACCTGCCATCAATGTTCCCTGCGACAAACCGGTGGTTCCCCCGCAGCGGGGCCTCCACCGAGCCCCCCACTTCCCCCCTGTGTCGCCTCCACTGCCCCCAACTGAGGGTAGCCGCCACCACCGGGCTCGTAGAAAGACCCTCCTCACCCTCAGAGTCCCGTGCGCCCAAACAAATCCTGTGATGCTGCTGTTCACCCTCCTAAAAAAGGCCCTCGGAATGAAAATGGGGAGGCACTGAAACAAAAACAAAAACCTCGGGAGCACGTCATTTTAACGGACCGTACTCTACCCGCCAACGACAGCGGCAGCATGTCCCACCTTTTAAACTCCTCCATCTGCTCCACCAACCTAGTAAAATTAATCTTATGCAAAGTCCCCCAACTCCTAGCCACCTGAACCCCCAGGTACCTAAAACTCCTCACTGCCCTTTTTAGCGGGAGCCTACCAATCCCCTCCTCGTGATCTCCCGGGTGCACAACAAACAGCTCGCTCTTGCCCAGGTTCAACTTATAGCCCGAGAAACTCCCAAACTCAGCAAGAGTCTCCATCACCTCCGGCATTCCCCCCACCAGGTCTGCTACATACAGCAGCAAGTCATCTGCATAAAGCGACACTCGGTGCTCCTCCCCACCCCGCACTAGACCCCATCACCTCCTCGACTCCCTGAGCGCCATGGCCAGAGGCTCAATTGCCAACGCAAAAAGCAAGGGGGACAGGGGGCACCCCTGCCTCGTCCCACAAACCTCTCTAACACCTCCCACAAGTACCCCGGCTCAACCCTATCAAAGGCCTTCTCCGCATCCAATGCCACCACAATCTCCGCCTCTCCTTCTGCCGCCGGCATCATTATCACATTTAGCAGCCTTCGCATATTAGTGTTCATCTGCCTCCCCTTCACAAAACCCGTCTGATCTTCATGTATCACCCCCTGCACACAGTCCTCTATTCTAGTGGCCAAGATCTTCGCCAGCAACTTGGCGTCCACAATCAGCAGTGAAATTGGCCTATATGATCCACACTGCAAGGGGTCCTTATCTCACTTCAGGATCAGGGAAATCAGCGCCCGTGACATTGTCGGGGGCAAAACTACCCCCTCCCATGCCTCGTTAAAGGTCCGAACCATCAGGGGGCCCAACAGGTCCGCGTAATTTTTATGAAATTCAACTGGGAACCCATCTGGTCCCGGCGCCTTCCCCGACTGCATGTGGCCAATCCCTCTAACCAGCTCCTCCAACTCAATCGGCGCCCCCAGTCCCTTCACCTGCTCCTCCTGCACCCTTGGAAATCGCAGCCTGTTCAAAAAGCTCTCCATCCCCCCCCCCCCCCCCCCCCCCCCCCCACCGGCGGCTCCGATCGGTACAGTTCCCTGTAGAAGTCCCTAAAGACCCCATTGACCTCTGCCCCCTGCCGCACCACATTCCCACCCCTATCCTTCACTCCACCAATCTCCCTAGCCACGTCCCGCTTGCAAAGCTGATGCGCCAGCATCCTGCTCGCCTTCTCTCCATATTCGTAGACCGCTCCCTGCGCCTTCCTCCACTGTGTCTCCGCCTTTCTGGTGGTCAATAAATCAAACTTGGCCTGCAGGCTACGCCGCTCCCCCAGCAATCCCTCCTCCGGGGCCTCCGCGTACCTCCTATCTACACTCAGCAGCTCCCCCACCAGTCTCTCCCTCTCCCTCCTCTCCCCCCTCTCCCTATGGGCTCGGATGGAAATCAGCTCCCCCCTAATTACTGCCTTCAGAGCCTCCCACACCATCCCCACCTGGACCTCCCCAGTATCATTGGCCTCGAGGTACCTCTCAATACATCCCCGGACCCTCCTGCACACCTCCTCATCAGCCAGCAACCCCATGTCCAGACGCCAAAGCGGGCGCTGGTCCCGCACCTCCCCCATCTCCAGATCCACCCAATGCGGAGCATGGTCCGAACTCGCTATAGCCGAATATTCGGCATCCTCCACCCTCGGGCCCAGCCCCCTACTCAGGACAAAAAAATCAATACGGGAATAAACCCTGTGCACGTGGGAGAAAAAAGAGTACACCCGAGCCCTCGGTCTCCCAAACCTCCAGGGATCCACCCCTCCCATCTGGTCCATAAACCCCCTCAACACCTTGGCCGCCGCCGGCCTCCTGCCTGTCCTAGAACTAGAAATGATCCAGTGGGGATCCAGCACCATATTGAAGTCCCCCCCCCCCCCATGATCAGGCCCCCCACCTCCAGGCCAGGGATGCGGTCCAACATACGCTTCATGAAACCAGCATCATCCCAATTTGGGGCATACACATTTACCAACACCACCCTCTCCCCCTGCAGCTCACCGCTCACCATCGCATATCTGCCGCCACTATCAGCCACCACCTCAGACATCTAAAATGCCACCCTCTTCCCCACCAAGATCTCCACCCCCAGTTCTTCGCGTCGAGCCCTGAATGGAAAACTTGCCCCACCCACCCCTTCCTCAGACGAACCTGGTCCGCCACCTTCAGGTGAGTCTCCTGAAGCATGGCCACGTCCGCCTTCAGCCCCTTCAGATGCGAAAATACCCAGGCCCGCTTAACCGGCCCATTCAACACCCTCACGTTCCACGTGATCAGCCAGATCAGGGGGCACCCCGCCCCCCTCTTCCGTCGACTAGCCATAGCCCATTGACTGCTCGCCCCTGGCCAGCAACCCCCACTCAGCCCGTTTCCCACGGCAATAGAACCTCACCCTGACCCCCCCGACCCACACCAGTTCCTCCCTGGCCAATCCAGCAGCAACCCGGTATCTCCCCCCCCCCTTCTCCTCCCCCCCCCATCTCTCCTCCCCCCTCCTCTCCTCCCCCACCCCTCCACCCCCCCAAGGCTTGGACCCCTCCTAGCCGCGACGCTCCCTCCATATTACTCCCGTGAGCCAGCTGACCTTTGCTGACACCGGCAGCTTCCGCCCTAACTCCGACCCCTCCCGATATGGGGTCCCCCCCGCAGCAGCTCCTTGGCAAGGCTCCAGCGCGGGAAAACGGAACTGATATCCACGCCCCTTGCCTCCAGCTCCACCCCCCCTCGTCAAGCAGTGCGGGAAACCAGAGGGGAGCCCGCGCTTTCCCACTGCCCCACCCCACCCCCTCAACGCAGCTCCCAAATAGCAGTCCCAACCCATCCACCAACCCCTTACAAACAAAAACAGAACAACTACAGACCCCAACACCCCCCTTAAAACACAAAACCATACCCAACTTCATCCGAAAGCAGGAAAAAAACAAACAGAATAGCCAGCAACAGCATAAACAGTGATTCAAAAAACCCCCACAGTCCCCAAACCCTAGTTCGAGTCCAACTTTTCAGCCTGCACAAAGGCCCACACCTCCTCCGGGGACTCAAAATAGTGATGCTGGTACTTGTAGGTGACCCACAAGAGCGCAGGCGGCAGCATGCCGAATTTCACCTGCCTGCTGTGGAGCACCGACTTCGTCCGGTTAAACCCGGCCCTCCGCTTGGCCACCTCTGCACTCCAGTCCTGGTAGATGCGCACTACCGAATTCTCCCACTTGCTGCTCCTCACCTTCTTGGCCCATCGCAGAACACACTTTCGGTCACTGAACTGATGGAACCGCACCAGCACCGCCCACGGGGGTTCATTCGCCTTAGGCCTCCTGGCTAGTACTCTGTGGGCCCCCTCCAGCTCCAGGGGCAGATGGAAACAGGGCCGGCTCCCCCCCCCCCCTCGGGTCCGCTCCTCCCCGCCCTCCCCCCCTCGGGTCCCCCCCTCGGCCCCGCCCCACTCTCGGCCCCGCCCCCCTCTCGGTCCCCCTCTCGGCCCCGCCCCCCCTCGCCCCCCCCCCCCTCGGCCCCCCCCCCTCCCCCCCTCGGCCCCCCCCCCCCTCGGCCCCCCCCAAGGGCGCCGAAGTTCAGCTTGCCCGGGGCGCCAGCAACCCTAGGGCCGGCGCTGGATGGAAAGATCCTGCCCCCACCAGCGAGTTCAGCATCACAGCCACATAAGCCGCAGGTCCGACCCCTCCAGCCCCTCCGCGAGGCCCAGGATCTGCAAGTTCTTCCTCCTTGACCGAAACTCCATCTCCTCAAAACGATCCTGCCACTTTTTGTGGAGCGCCGCGGGCATCTCCACCTTTCCCACGAGGGCCGAGACCTCATCCTCGCGCTCAGAGGCCTGCTGCTGCAGCTCAAGGATCGCTGCACCCTGAGTTGTCTGTGTCTCCAGCAGCTTACTTGTCGTAACCTTCAGAGAGTCCAGCAACTCCACTTTCAGCTCCGTAAAGTAGCGCAGAAGGGCCGCCTGCTGCTCCTCCGCCCACTGCCTCCACTGCTCAGGGGCTCCACCGGCCGCCATTTTGTCCACCTTCCCCCGCTTTTCCAGGGGAGCTGCTGCCGTTTTTTTTCCTCACCCCACTCCGGGTATGCACCCTAAATCCCGGGGGGTATTGCTCCAGACCCCTTTACACACCGGGAATCGTCGAATCAGCGCCGTTTAGGGCCCTTAAAAGAGCCCACAAGTCCTATGAAAGCGTGAGCTGCCGAACGTGCGGCTTAGCTCCGCATTACCGCCACCGGAAGACCGGTTGGCAAATTTTCTGATGACACAAAGATAGGTAGGGGAGTAAGTTATGAAGAAGGCATAAAGAGGTGACAAAAATATATTGCGAGGTAAGTGAGTTGGCAAAGGTCTGGAAAATGGAGTATAATGTGGGAAAATGTGAAATTGCCCATTTTGGCAGACTGGAAAAAGAGAAGCATATTATGAAATACCGTGAGATTGCAGAGCTCGGAGAGGGATCTGTCCCAGTGCATAAATCACTAAAGGCTAGTATGCAGGTACTATAAGCAATTAGGAAATCTAATAAAATGTTATCATTCACTGTGAGGGGATTTTAATACAAAAGTAAGGAGGTTATGCTTCAGCTACACCGGGCATCAGTAAGACCACACCTGGCGTACTGTGTACAGTATTAGTCACCTTACTCAAGGAAGGATGCAAATGTGCTGGAAGCAGTTCAGAGATGGTTTACCAGACTAATACCAGGAATGGGTGGGTTGTCTTATGAGGCAAGGTTGGACAAGCTAGGTTTGTGGCCGCTGGAGGTTAGAAGAGTAAGAGGCGACTTGATTGAAACAAACAAGATACTGAGGGGCCTTGACAGGGTGGGTGTAGAGAGGATGTTTCCTCTTGTTGGAGAATCTAGAACTAGGGATCACTGTTTAAAAATAATTTAAAATGGAGAACAGATGACATTTTTTCACTCAGGTGGTCGTGAGTCTTTGGAACTTTCTTCCTGTAAAGATGGTGGAAGCAGAGGGCACGATCAAATGGCCACGTTGCACCTGAAAGGTAGCACACCACAGTGCTATGTGGCTGACAGAAGCTGGGAGACCCTGCTCCCGGGACCTACCCGGCTCACAACGCCTGAGCGAGATCGAACGTGATCCGCGAGACGTTGCAATGTGGGCCATTGTGGGCGGGATCACTTTTTGGCAAATCTGCATATCAGTAATTTAATATGCAGTTTCTCAAAGCACATGAGGCGTTGGGATCTATCCCCTTTGGCTCGGAGACCTCTGGCGAGCGCTGTTCAGTTCTTGTCTCCACAAAAGGGGACCAGACGGAACGGCACTCATGGGGGTCTCTCAGGGGATTGGAGTGTGTCCTCTAGGCAGAGTGGTACCTGGCACTGCAGGTGACACCTAGGCAACTTGGCATTGCCAGCCTGGCACCTGGCAGTGCCACCTGGCTGGCAACCTACCGCTGTCTTCCGGCAAGCGGAGCTCCTCAGTGCAGAAAATTAGGCTTAGTGTGGCCTAGGCCGCGCGTTCCCTTATGAGGTTCTCTATCTAACCAGAGGCACGTTAAATAGCAGGATGTTTCTCAGGGCTCCGAGTGCCGGGAAACACGTGGCTGAACATATGGGACTTTGTTCAAATGTAGTTAAATTGCATCCAATGTCCTTTTGAATAGGTTCTTGGTAAGCAAGGGATCAGAGGTAAGTGGGGTAGGTGGGATGCAGATTTGAGGTTACTATTGATTTTATTAAAAGGCAGAGAAGGTTCAAGTGAATGAAAGGTGTCGTCATGCTCATTGTTTTTATGAGTATGTGTTCTCATAATTATATGTTTTTGGTAAAAATAGCAAATAATTGATGACAAACGGAAGGGCAGCATGGTTACACAGTGGTTAGCACTTTTAAAAAATAAATTTGGAGTACCCAATTCAGTTTTTTCCAATTAAGGGGCAATTTAGTGTGTTCAATCCACCTACCCTGCACATCTTTGGGTTGTGGGGGTGAAACCCACCCCAACATGGGGAGAATGTGCAAACTCCACACGGACAGTGACCCAGAGCCGGGATCGAACCTGGGACCTCGGCGCCGTGAGACTGCAGTGCTAACCTACTGCGCCACCATGTTGCCCTGTGGTTAGCACTGTTGCTTCATAACGCCAGGACCCCAGGTTCGATTCCCAGCTTGGGTCACTGTCTGTGTGGAGTCGGCATGTTCTCCCCGTGTCTGCGTGAGTTTCCTCCAGGCGTTCCGGTTTCCTCCCACAAGTCCTGGGTTAGGTGAATTGAACATTCTGAATTCTCCCTCAGTGTACCCGAACTGGTACCAGAATGTGGTGACAGGGGGCTTTTCACAGTAACTTCATTGCAGTGTTAATGTAAGCCTACTTGTGACACGAATAAAGATTATTATTATGAATTATAAGTTGCCAATTATTTATTATCACAGAAACTGCACTCATAAAGTTCTGCTAAATCGTCATTGCAGTTCATAAATACATGTTATTGGAATGTATTTCTATCAGCTTCTTGGTGAATGAAATGTATTTCATTTCAATCTCACAAACACACACACTCCAAACTCACATAAATGATCTTTGACATGCATCTGTAGATCAAGCATATTACCAGTGCTTTTCTGATTACTTTCACCACATTATGATCTTCAGAAATATTGTTCAACTCCTCCAAAAATATGGAACCTGAGGAATTACAACACAACCAAAGATTTAAAAGAGCTAATTTTTGTCAATTGGACCCTAATTTATTGAGAAAGGGAGAAGTTGAGTTCCATTCACAGCAAGTCAAACCAACATTATTGCAATACATCAGCCCCCCTCAGAAAATTGCCCACACTCAGCTTATTAGTAACTGGAAAATATTCTCATTTCAATGTTTTGTTTCAGATATGTAACGTATAATTCCATATGTTCCTGACTACGATTAAACTAAGACTCCAGTAAATGAAATTTGTGCTCAGTAAAACTTTTTTGCATTTCATTTTTTCCTTTCATTTTGGGTTGTTTTTCCAGGTTCCTAATAAGATACATGGCAAAAGATGATGGAAATTTCGACCAAAACTACCCCATTATTCTTGTACCTGGCTCACACTGAAAGGATTCGGTAATCAGCACAAAAGGTCCTGAAATCACACTACTTAAGCTCAGCTTTTTCTACAAGTTTATTCAGCTCAGCAACTGCCCTGAACAAAAGCTGCACTGTACCTGCTCAAGGCACCTCAGAAACAATGACGGGCTCCTTGATAAGATTAGACGTAATTCTGAATACAACTGGGATAAGAATCCCTCCCACTATCCAGCTTCTGAAACTCTACTGTAATTCCATTACACTGAGCAGTTGAAAAATTACTGACAAGAGCCAGACTGCATGGTAAGCAACAAATGACAGCTACAGAAACATGATCTCCATTCATTCTACCTCAGTGCAGTAAAAAAATAAATGTTAGCTTGGAAACTGCAATTGATAATAAGCTCAGCACAAGGGAGATTAACTCATTCAATTCTCAGTTAAAAAGCATGATTCAATGGCACGGCTCCACAAGATATCATATCTGCCTCTGTTTTTGTATGTAGAGAAATCAAGGTGAGACGGGAAAATCCAAAGTACTGGACTTCGCTAAGCATCGAAAAAATATAAGAGTGAGGATTATATGAGAAACCATTAAATAGATTGAGAAGACGTTAGGTGAACAAGAAACAGGTATTGACAAGTTTGGGTTTTGAAAGCTTTATGCATGTAGGACTGAAAGTAAAAGGAGCTCCATTATTATAAGGTCCTGGAAAATAATACTTCAGCTTCGCGGGATGGCACATTTTGTCATTTCAACGCAGTAAGCATGCAAAGAAGAGCATGTAGGGTGGAGCATTTAGAAGACAGGTGGACAAGATCTGCTTGTGTTTGTGAAAGTGAAGTATGAGGACATCCACCCTGGTGCGCACATAGCTTTCTGTATTACCAACAATGTTACGATCACCCCAGGTTTTGGGTGGAGGGTCCAGCTTTCTTACAATCTCTTCATTCCTAAAAATTTCAAGATAGGTGGACAGTCCAAATTGGGTGCGGTTACATAAATCAAATCTGGCAGGTTTTGAATTGTTTCATAAACAAATTAAGGGAGTCATGAAGGTCGTGGAACATTTCTCAATATTAAATTTGGAGGTTAATTTCATATAAAATAAAAATGTATCTATTATTTTTGTTAATTTATTATTAAATGTTAGTTTCATTGCACTTCCACCCAAGATAAATCATTTCAGTATCAATTTATTTCAACGGAAAGGAGGAGCAATTGATCTAAGGGCCAGATTATATTGGTCAGCACTTGATCTCAACAGACACAAACTATCATAAAAACTGTCTCCCACATCAAATCTTCCTATTTTGCTGACCAATTATCACAACACTTACATGTGTATTCTTATGGTCTGTAGGAAATTCAATGCAACACACAAGGACAAGGTATTGCTTGTCCTATCTAATGCCAGGAGGAAACTGATATGAGAAGTTGATTTAGCCCTGATTAGTATATGCTTATTGTATTCACAACTCAATAGTAATCTCCTTTAAGTGGAGAACAAATACAGTTGGGAATAGTCAGAGCTTGTATGTATGTAAACAGGAGTCAATTCTTAACTGGGTAATTATAAGAAATGCCGGGTTGGATAATTAAAAATCACCAATCGTTACAATTAGTTTTTCAACATCACAACCATTGACCTTTTAAGTTCCAAATATAGGTCAAAGTAAAAAAAATTATACAATTAAGAGGAAATAAACTTTGCTTTGACTTGAAAATTTAGCTAACCATTTTGGGAAGTTGGCATTAGAACTTTAGGGTTTCATTTCTTTGGTGTACTATTTTTACCGCACATCATTTTGCCAGATTACTGGGCTGGAGTCTTTGGTTCCCCAGTTGCGTGTTTCCCGGCAGTGCGCCATTGACTGGTGGCGGGATTCTATCTTCACTCCACTTGTCAGTGGGATTTCCCAGTGCAGCCACTCATGTTGCCGGAAAACATGCAGGTGGGATTGCGGTGCTGCAGGGAAAAGGGAATTGCAACAGCTGGAGAATTCAGGCCTCTGTTTTTAATTTTGCAACATAATTATTTGTTCCAAAATGCAAACAAAAAGACCCAATTTTTGCTCGTGGGTCCTTTGCACAGAAACGAGGGAATAACAGGCTCCACGAACACGGTCTTTAAAAATAGCTGTCCAGACATTGGATTTTGGGTCCAGGAGGGGTGGGACCGCAAGGTCATGGCCTGGATTAGAAGTAAATTGGGGCAGGCAGAACCGGAAGAGGTGAGGAGGATGGTAGGTACAGAGGAAGGCTGAGCGGAAGGCCTGCATCAGGGTTCTGGCACTGTGACCAAAATGTTAAAAAGAACATCTATCCAACCCTCACCCCACTTCCTGTCCTATGCCTACCCCCATGGCCGTTCATGCCCCCATGCCAAGGTATGCTTCACATCCACTCCTATGTCAACATAGTCCATCCACCCATATCCCATGTCCTTTATAGCCTCTATGCCAACTCAGAGCCAAATCATGCCAAACCAAGCCCTCCACCTACCACTCTTTGCCTTACACCCTCCATTGCAACTCACCCAATACCCATTTGGGCACACCTCAGGACTCATGCAGAGATGAGATAAAATAAAGTTCTAGGAAATAAATCCCCCAACCCCCGGATGGGTTTTGAGGTGGGGTGGGAAGCATAAAGTTGCATGCACAGATTCCTCTGGGATCCCGCTCGTCCCAACCCAGGTGCAATGCTATGGTACGATCGGCAAGACCTTAGGCGGAAAGCCAACCCATGCTCCGATTAAAGCCCTTAAGGACGTTTTTAAGCCCAGCCTCAATTTTTAGTCTGGCTGACGCCGGTTGGATCAGGGTGGCAAACAGAAATATTCTTCACCCTATGACTGATGGGAAGTGTGGGGAGGTGCCTCACTTGGAAGGCCTTTTCAGATTTGGGGCACACTCCCCTTGGGAACCTGGGAGCTCCAGCCCTCCCTCCACCCCACACCCCCATTCCTGCCTATCGCTGACACTAGATTGCCCCTTGTTTTCCCCACAGGGAATCTCCTACCCTCTTAGTCCAGGAGCCCTGGTACTTTCCTGAGGCGTGATCCTGGGACTTAGGCTCAGGCACCCGGTTCTGTACCTCGGGCCACTTCAGCGCCATGCCTGGAGGAGCTGGAGAGCTGTTCTGCAAGGTGGGATTCTTGTCCAAGGGCAGATGGAAGTCCCACCTGCTTCCAATCAATGCTTAATTAGGTGTTAAATGGCAGTGGTCTTGTCAGAGTCAGCGGGGATGTGTTGACTGCCAACTCTCAGGATAGAGGGCACAAAGTATGCACCATCCTGCAAATTCAGGCCTAAGGGATTTTGCTGCATTGAAATTAATACCCTTACTCATAAAACTTTCGAAATTTAACTTTCGAATACATTAAAAACTTTAGAGTGCGATTCAACAGACTTGAGTGTCTGCAGTACTGAGAAAGACCCCGCTATCCAGCAGCACTTTGCAGTTTTTTTGGCCTCGGCGAGGAACTCCCTGTCGAGGCCACTCTGAGCAATTTCCTGCACTGGTGAGAAGACTAATCATGGATCAGGGCACTATTTTTAAAGGCAGCCCCAATCTTTAGACTCCCCCTCTGTGCCCCCACCGCAGCCTCAGGTTCCCACCTCACCTCACCCAGCTAATCTTCTCCAGTGTCCTCAAGCCTCCCCTCACCCCAACTCTTATGGGCAAGACTTCCCCATGCCCAACTAATGGCACGGCCAACTTGGCACTTGCGCACCTTGGCACTGGCAGCGAGAGTGAGATCCAGATCGCAACGCCTCGCGAGATTCAATAGATTCATTTAGCACAGGGCTAAATCGCTGGCTTTGAAAGCAGACCAAGCAGGCCAGCAGCACGGTTCGATTCCCGTAACAGCCTCCCTGATCAGGCGCCGGAATGTGGCGACTATGGGCTTTTCACAGTAACTTCATTTGAAGCCTACTCGTGACAATAAGCGATTTTCATGTTTTCTTTTCAGAATATCGCGAGTTGTTTCGAGTCTCACGATTCCTGATGGAGGCCGCTTGCGAGATTCAATGGCCTTGACCCGACATCAAGTTGGACGTGACGAGGCTGCTGAATCACAATCACCATCAGACTTGAACATGGAAATATGAGAATCCAACCAAAAGTTAAAAGGCTAAATGCTCCAGTGAGCATGAAATCAAAGTGACACAGATCACCACTGTTTAATAATCGGGTCATCCTTTTATATATATATATATATATACAGACAGGAATTGTAATCCAACTTTATTTTATATTTTATTTTTTTTGTTTTATAAACAACCAGTTTATGTGGCTGCCCGTTCATCAATGGGTAGATATGAACAGGGAAAATATTGCTCAAAATATCAATAAAGACGCACTATACCAACCACTGAATGACACAGCTTTTGTTCCAGGCATTTCTCAGAGTTGGGCCGACAGCATCATTCTAACTTTTCCAGCAAGTGGCTGAATCTGTTTACTCATGTAAGTGGGGCAAGTGGAAGCAAAGCTGAAGAAATTCTGGACTGGACACTTAACATCTAATTTTGATCGAGGTTTGAACCCTGCTTTCTACTGAGCTAACTGATCACAGCCCAAGGTGGCAGTGGTGCAACATTTTAGTGGGCTAAGACAGCTGGCTTGTAATGCAGAATAAGACCAGCAGTGCGGGTTCAATTCCCGTACCGGCCTCCCCGAACAGGCGCCGGAATGTGGCAACTAGGGGCTTTTCACAGTAACTTCATTGAGGTCTACTTGTGACAATAAGTTATTGTTATTATTATTATTATTATTTGATTACCTGGATTAGGGTAGGGAAAACATTATCCTGTCTTTTGCTCATGATCACAATGCCTACTGAAAGAATACACATGTGGATACTACATAAAAAACAAGCAAATTCGTTGAGTTATTCTCCACAGATGGATAGGTTTCTCCTGTTCACAGTCAAGTCTCAGAAATGAATAACAATCAAAGAGTGATTGCCATTTGAACCGTACTCATGTGAAAGTGTCACCCTATTATTCAGGCGAGAAAATGTACTGAATTAAGAAACGTACAGTGCACCAGCACAATAAAAAACAAAAGAAACAGCAAAATATGTCCAAAGACAAACACATGGACATATATTAATAGGCAAATTACAACAGGAAAGTGATACTACTGCTGGAGCCCATATCTTATAAATATCAGAGGTTGTTTCCATCTTAAAGAAATGTTTCACCCCGTTAGTTTAATTGAGCACAGTGTGAAATGATGCAGCACTTCAAAATGTGTTCTCCTCAAAGATTTCAGTCTTATCTGTCAACAAGCACATGAGACATGTTGAGGCAGGAAAACAGGTTGGAATGTGTTGATGAAGAGGATACTCCAAGTGATACAATGTGCTTGTCTGCAGAATACAAACGCTAAGAGCCTGAGGTAATATAGTTCTGTCTCGTGGGCCCCAAAAAAGGTTGGCCACAGTGCAGGAAATAAAACTTGGTGTTGAAAGGATGCACTTCAACCTTTCAGTTCACAAGCAATATTTTTGCAGCAGTTTTATCCACAAATGGGTTTGTCATTGCTAATTTTCAAACTACTAGTGGGATTCAATCCATTAAAGGCTTCAGTGGGAGATTCTGCAGTGATTTAATTCAATTTACATAAAGACACTGCTTTAACACATCATTGTGAAAGCTGTTCGTTTAACAACTTGATTTCCTTGTTTTCACTTGGTAGGCTGTCAGACTTTTATATATAATACCATTTGAACCATTACCTACCATTACAAAATTACTTTTCACAGGTATGATGTCAAGGTAATAATGATACTTCAGCGTCATTGCCTTCTTCCTCCAGTGCTTTAATTCCTGAGGATGTCACTGAATTCTAACTTGAAAGCCAACAATAGCTCAAGGCCTTCATTCTTCCCTGATATAAGAAGGCATCACATCTTCAAACCTTTGAGACTTCTACTACTCACCCAAGATACTAACTGCCAGCTAACCTAAAGTTGACACTTTACCTCCCCACAGTCTTCCATTGTCCATGAGGCAAAATGAATTTATGCTGGCATTAATGTTTTAATCTTGTTTCCTTGTGTGGTGAATGTGATTCACACCGGATTGTAATCTGTACATGTGTCTGTATTGTAAGTGCAGTTGCACTACCTGTCCTCCAGGGGGAGTAGCTCTGGGAATGCTCGAGTTGTATGGGGCTTCTCCCTTGGCTCTGCCCAGGACTCCTCCCCCGGAAGCTCCTGTATAAAAGCTCAGTGCCACATGGTCAGCCGGCCAGTTCACCGAAAGTTCAATGGCTAACCGGCTGGCTCTGTTGTGAGTATATTAAAACCGCTATTCTAATCCTACAAGCACGTGTCCGTAGAATTGTTGGTTCCAACACCTTGGAATGCTAGAATCAGCCTGTAAAAGTGAATTTCCAAGTCTGCACTCAGAAATGTTTCTAAATTAATCTCATCAGGCCGAACTGCCCTGTTCGGGTTTTCTCAAAAGGGGTTGATGATGTATTGCGGTTGATGGGTGCATATGAACTCCTGAAAGTTGTTTGATCAAGTGCCACATGACAGGTTTATCATCAAAGTTTGAGCTCATGGAATAAAAAGGGCAGTAGCAGCATGGATAAGTAATTGGCTGAGTGACAGGAAACATCCAAACATACATGGAATGCAACGGTTCATGAAGGCAGCTCACCACCATCTTCTCCAGAGAATTAGTGCTGGGCAATAAAAGTGTTGGCCTGGCTAGCCATGCCCTTGACTCTTCAGGATCTTATTTGTTTCAATAAGATCACCTCCCATTCTTCCAAATTCCAATGGATATAGGCTCAACCTCTCCAACCTTTCCTCATAACATAACCCCTTCATCCAAGGAATCAGTCAAGTGAACATTTTCTGAACTATTTCTGATGCCAATATTTTTTAAATCCTTCCTTAATTAAGGAGGCCAAAACTGTACACAGTGCTCCAGATGTGAGTCCCTTTGTGGGTGGGTTTAGTGGGGTGCTTCCTGGCACCTGAATCGCCGGGAACAACCATGTTATCGAATACGACTCTTATTTTCTTGGGCCTGGGTGGGAACTTAACTTCATTTCCACCACTGAGGAGCTCCACTTGCCAGTGCAGGACGAGATCAGGGTGCTATTTAAAAATGGCATCCTGATCTCTCGATCCCTCAACACCACTCCCGGACCACCCAGTACCCCAACTTACCCGTTGGAGCTTCCACAAGCACCCTGGACCCAACCTCATAAGGACAGGGCAACCCTCTGGGCCAATCCCCAGCATTGGGCAAAATGCCACCTTGGCCCTGCCAGCCTGGCACCCTGGCACCCTGACAGTGCCAGTCTGGCACCCAAATGGCACTACCAGGTTTCCCAGATGGCATCAGCAGTGCCAGGGTACCATCCTGCTCAGAGGTCGACCACGCTGGGGACAAGTGCCATTCAGCCTGGTCCCCATTTGTTGGGACCTGTGCTAAACAGTACCCGGTTGGGACCTCGGCGAGGAGATTCGATCCCGAACGCTGGTTAAATCAGGTGGAGACATATCTAAGTGTGCATAATTGCACACTTTAATATGTAAATTTAGATCCCACCCTTCGTGGCCTCACGAGGCGTTGTAAGTCGGGTAAATCTCGCAAGAGGCTTGACTCAGAATGCAACACACCCATTAGATCTCACCTGTGGCTCACCAGAGCCCTGCACAACTGCAACAATAGATTAGTAGTAAATTGTTGTTTTTCAGACTGGAAGAAGATGCATATTGGGGTTCCCCAGGGGTCGATGTTTGGACGCCTGCTTTTCTTGGTGAGCATCAATGACCTAGGCTTGGGTGACAATTTCAAAATTTACGGATGACACAAAACTTGGGTGTGTTGTGAACGGAGGACGATAATGATAAACTTTAATCTAATGGAATAAGCATTCACATAGCAATTGGAATTCAATGCCGAGAAGTGTGAAGTGATTTGGTAGTAAGAATAAGATGGTGGCACTATAAATAATAATAATCTTTATTATTGTCACAAGTAGGCTTACATTAACACTGCAATGAAGTTACTGTTAAAGGCCCCTTAAAATGTAGGCTACAATGCTAAAGGGAGTATAGGAGCAAATGATCCTGGGGTATATGTGCAAACATCACTGAATTTAGGGCAGCACAGTAGCACAGTGACTAGCACTGTTGCATCACAGTGCCAGGAACCCAGGTTTGATTCCCGCCTTGGGTCACTGTCTGTGCAGAGTCTACACGTTCTCCCCGTGTCTGCGTAGGTTCCCTCGGGGTGCTCTGGTTTCCTCCCATAAGTCCCAAAAGAAGTGCTTGTTAGTTGAATTAGACATTCAGAATTCTCTCTTGGCGGACTCAAACAGGCGCCGGAGTGTGGTGACTAGGGGATTTTCAGTCATTTCATTGCAGTGTTAATGTAAGCCTACTTGTGACAATAATAAAGATTATTATTATTATGCGGCAGGGCAGGTTAGGAATGCGATTAATAAATCTTACAGGATCCTGAACTTGATAAATAGGAGCATAGACTACAAGGAAGGAAATTATGATAAACCTATATAAATTACTGGTTTGGCCTCAATTGGAGTATTGTTTCCTGTTGTGAGCACCACACCTTAGGAAGGACATGAAACGATGAGAGAAAGTGCAGAAAACGTTCAGAAGAATGCATTCAAGATGAAAAACTTCAGTTATGTACATAGATTGGAGAAATGGGGCTGTTCTACTTAGAGAAGGTGAAGAGGAGATTTGATACACATGTTCAAAATTAAGAGGGATCTGGACAGAGTAGATAGGGAGGAACTGTTCCCATTTGTGGAAGCTTATACTCTATATTATTCTCTACCTGCCAGATTTTTGCACACTCACTCAAGCCACCTATATTCATATGCAATCCCTTATGTCCTCTTCACAACAGACTGTCCTACTTATCTTTGTGTCATCTGCCAATTTACCTACCATGACTTCGCTCCCTTCATCTAAGTAATCAATGTAAATTGTAAAAGGTTGAGGCCTCAGCACACACACCTGCGGGACTCCACTGGTCACATCCTGCCAATAAATTAAAATACACATTTATGCATATTCTTTTCTCTGCCAGCCAATCTTCTATCTTTGTTAATATATTACCCCCGACACCATAACATTTTATTCTCTGCACTCTGCACTCACCTTTGATGTGGCACCTTCTCAAATCCTTCGGGACATCCAAGTACAGCATGTCTATAGACGTTCCTTTATCTACTGCTCATATTATTCCATCAAAGTACTCCAGTACATTGGGAAAACATAATCTCCTTTTCATTAAACTGTGCTGATTCTTCTTGATTTCCTTCAATTTCTCTAAGTGTCCCAGCTATAACCTCCTTAACGAATGCTTCGAACACTTTCCCCATGACAAGACGTCAAGCGAACTGACCTATAGTTTCCTGTTCTCTGCTCCCTCCCTTCTTGCTACTTTGCAGTCTTATCGAACCTTTCCAGAATCTAAAGAATTTTGTACCACACATCTAAAACCTCAGTCGCCACCTCATTTAAGACTCTAGGATGAAGACCATCAGGACCTGGAGATATGTGAGCCCACAGCTCCATCAGCTTTCTCAATACTGCTTTCCCGGTGATTGTAATTTCACCAAGATCCCCTCTCCATTCTTTCACCTCTTGATTTACAGCTATTAATGGAATAGTAAAGACAGAACCAAAATATTTGTTCATTTCATCTGCCACTTCCTTATCATCTACTATTAATACGCCATTGTCACCTTCTAGAGCAGTGTTTTTCAAACTTTTTTCTCAGGATCCACTTGTGCCAACTGGCCGACTTTCCGGGATCCAAGCAGCCGACCTTCGTGACCCACGCCAGCTGGCCATTGCAACACATGCTATGTTAACTTGCCTTTAACGTGAAAGGTATGCCTGATTGGTCCTCACGGTCTCAATTCAATCAGTTTCACAAGAGGAGAAGCAATGCGTATATAAAGTGCGGGACTTCAGCCTGTTCCTTTGTGCCGTCTTCATCTTTGTGAGCAAGTAAAATACAACCTCGCACATGTAGGTCATCATGAAAGGCAATAGCAGCAAAATACTTGTTTTATTCTGCAATGAATGCTCCTGGGTGATGCTACTCGAGAGTGCTGACATCCTCATGGACTTTTGGTGTGTTTTTAATGTGGTGTCACAGGTCAGGTACAGCAGTGTAGTCTTTTCATTTGGAGTCAGCTGTAAGTTAAGAACCGACTCTGGGGTCTCAACCTCGTAAGTGACTGGTGAGAAGTTTTTCTTTTCATTTGTCAATTTTTTTCTGGCATTGTAGTTGTATAAGTTAACCTACGGTTTAAGACATGGCAGGAGACCTCAGACCCGTGTGATGCTCCTTGTGTGCAATGTGGGAGCTCAGGGACACGTCCACTGACCCTGACTCCATCACATGCAAGATGTGTGTCCAGCTGCAGCTCCTGTTAGACCACTCGACGGCTCTGGAGCTGCGGGTGGACTCACTTTGGAGCATCCGTGATACTGAGGACGGCACGGATAGCACATTCGCTGAGTTGGTCACACCGCAGGTGAAAGTTACTGAGGGAGATAGAAAATGGGTGACCAAAAGACAAAGCAAGAGTAGGAATGCAGTGCAGGTGTCCCCTGCGGTCATCTCCCTGAAAAACAGATATACCATTTTGGATACTGTTGAGGGAGATGGCTCACCAGGGGAAAGCAGCAGCAGCCAGGTTCATGGCACCGTGGCTGTCTCTGTTGTGCAGGAGGTCAGGAAGAAGAATGGCAGGTCTATAGTGACAGGGGACTCGATCATAAGGGGAATAGACAGGCGGTTCTGTGGACGCAATCGAGACTCCAGGATGGTCTGTTGCCTCCCTGGTGCAAGGGTCAAGGATGTTTTGGATAGGCTGCAGGATATTCTGGGGGGGGGGGGGGGGGGGGGGGGGGAGGAGGGTGAACAGCCAGCTGTCGAGGTGCGTTTAGGCACCAATGGTTTATGTACAAAATGGGATGAGGCCCTACAAGCTGAATTCAGGTCGTGAGGAGTTAATCTAAAAAGTAGGACCTCAAACCTGTTAATCTCAGGATTGCTGCCAGTGCCACGAGCTAGTCAGAGTAGGAATGACAGGATAGATAGGATGAATGTGTGGCTCGAGAGATGGTGCAAGGGGGAGGGATTCAAATTCCTGGGGCATTGGAGCCGGTTCTGGGGGAGGTGGGACCAGAACGAACTGGTCTGCACCTGGGCAGGACTGGAACCAATGTCCTGGGGGGGGGCGGTTTGCTGGTGCTGTTGGGGAGAGTTTAAACTAATGTGGTAGGGGGATGGCAACTGATGCAAGAGGTAAGAGGGAGGTAAAACGGGGACAGAAACAAAAGGCAGTGAGGGGGAAATGTAAGGCAGAGAAGCAATAGTCAAAAATCATAAAGGGCCACAGTACAGGGTGGAGAGAGCTCAGTGAATAGGCCCATTAATACTGAAAGGAATAAAACCGGAAGTAAAAACATAAATAGAAAGTGAAGCAGCAGGTTATTACATGAAGATATGGGCCGGTATTCTCCCCTACCCGGCGGGGCGGGGGGTCCCGGTGTGTTGGAGTGGCGTGAACCACTCCGGCTTCGGGCCGCCCCAAAGGTGCAGAAGTCTCCGCACATTTAGGGGCCAGGCCCTCACACATTGAGGGGCTAGGCCCGCGCCGGAGTGGTTCCCACTCCGCCGGCTGGCGTGAACGGCCCTTGGCGCCATGCCAGCCGGGGCCGAAAGGACTTT
Organism: Scyliorhinus canicula; assembly: GCF_902713615.1. Taxonomy (NCBI): domain Eukaryota; kingdom Metazoa; phylum Chordata; class Chondrichthyes; order Carcharhiniformes; family Scyliorhinidae; genus Scyliorhinus; species Scyliorhinus canicula. The sequence goes on from NC_052148.1 coordinate 89,224,248, forward strand.
GACGGCCGGCGTAAGTCCGCGCATGCATCGGAGCGTCAGCGGCTGCTGACGTCATACCGGCGCATACGCAGGGGAGGGGGTCTCTTCCGCCTCTGTCATGGTGAAGACCATGGCGAAGGCGGAAGAAAAAGAGTGCCTCCCACGGCACAGGCCCGCCGGCCGATCGGTGGGCCCCGATCGTAGGCCAGGCCACCGTGGGGGCACCCCCCGGGGTCAGATCACCCCGCGGGGTGCCCGTGCCGCCTGCTTCCGCCGGTAAGAGAGGTGGTTTAATCCACGCCGGCAGGAGAGGCTTGTCAGCGGCAGGACTTCTGCCCATCACCGGGGAGGGGGGCCATTACTGAAACATGGTTAAAGGATGGTTATGACTGGGAGTTAAATATCCAAGGCTATCAAACTATTTGGTAGGACAGACTGGATGGTAAGGGAGGTGCTGTAGCCCTGTTTTTTAAGGATGACATCCAGGCAGTAGTGAGGGAGGACATCGGTCCTACGGAGGATAAGGTTGAATCCATTTGAGTGGAAATCAGGAATAGGAAGGGGGAAAAGTCACTGATCGGAGTAGTCTATAGGCCACCAAATAGTAACAGTTTGGTGGGGCGGGCAATAAACAAAGAGATAACTGACGCATGTAGAAATGGTATAGCAGTTATCAGTGGGGGATTTTAATCTACATGTTGATTGGTTTAACCAGGTCGGTCAAGGCAGCCTTGAGGAGTTTACAGAAGGTAACCGCGTTAGTTTCCAAGAACAGCATGTAATGGAGCCTATGAGGGAACAAGCGATCCTAGATCTGGTCCTGTGTAATGAGACAGGATTGATTAATGATCTCATAGTTAGGGATCCTCTCAGAAGGAGCGATCGCAATATGGTGGAATTTAAAATACAGATGGAAGGTGAGAAGGTAAAATCAAACACTACAATCAAACACAGGGGCAGCATGGTAGCACAAGTGGGAAGCACCGTAGCACAAGTAGGCAGCACCATATCACAAGTGGGCAGCACGGTAGCACAAGTGGGCAGCACGGTAGCAGAAGTGGGCGGCATGGTAGCACAAGTGGATAGCACTGTGGCTTCACAGCGTCAGGGTCCCAGGTTCGATTCCCTGCTGGGTCACAGCCTGTGCGGAGTCTGCACATTCTCCCCGTGTCTGCGTGGGTTTCGTTCGGGTGCTCCGGTTTCCTCCCACAGTCCAAAGATGTGCAGGTTAGGTGGATTGGCCATGCTAAATTGCCCTTAGTGACCAAAAAGGTCAGGAGGGGTTATTGGGTTACGGGGATAGGGTGGAAGTGAGGGCTTAAGTGGGTCGGTGCAGACTCGATGGGCCGAATGGCCTCCTTCTGCACTGTGTGTTCTATGTTCCATGTTCTCGTATTTTGTGCTTAAACAAAGGAGATGATAATGGGATGAGAGAAGAGCTGGCTCAGGTAGACTGGGAGCAAAGACTTTATGGTGAAACAGTTGAGGAACAGTGGAGAACCTTCCAAGCGATTTTTCACAGTGCTCAGCAAAGGTTTATACCAACAAAAAGGAAGGGCGGTAGAAAGAGGGAAAATTGACCGTGGATATCTGAGGAAATAAGGGAGAGTATCAAATTGAAGGAAAAAGCATACAAAATGGCAAAGGTTAGTGAGAGACTGGAGGACTGGGAAATCATTAGCGGGCAACAGAAAGCTACCAAAAAAACTATAAAGAGTAAGATAGATTATGAGAGTAAACTTGATCAGAATATTAAAACAGATAGTAAAAGTTTCTATAAATATATAAAACAAAAAAGAGTGGCTAAGGTAAATACTGGTCCTTTAGAGGATGAGAAGGGAGATTTAATAATGGGAGATGAGGAAATGGCTGAGGAACTGAACAGGTTTTTTGGGTTGGTCTTCACAGTGGAAGACACAAATAACATTCCAGTGACTGATAGAAATGAGGCTCTGACAGGTGAGGACCTTGAGATGATTGTTATCACTAAGGAGGTAGTGATGGGCAAGCTCATGGGACTAAAAGTAGACAAGTCTTCTGGCCCCAATGCAATGCATCCCAGCGTACTAAAAGAGATGGCTAGGGAAATTGCAAATGCACTCGTGATAATTCACCAAAATTCACTGGACTCTGAGGTAGTCCCGGCGGATTGGAAATGAGCAAACATGACACCACTGTTTAAAAAAGGAGGTAGGCAGAAAGCGGGTAATTATAGGCCAGTTAGCTTAACTTCAGTAGTAGGGAAGATGCTGGAATCTATCATCAAGGAAGAAATAGCGAGGCATCTGGATGGAAATTGTCCCATTGGACAGACGCAGCATGGGTTCATAAAGGGCAGATAATGCCTAACTAATTTAGCGGAATGTTTTGACGACATTACCAGAGCGGTAGATAACGGGGAGCCAATGGATGTGGTATATCTGGATTTCCAGAAAGCTTTTGACAAGGTGCCACACAAAAGGTTGCTGCATAGGATAAAGATGCATGGTGTTAAGGGTAAAGTCGTAGCATAGATAGAGGATTGGTTAGTTAATAGAAGGCAAAGAGTGGGGATTAATGGATGTTTCTCTGGTTGGCAATCAGTAGCTAGTGGTGTCCTCAGAGATCAGTGTTGGGCCCACAGTTGTTCATAATTTACATTGATGATTTGGAGTTGGGGACCAAGTGCAATGTGTCCAAGTTTGCAGACAACACTAAAATGAATGGTAAAGCAAAAAATGCAGAGGATACTGGAAGTCTGCAGAGGGATTTAGATAGTTTAAGTGAATGGGCTAGGATCTGGCAGATGGAATACAATGTTGACAAATGTAATGTTATCTATTTTGGTAAGAATAACAGCAAAAGGAATTATTATTTAAATGATAAAATATTAAAACATGCTGCTGTGCAGAGAAACCCGGGTGTGCGGGTGCATGAGTCGGAATAATACAGGGTTATGGTGTTCGGGCGGGAAAGTGGAGCTGAGTCCATAAAAGATCAGCCACGATCTTATTGAATGGCAGAGCAGGCTCAAGGGGCCAGATGGCCTACTCCTGCTCCTAGTTCTTATAAAAGGATTTTTTCACCCACCTCTTCTCTTTCAAAATGTTTTCCTCTCATTTGCCAGTATTTCCCAGCACATACCACAGATGGGGCGCGATTCTCTGCTCCCCACGCTGGGTGGGAGAATCGGGGGAGGGCCGGGTTACTCACGACACGCCCCCTGGCCCCCCTCCGCGATTCTCCCACCCACCGCTCGGAAGAGTCACACAGTATTTGTGTCTCTGGCCATGGCCGGGATTCTTCCCTACCTGGCAGGGTGGGGGGTCCACGTGTCGGAGTGGCGTGAACCACTCCGGCGCCGGCCGCCCCAAAGCTGCGTAATTCTCCGCAGCTTTAGGGGCCAAGCCTTCACATTGAGGGGCTAGGCCCCTGCCGGAGTGGTTCCCACTCCGCCAGCTGGCGTGAATGGCCTTTGGCGCCACGCCAGCCGGGATAAAAGGACTTTGCTGGCCGACGTAAGTCCGCACATGCGCTGGAGCGTCAGCGGCTGCTGACGTCATACCGGCGCATGCGCAGGGGAGGGGGTCTCTTCCGCCTCTGCCATGGTGAACACCATGGTGAAGGCGGAAGAAAAAGAGTGCCCCCATGGCACAGGCCTGCCCGCCGATTGGTGGGCCCCGATCGCGGGCCAGGCCACCGTGGGGGCACCCCCCAGGGTCAGATCGCCCCCGCAGATCCGCCCCCGGAGACCGCCCGCGCCGCAAATCCCGCCGGTCAGGTAGGTGGTTTAATCAACGCCAGCGGGAGAGGCCTGTCAGCGGCGGGACTTCGGCCCATTGTGGGCCGGAGAATCACCCCGGGGTGCTCGCCGACAGGCACGGAGGGCCCGCCGACCGGCGCGGTGCGATACCCGCCCCTGCCGAATCTCGGGGGGGGGGGGGAGGAGAATTCGGGACACGGCAGGGACGGGATTGACGCCGGCCCCGTGCGATTCTCCGACCGGGGGGTCGGAGAATCCCGCTCCATCTCTTTCTTGTAACAAAACAATTCATCTTCAGAGTTATTTTGCCTTTCTTGCCAGCAGCTAGAACATTGAAGAAGGGCTCCTCTGTGAATTGGCACCAAAAGCACATATGTACAGGGTGCATGATATCAAGAATACATGCAGGGCACATGACCTGCTCACTGCTGTTGCTTATGGCTGGAAGACTGCACACAGCCTTATTCCCATCTCATTTAAAAAGCGGCCATTCTCAATAAAAATGACAGTCGCGGCCACACTTTGAAAAACTCTGTTGTTAAGGACACTCACTTTACTTAACCTCTTCCTTTTAGTACTTGTATAAGCTCTTGTTGTCTGTTTTTTACATTTCTAGGTAGCTTCCTGTCATATTCATATATCTCCTGATTAACCTTTTTGTCATTCTCTGCCATTCTGACTAATTCTGACCTGTCCATCCCCTTGGCGCAATTATATGTATTTTCCTTAAATTTGATACATTCCTTCATTCTTTTGTTAATTCCTCCCCTTAGACAATTTCATATAGTAGGAATAAACTTATTCTGAAATATCCCCTTAAATGTGGAGTTTGTATCTTCTCCCAGTGTCTGCATGGACTTCCACCTGATGTTCCAGTTTCCTCCCACAGTCCAAAGATGCACAGGATAGGTGCATTGGCCATTCTAAGTTCCCCTTTGTGTCCACAGGTTAAATGGGGTTATGGGGATTGCAGGGATGAAGTAGCGGCGGGGGGGGGGGGGGGGTGTCTCGGTGGGGTGCTCTTTTGGTGGGTCATTGCTGGCTCAATGGCTGAATGGCCTCCTTCTGCATGGTAGGGATACTAAGAAAAAAAATGCCTGCCACAGCTTCTCTACTGATCTGTCTTTTTGTCTAGTACCCCAGTTCACATCAGACAGCTCAGATTTCATGCTCAAATAATTGCCTTTATTTCAGTTTGAAATGCAAATCTTAGACCTACACTTCTCCCATACTACTGATAATGGTGAAAATGGCATAGAAGAGTAGTAAACTTTGTGATTAAGAATGAAATCACATCTATGACTAGAGAGGATATAATGAGGCAAACAGGCGGTGGATATTTTATGGGTAGAATGAATGAACAGGAAAGGATTGACAACTATAGAGAGCACTGTGTATAAGCACCTGGTAGAAGCTGAAATGGTAGATTGTATAAATGCAAAGATTAGGCAAACATGCAGCAAGGCAGGGCCATTTTAACGGGGGATTTAACATTTCATATAGATTAGGATAACAGACTAGCACACATCAGAAAGGCAACAAGTTTCTTGAGTGTGTCCGGGAATTTCTTCTGTAAAGGTATGTCTGAGAGCTGACAAGGAAGCGTGCCTTATTAGTTAGTACTGAGAAATGAACCAGATTTAGCCAACAGTGTCATGGTGTGTGAACATTTAGCTAAGAGAGATCATAATATGATTGCGGTCAGTCTAATGTTTGAGAGGGAGCAAAACAAAACAGCTAGATTTAGTAAGTGCAAAGACATGAGACGGAGACTGTCAACAGTAAACTTGCTAAGACTGCTAATGGGTAAAATGATAGAAGATCAATAGGAAAGTGTTCACAAAATAATTTAATGCAATGCAAAACTAATTTATATTCTTAAAGAGCAAGTACTTTAAATTGCCATGGACAACTAAAGAAGGAAGAGACAATATAAAACTGTAAAAAACCCTACAAAATATAAATAATAGCACAGATCATGGCAAATTGGAAAGATATAGAAAAACAGCAAAGGTTGCAAAGCAGATAGTGAGAGCTACAACAAGTATGAAATTAAAATTGCAAAAGATATCAAAATCAACAAAAATCTTTTTACAATTGTATTAGGAGAAAAGAGTGGTCAGGAGCAACGTGGGCCTGTTAAATACTGATAACGGCAATATAATCCATGAAAATAAAGAAAGTGTGACTTGCTGAATAATTACAATGCATCCACATTTGCAATAATGGAAGAAGTCTGCATGTCAGATATCCCAAGGAAACTATGATGTGAGCAAAATAAATGTAATGAAGAAAATATGGCATTTAAGAGTGCCAGGTGGTTTCCAAGCCAAAACGTTACAGGGAGTAAGTGAGGACTATATTATTTTTCATTGTTCTCTCAGTTCTGCAACCGATTCCTTTAGGTTGAATGAACATGCACTCGAGGCCACAATTTAAGAAACCGAAGGCAGGGAAATCAGGATTTATGGAACAATTCGGCCTCGATTTTGGCCACTACAGAGAGTTTCTTTGAAGATGTAATCTACCCCTTTGGCTGGGTAAGGTGACATCTTTGGGAGGGGTAAGACACCTTTTGGGATCATTAGAATTAAACATGATTCTGCACTTTTTACGTACAAACTCATTGGAACCGTCAAGCTGTCCAGGAAGTGTCAACACTGTCAAGGAAGTGTCTAAGGATACTAAGTGAGTTGACATGGAGGGGGTAAGGGAAAAAGATGATGGGGTATGGGGTGGCATGAGTTGGTATGGGGAGTATGAGGAGCTATGGGGGTAGGCACTGGGGTACAGACTGGCATAGGGAGTATGAGGGACCATGGAGGTGGATAGAAGTACACATGCCGGCAGAAGGGGAATAAGCGGCCAAGGGATGGGCGGGAGGTATGAGTTGTCATAGATTGACATTAATTGGGCATAGGGTGTGTGTGTGTGGGGGGGGGGGGGGGGGGGGGGTGAAGGGAGAGGACCAGAGTGACTTTAATAAATAAAAAATATTAACACAATGCTAGGGCACAGAGGCAGGCCATGAGCCCAGTCCACCTCTGCACCTCGCAGCTTCTTCACTGATCCCTACTTCCTTGACCCCCCCCCCCCTCCACCCCCAACCGAAATTCCAATCTGTGGGTAATAATTTTTGCTGACTCGGTGAACTTAACATGGGGAAGAAAACCTAGGCCATATCTGTTGTTGGGAAAATTGTAGTATCTGTAATTAAGCAGAGGATAACTGAACAGCTTGAATATTTTAAGTAGATCAGAGAGAGCCAGCATGTATTTCTAAAATGCAGGTCATGGGGTGAATCTGAATTTTCTGAAGAGGTAAATAAGTATAGGCAAAGTTTCTCATAAGATGGTGTGAGCTAAAATTGAAGCCCATGAAATTATCGACTTTGCTTTAGAAATCAGCCGAGCAACAAAAGACACGGTAGGGATAATGGGCAGGTACTTGAATTAACAGGTACTTGACTCATGGTGTTCCATCTGGATCTCCAATGAGGGCTCACCTATCCTGTATTTATTAACAATTTGGATGATGGGATAAAAAAAGTACCATATCCAAATTTTCTGCTGGTACAAAGATAGGTGGCATTGTATGCACTGTAAACATTGGGAGTGCTACATTATAAATCAGGGGTGGGCAAACTACGGCCCGCGGGCCGCATGCGGCCCGCCAAAGGTATTTCTGCGGCCCACCAAGTCATTAAAAAAAAATAATAATTTTTTTTTTAAAAAAATGTTTTTTTTTAAGGGTAATGGGGGGGGGGGGCTGTTGGGTTACTTACTGGTATAGGGTGGATACGTTGACTTGAGAAGGGTGATCATTGCTCGGCACAACGCCGAGGGCCGAAGGGCCTGTTCCATGTTCTATATGAGGCGCCCAGAATCATAACCAGGTGATGTAATTATTTTACTTAATATACTATGCGGCCCTTTGTGAATTGTGAATTTCTGAATGTGGCCCTTGCACGGAAAAGTTTGCCCACCCCTGTTATAAATGGATGCCGATAAATGAAGTAAATGGGCAAAAGTGTGGCATATGATCTATTTTGGGCCTAAAAAGGATCGGATAGGATATTTTCTAAATGGTGAAAAGTTAGAAACAGTAGAGGTCCAAAGAGATTTAATCCAAACAGGTGCAGAAAATAACATTGGCCTTTGTACCTTGAGGACTAGAAATCAAGAGGGGTAGAAGTAATGCTTCAGTTATACAAAGATCTGGTTAGATCACAGTGCAGCGTGGGTTTATCAGATTTACTGTATTCCAAGATTTAAACTGTGAAGGGGAATTACACAAACTAGAGTTGTTTTCTCTGGAATTCAAAATTTAATGGGGTGATTTGATCAAAGTTTTTCACGGCATTAATGTGAACTCATAGGATAAATAGAGAGAAACTTTTTTCACTGGACAGTCCAGGACTATAGGGACATAGACTAAAAATTTGATCTAGACCTTTCAGGAGTGAATTTGGGAAACACGTTTACACCTAAAGGGGTAAATTTTCCAGTCCCACCCACCACGGGAATCGTCACAGGCGGGACAACAATTTAACAGGTCATTGAAAGGCTGTTGACCTTGGGCAGACATTTCGGGTCTCGCGGTGGGCAGGACTGAAAAATAACATCCAAAGAGTGGTAGACATATTAAGGAACATTCTGGAACATAGTTAAAATGACATCCGTTTATTTGCTTTGCTGAACCCAAGAAAATATTTAATGTACAGAAGAAATAAAAAGTGATAGTTCCCAATCTAAAACATTACCATTTACCCAATCAATCTGTTATTTCAACACTGATGAAGAAAGACTATGGGCTGGATTCTCCATTCCTGAGGGTAAGTGCCGACGCCAATGGAGGATCCGTGGTGTTTTACAATGGGAAGATCGGCATGCAACCCTCACCGATTCCACTACTGATGAGGGGCTAGCACTAGCGGCGCGTAAAATACCCGCGGAATGCACAGAAAACAGTTGGAGAATCGCCGGGTCCCTGCGCTGCACATGCGCAGGGCAGCCAAGCTGCAGCCGGGCATATGACTACATTCCCCACACACGCACCGGTTGTGCTGGAAAAGATGGCGCCAGCCATGCTGGTCCGCGTACCCACCCACCCCAACCCACTGCCACCTCCTGGCCACCCCCCACCACTGCCCCCAGTCCTGGCGGAAGTCCCTCGGCCAGCTCTCTCTCTCCCTGCAGCCCAACCGCTGGGACCACACGTGGCCCGTGCCATCGGGAACTTGGCCCATCAGAGGTGGAGCATCGTGGGTGGGCTGGCTAAGCACACACCAATGGGGTTGCAATGACGGCAATTTGGAGGGAGCGGAGCATCGTGACCCGCCATTAAAACGTCGCCTGCCCCGATTCTGGCGTTGGGAGCCATTCTCTGCTCGATCGCCGTTCCCGATTTGGCACCTAACTCAAGACTGTCACTGTTGCAAGTACCTTATCAAACATTGTTTCCCCGTTTAAGGGTGACACCATGCTCTCACCCAAGATTATGAAATGAAATGAAATGAAAATCGCTTATTGTCACAAGTAGGCTTCAATGAAGTTACTGTGAAAAGCCCCTAGTCCGCCTGTCCGGGGAGGCTGGTACGGGAATCGAACCGTGCTGCTGGCCTGCTTGGTCTGCTTTAAAAGCCAGCGATTTAGCTGAATGAGCTAAACCAGCCCCTGATTAGTGTGACTTCCCAGCCAATACTGCTGTTATGTCATGCATTTTAATGGTATTATTTTGTCATTGCATCCTTTCTGATTTAGAAGTTCCCATATGGTGAACATGGATTATATGTCAATATAATATTAGGTCACAGTATAGAGATAGATAATGAATGTTTTATGTGATTCATCTGATCTTGTTTCCCTGTGCTTGAAGCCTGCTTGTCAGTATTTTCAATTATGTCATTATGATTGCCATTGACCAAGATAAAAATATTATTTTTGGGGGGGTTATGAGTGGGCCAAAGAACACAACTATCATGCTGTTGTAAAATGTGATATCTAACACGAGGAAACCACATTATCGGCTGTGAAATCTGCGTCAGTAGTTAATTGCATGGTTCATCAAGGGAGTTTTAAGGGAAACCAAACATTAAACTATTTTCATTGTTGAAGAAACCGCCATGTTTAACAAAACATTCTAAACCATTCCACCGGATAAAATTGGGTGGCTTAAACAAAAGTTCCTACTGTGCTTTCCTTCTCCAATAAAAGTCCCTTTTGCCATTGATGGAGTGACGACTATATTTCAAAAAATATCTGCAGGGTATAAGGTTGGCTGTTAGTCAGACATTCAAATAATATGCTTTTTGCACCAGGCAATATTTAAAAATAGCCATTCTCAGAATTCATGAATGTGTAAAAATCCTGTGAGATGAAAAACTAAAATAAATCAATGTTTCTTTTAGAATTGGGAATGTTTCATATAATAAAGTACTTTGGTTAGAAGTCCCATTTTTAATGGATATATATATTTAGAAATCACCGCGGTTGTGTCAGTCAAAAGCATGTGGCTTATAAAATCTAAAGCACAATTTAAACTCCTGTACATGCTTTCAGACAGAGATGTAACTGAGAAATTTGAGGGATAAATTGAACTCAGGGCTTTTTTTTTCATGTGCCTGACAAATGGTGGCCAGATATTGAACTTTGAAAGGAGAAGTGGCATCTTGGCCACCCCAATGATCCCTAAAGGCTACTTCATTCCATACTCGGGTAAACCTGCAAATGCACATGCAACCTGTCTGCATGGACTGAGTATATGGTCATTTTACCATGTGAATCAGAGATCTAAATTAGATGTAGGATCCCACAAAATCACAGAATGGTTGCAATGGAGGCCATTTGGCCCATCGGGTCTGCATCAGGTCTCCAGATGAACACTTCACAGTGCCATTCTCCTCCTTTACTCATAACTGTACACATTCTTCCTTTCTAGGGAAGTCGAATTCCCTTCTGAATGTTTTGATTGAACCTGACTCCACCACGCCAGACTTTAATGACTCGCAGCATGGAAATGTTTTTCACTTGTACCAATTATTTTATTCGCCTTCTTGTTCTCGATCTTTTCACGAATGGCAACAATTTCTTCCAATCAACACTGTTCAGATCCCTCATGAGTTTGAGCATCTCTATCAAATCTCTTCTTAGCCATCTTTTCTCCCAGGGGAACAGTCCTGACTTCTCCAATCTAACCTCAACCGTGAAAATATTCTGGTGAATCTTTTCTGCACACTCTCCAAAGGCTTCATATCCTTCCTAAAATGTGGTGCCCAGAATTAGATCCATATGCCAGTTGAGGCCAAACTAGTGTCTTCCCTGAGTTCATTGTAACCTCCTTGCTCTTATACCCTATACCCCTATTAATAAAACCTATGATACTGTATGCATTATTAACAGCTCTCTCAACCTGTTCTGCTACCTTCAATGATTTATACACATATAGACCCAGGTCCATCTGCTCCTGCACCTTCGTTAGAATTCTACCCTTTATCTTATATTGTCCCTACATGTTCTTCCAACTAAAATTAATCACTTCACCAATTCGTCTATGTCCTTTTGAAGCTCTACACTATTCTCCTAACAGTTCACAATGCCTTCAAGTTTCATACACACAAATTTTGAAATTGTCCCATGTATGTCGAGGTGTAGATCATTAATGTATAAGTCCCATTACTCATCCCTGGGGAACTCTACTACAAACTTTGCTCCACTCTGAAAAACATCCATTCACCACTTATCTACTCAAGCCTGAATGTTGTCCAGTTCTTGCTTCATACGGGACTCATTTTCTGCTTGGGTTTGATGCAAAACTGGTGGTTACTGATTCCTACACCATTTGTTGTACACTGCACCTACTTGTCTGCATTATATTTCCCAATTCCACCTCTGTCTCAGCTCTTCTCCCACCGAAAACCTCATAATACCTTTTTACTTTTTGTGTTACCTGTTCCAAGGCACTCAATGCCAGCTGCTTGTGTTCTAATCTTCTGTAAACTTGAGATCACCTAAAACTCTGCTCTCTGTCCATTATCTTGTCCCAAGTTATATTCAGTTGTCACCTAGCACTTGCTGACCTGCATTGGTTCAGAGTAACACAATGACCTTGATTTTCTACTTTTCAAATCTGTGCTTTCCCTTTGGTAAGGGAGATGATGGCACAGTGGTAAAAAATCACATGAATGGTAATGCCCTGGCTAATACTAAGAAGACACAGGCTCAAATCCCACCACAGCAGCTGGTGAAATTTAAATTCAATTAACAAATCTGGAATTGATAGCTGGTCCCAGTAAAAAAATCATGAAACTATCATCGATTGTCATGGTCCACATTCAAGGCCGTGGCAGCTAACCTGGACGAGTACGCAAACACCGTCACAGACTTCATAAGTAAGTGTGTCGAGGACCGTGTATCAAAGAAGACAATACAGGTGTTCCCCAATCGGAAACCCTGGCTCAACCAAAGGGTTCACTCCCTGTTAAAGTCCCGGACACAGGCGTTCAAGTCTGACGACCCTGGCCTATATAAGAAACCCTACACACACATGACTGCATGGCGAGATTCAACTCCAATTCAATCGGTACGTTTGCAGATGATATGACTGTGGTGGGTCGTATCTCAAACAACAACGAATCAGATAACAGAAGGGAGAGAGATCACTTGGTTGCAGGATGTACCGAAAACAACCTCTCTCTAAATGTCGGAAAGACCAAGGAACTTATCATCAACTTCAGGAAGCGCAGCACGCCTCCCCCCCCCCCCCCCCCCCCCCCCACCCTCCCCAAACCCCCACCCTCCACCTACATCAATGTCTCCGAAGTAGAGATGTTCACAAATAACTCTCACAAACTTTTACAGATATGCCATAAAAAGCATCCTATCTGGCTGCATTACAGCTTGGTATGGCGACTGCGCAGCCCAAGATCGCAAGAAAGTGCAGTGCGGTGAACTCAGCCCAACGCATCACACAAGCTTGCCATCCTCCCATTGATTCTGTATGCACCTCACGCTGTCTCAGAAAGGCAGACAGCATTGTCAGAGACCCCTCACACCCAGGCTTTGCCTTCTTCCGGACCCTTCCATCAGGCAGAAGATACAGAAGTCTGAAGACCCGCACATCCAGACATAGGAATAGCTCCCCACAGCTACTAGACTCCTCAATGACTCCTTGGACTGACCTGTTCCCTGTAAGAACACTATTCACGATGCCCTATGCTGCTCTTGTTTGGCCTTGTTCCGTACTGTAACCAATCACTATTTGTTGTTGCACCACTGTCAACGTACTCTATTGATTGTTCTTTTGTCTACTATGTACATACTGTGTAAGTTCCCTTGGCCACAGAAAAGTACTTTTCACTGTACTTCAGTACATGTGACAATAAATATCAATCAATCATCTGTGCTGGTCAAAAACAACTACCCAACTATTCTAATCCCATTTTCCAGCACTCGGTCTTTATGCCTTGGTATTGCAAGTGTACATCTAAACACTTCTTAAGTGATATGAGGGTCTCTGCACCCACTACCCTTTCATACAGCAAGTTCCAGACTTCCACCATCCTCTGGGTGAAAAGATTTTTCCTCACATCCCTTCTAAACCTCCTGCCCCTTACTTTAATCTATGCTCCCTGGTCATTGAACCCTCCACCAAGAGGAAAATTATCTTCCTGTCTAGTCTATCTATGCCCCTCATAATTTTATACATCTCAATGTCCCCCTCGCCCTCAGTCTCCTCTGCTCCAAGGAAAGCAACCCCAGTCTATCCAATCTTTCTTCATAGCTTAAACTCTCCAGCCCAGGCAACGTCCTGGTAAATCTCCTCTGCACCCTTTCAAATGCTATCACATCCCTCCTACAATGTGTATTCCAGAACTTCACACAATACTCGAACTGCGGCCGAACCAACATTTTATGTTGTTCCAACATAACCTCTTTGCTCTTAACCTCCTTGCTCTTTGACCAGGCTTTTGGCCATCTGCTCTATATCTCTTCTTAAGGCTTTGTGTGTCAAAATTGTTGGAATAATTCCCCTGTGAAGTGCCATAGGACATTTTACATTAAAGATGCAACATTTGTGCAAATTGTGTTATTTTCGTCAAAACCAATGGAAAGGGAAATTGAGTGGGGTACAGTGGGCAGCCAATCTCCTAACCCTACATTTCCATCATCGCTGACAGTGACAATGACCTAAGTGGAGTGCAACTCTGGTCTAAGTCGGCTTTGAAGCAAAGGGAATGAGACTTGCCTGTTGAATGTCTAATTCAACCGGCTGGGGTTCATGCTGCACTTATACTTCAACCGCACCAAAATTGAAGTGACTGACACTGGAGTGATATTGTTATTGTATTCAAAGGAGACACTTTATAAAGTGCCAGTCATACTTTTCAACAGAAAGATGATTCTAGATTTCTAAACCACGACCGGATACTGGCCAAAGAAAGTAGGGTTGTATTAAAATGAAGAGAGAAAGTTAATCTGTCCATTTTTTAAAAGATAAAAGTAAAGCTCAAAAAAACACTTTCAGTTGCTTGACAAATGGAAAACCAGATGGCATGCATACAGTTAGGAGAAGCTAAGCTAAATAAATTAAACAATTTTCCAGTTGGATTAGTTGACATTTTGCAAAGGTTGTTTATAAGAAATAGTTATCTAGATCTTAAGATCCTTTAGGAAATGCAAATTGACAGCTTCCTGTTGCAGGAAAGTTCAAGGGGCAGAAGGACAAGTTGCAAATGGATGGTGTTGGATTATGAATAAGTATGTTAAAGATATTAGTCACACAAATTAAAAGTTCCTCTTTTAAAACAAGAACCAAAAAAATTCTTATTTTTCTCACAGCAAATGACCTGCTTCAAAAACATTAGTAGATCATACAACGTTGAGACGTAGTCTGAAAACATCGCTTGTTTAGAAGGTTTTTGATTTGGAAAAAGTTGGGTGTGTTTCTGCTTTCATTGAAAGAGCGATTTGGAGTTGCGATTATTGCCTGGACTTGCAATTCAGCAGAATCATAGAATCCCGACAATGCAGGGGGTCATTCGGCCCATCGGGTCTGCACCGACCCTCTGAAAGAGCACCCCATGAAGGCGCCCCCCCGCCCTATCCTCATAACCCCACCTAACCTGCACATCTGTGGACACTAAGGGGCAATTTAGAATAACCACTCCACCGTTTTTAAATAAAAATTTAGAGTACCCAATTATTTCTTTCCTATTAAGTGACAATTTAGCGTGGCCAATCCATCTACCCTGAACATCTTTGGATTGTGGGGTTGAGACCCTCACAGACACAGCGAGAATGTGCGAACACCACACGGACAGGGACCCGGGGCCTGGATAGAACGTGGGTCCTCGGCATCGCGAGGCGGCAGTGCTAACCACTGCACCACCATGCCGCCCACTAACCCACGTAACCTACACATCTTTGGACTGAGGAAGGGCCCAGAGGAAACCCATGCACACACAGGGAGAATGTGCAAACTCCACAAAGTCACCCAAAACCGGAATCAAACCTGGGTCCATGATGCTGTGAGGCAGTAGTGCATGAATATCTGATTATGGTCAACTATGTCAAAGTAAAACACAGTGCCAATTTTCACATGTACGTTGAAGACACCCAGCTCTACCTCACCATTACCTCCCTTGACTCCTGCACTGTTGCTAAGTTATGGGACGGCCCATCCAACATCAATTACTGGGTGAGTGATATTGTCTCCAATTAAATATTGGGACTACCAAAGCCATTATTTTCGTCCCTGTTAAAGTTCTCATTGCTTAGCTACTGACTCCATTCGCCTCCCTGGCAACAGTTAGAGATTCAGCTCGTCTGTTCGCAAACTTGGTGTCACATTTGCTTCCAACCTCATATTCACGTCATCACTAGGGCCGCCTACTTTCACTCCATATCATCGCCTGCAGTTGCCCATGTCGCAGTTCATCTGTTGCTGAAATTTGAAAATGAAAAATGAAATGAAATGAAAATCGCTTATTGTCACAAGCAGACTTCAAATGAAGTTACTGTGAAAAGCTCCACATTCCAGCACCTGGTCGGGGAGGCTGGTACGGGAATTGAACCCGCGCTGCTGGCCTGCCTTGGTCTGCTTTAAAAGCCAGCTATTTTGCCCTGTGCTAAACCAGTCCCATTCTCATTTATGCTTTTGTTTCTTTTAGACTTGATTATTCCAATGGATTCTCTCACTCTACCCTTCTTTTACTGATTTTTTTTAAATTAAGGGGCAATTTAGCATGGCCAATCCATCTACCTTGCAAATCTTTGGGTTGTGTGGATGGGACCCACGCAGACACGGGGAGAATGTACAAACTCCACATGAGATATATAAACAGTGTTATTTTGGTGCCACGACAGCAACAATTTATATTTACTAAGACCATTGATCATGGTGGCACAATGGTTAGTACTGCTAACTCACATCGTCAGCGACCCGGGTTCAATTCCAGCCTTGGGTGACTGTCTGTGTGGAGATTGCACATTCTCCCTGTGTCTGTGTGGGTTTCCTCTGGGTGCTCCGGTTTCCTTCCAAAGATGTACGGGTAAGGTAGATTGGTCACACTAAATTCCCCCTTAGTGTCCAGGATTGTGCCGGTTAAGTTATGGGGTTACGGGGATAGGATGGAGGTGGGTGGGGAATTGGCATGGGTCGTTGTGGACTCAATGGGCCAAAATGGCCTTTCCTGCACTGTAGGGATGCTATGATTCTAATAAGATGTTCCAAAATTCTTCTGCAATGCATTGCAACAACTCACTAAGGCTTCTTAGGCAATACCTTGTAAACCTACAATGACCCCTACCTAGAAGGACAAGGGTAGCAGATGTATGGGAACACCACAACCTGAAGCTCCCCTCCAAACTACTCACAATCCTGACTTGGAAATATTACCCCGTTCCTTCACAGTCACTGGGTCAAAATCCTGGAACACAATTCCCTATAACACTGTGGGGGTACCTACATCACATTGACTGCAGGGCTTCAAGATGATGGTTCACCACTACCTTCTGAAGGGCAATTAGGCATGGACAGGCATGGATGTTCAATACTGGAGGAGCCAGTGATACCCACATCCCATGAAAGAATAAAAAGAAATCCAGCCGATTAATACAGTCATAAAGTTATAGAGTTTTGCAGCACAAAAAGAGACCCTTCAGCCAATCATGTTTTCGCCAGCCATTAAGAACCCATTTTCCAAAATTTGGTCTCAGGCTTGTATGCTATTTCAAGTGCTCTTAAATGTTCTATCATTTATTTGTATCATGGTGATTGCCCCGTGTTCTAGATTCTTCCAGCATAGGAAATAGGGTAGACAGAAAGAAACAATCAAATCCTTTCATCATCTTGAACACATTAATTAGGTCATCTTTAATATTCCATATTCAGGGGAATACATGCCCTGTCCATACAATCTGCCTCACAATTCAACTCTTATTGCCCCTGTATCATTCTGGTGAATTTAAACTGCACTTCCCTTCAAGGCCATATATCCTTCCTGAGGTTTATTACTCAGAACTGAATTTGTTTTTATTCATTCATGGGATGTGGCCGCCACTGGCTGGGCCAGCATTTGTTGCCCATTCCCTGAGATCATTTAAGAGTCAACCACGTGCAATGCTCCAGATAAGGTACAACTAGTATTCTGCAGCACTGTAGCATAACGTCCACCATGTTGCATTCAATCTTGATTGAGATAAAACCTACATTCCATTATTTGTTTAATTATTTTCCTGTGTTGTGGCTTTTAGTTGAACCCCTAAATCACAGTAATTATACACAGATCCTTGCTACACACCATTTAGAAAATACACTAATTGTTATATTTCTTTATTGGCATAAACAGCAGGTCTGATGCTATGGTCAGACCCCATTTGGTCCAAGTTTTGGCCCCTTATCTAAGGAAGGATATACTGGCTTTGGAGGGGGTCCAGAGTAGGTTCACTAGAATGATCCCTGGAAAGAAAGGGTTGTCATCTGAGGAGCACTTGAGGACTCTGGGTCTGTACTCGATGGCATTAATAGTAACCGCTTATTGTCACAAGTAGGCTTCAATGAAGTTTCTGTGAAAAGCCCCTAGTCGCCACATTCCAGCGGCTGTTCGGGGAGGCCTGTACGGGAATTGAACCCGTGCAGCTGGCCTTGTTCTGCATTACAAGCCAGCTGTTTAGCCCACTGTGCTAAACCAGCCCCTATGAGGAGGATCTCATTGAAACTTACAAATACTGAGAGGCCTAGATAGAGTGGACGTGGAGAAGAGGTTTCCACTGGTAGGAGAGACTAGAACCTGAGGGCACAGCCTCAGACTGAAGGGGTGATCCTTTAAAGGAAAAATGAAAATCGTTTATTGTCACAAGTAGGCTTCAATGAAGTTACTGTGAAAAGCCCCTAGTCGCCACATTCCAGCACCTGTTCAGGTAGGCTGGTACGGGAATTGAACCGTGCTGCTGGCTGCCTTGGTCTGCTTTAAAAGCCAGCAATTTAGCCCAGTGTGCTAAACCAGCCCCTTAACAGAGGTGAGGAGGAATTCCGTCAGTCAGAGGGTGGTGAATCTGTGGAACTCTTTGCCGCAGAAGGCTGTGGAGGCCAAATCACTGAGTGTCTTTAAGATAGTTATTGATTAATAAGGGGATCAGGGTTTATGGGGAGAAGGCAGGAGAATGGGAATGAAAAACATATCAGCCATGATCTTTATATAAATTCCATGTTTCATCATTTTCATCAAATGTATCCATCGCGTCCATTTTTCCCACCATTTTTGGATCCCAGTTCCTAGCATCTGCATTTTCTTCCTCCTGACTGTTGGAAAATATGGTATAAGCAATCACTTGAACAAGTAACTAGGAAATCTTTCCCTTTCATGTCTGAGTATTTAGACTTTTCTATCGAGTAGTGGCCCGTGCTGTTGGCCAATTTAGAAATCCCCATTCACTGCAGCCCATGCAGCTTTGCCACATGTGCGGTCTCTGCAGCCCAGACTCCATTCACTTCAAAGCAAACAAATCTTCCCCGACTGTTGGTCCTCTTACTTCCAGTTGCCGTCGAAAATCTTGTTAAATCTTTACGTGGCATGCTTTGCCTGATTTTGTGTGTGTGCAGGTCCGTTCCCAAGAATCTTACATTGTTCCTAATGCTGTCTCACAATTTGTCAACAAAAATCTTTTTTGCAGCGATTTTTCTGTCTCAATCCTCGTCGCCAGTTTTGCCTCCTGTTATATTTCTTTGTTGCCACAAATAGAAAAGACAAGTAGGTGCCCACACTCTTGATTCTTGCAAAACATGATGAGCAGTTTATTGTGGATGTTGCTCATACAATCAAGATGGTGACCTGCTCAAAACCCACACAAATACTCTGCTGACTTCACAACACATCACGCGGCGCAGAACCAGCAAGAATGTATGTCCAGATACATAACACTAATATACTTTCCTTCTGTCCAAATTGTATGGCCTCCAATTTTCCCATGCAATCAGAATTTTATCCAGTCACT
This sequence comes from Scyliorhinus canicula, assembly GCF_902713615.1. NCBI lineage: Eukaryota > Metazoa > Chordata > Chondrichthyes > Carcharhiniformes > Scyliorhinidae > Scyliorhinus > Scyliorhinus canicula. Next base: position 89,243,463 of record NC_052148.1, read on the forward strand.
TAATCAATCAATGTTCCTTTACAACTTTCAGCGCCACTTACTGTTGCCTGCAAACTTAGAAAAATAGCTCTCTACTCCTTCATGGAACTCATTTATAAGTATAGTAAAAATCTGCAACAGATCACAAGTGAACACTTTCGGTCTTATCTTGCAAACTGCTGGGCTTACCCATTTACTTCCTAACTATTTCCCTGTTGAGACAATATGCCAACTCCAATTCCATGTAATCTAATTTTTCTGAAAACCGTGTAAAAAGATTTATTTTTTTTAGTATCCAAAGAGCGATGAGGCTAATTGTAACAATTTAATTGCAACCCTGGATAACACAAATTAACATGCCAGAGATTCTGTCTGGGATCTCCTCGTGTGCATGGTTATATTGCATAATTTGCACAGAGCCATCAGGGGAGCCTAAAATAGTGTGGCTACTTTTGCTGTCCCTTTCTAAATACTTAAATTACTTTTTGATAATTATTTATTTGTGTGTGCGATCTTTAAAACCAATCCTTGCATTGTTACAGAAGAATCTCTGATTGAAGCCTGTCTGTAAAGAAAAGAACCAGTTAGAATCATGTCAGCCTATTACCACAGCTATGCTTTCCAGTCAGAAATGTGAGACTTTTCAGGTTAAATGGTTATAAACCCATAACAGTGACTAGAGAATTTAATAAAGATAAATAAATACACCCAAAAGCTACAAACCTTGCTACCAGTAATGAAATGAAAATGAAAATCGCTTATTGTCACGAGTAGGCTTCAAATGAAGTTACTGTGAAAAGCCCCCAGGCGCACCTGTTCGGGGAGGCTGTTACGGGAATCAAACCGTGCTGCTGGCTTGCCTTGGTCTGCTTTCAAAGCCAGCGATTTAGTCCTGTGAGCTAAAGGTCATCCAAATATTTGTATATTTTTAAAAATCATATATAATTTCTCTGAGTATGACCTATTGACTAGTTTATGGCAGAACATTAGATGTGTTGCATCCTTTTATAAACTAATTTTTTTTGTCAATTTTATGTTTTAAACTGTAACAACCAGCAAAATCTCTGGGTTTTGGATCAGTTTCTTTCAAATTATAATGGTACAATTTAAATAAAATATGCTGACTGGTTAATTGCCGGTGTTCTAAAAATGGGGAGAAAAACAGTTTACTTTAAAAGGGGATATGCAATATGATCTCATTGAAATTATGATCAGGGATCAAATTGTTCTGAAGGAGTTCCATGTTATTTGATTTATCTTGAACATGAATCGCTTGTTAAGTCTCTTTTTGAGAAAAACAAAGACGCTTATCTATAAATTGGAAAACAAACATTCTGTAGTGATACTTCATCAATTCTACTCATATCATTACATGCTGCATTTGCTCAAGTCTTTTCTATTGAATTTAGTGGAATATTAGATGTGCTTCCATGTCTTGTGTGACCTTGTTGCTCAAGTAGATGAGTACTTGATTCCCTATTAGACTATGACAAGCTTTGAGTCCCAGGGCTGTCAGAAATTTGATCTGGTATCCTCACTTGGATGAGTGTCATTGGCTCTACATTATGCTTCATGATGCAATGGCATGTGGAAATTAAATATTCCATCCTGAGCAGGCAGAAAACCATTATCTATCTCATTTGCTTGAATGACACCACCTGCCGTCCAATTGTAGCGCATTGTTTGGCAGTGGTCATGAGAAACCGGAAGCCTTTCGACAGCGAGATACAGGGCAATTTTCAATTTTGCCCTCTGAGCTGTATCCAACTGGAGCAGATTGACCAGCCCCTGGCGAACCTGCCTGACCTTTGTTCCAGCAAACTCAATGAACAAACATTGACTGGCTTCTACAGCAGGTGGGTGATTCACTCCAATCAGGTTACAACCGAAGTGGAAAAGTTGAAAGTTACCCCACAAAATAAAACGTAGAAAAATAAATGATGGAAGAAACCCTTATGTCTGAGTGTAGACTTTTGAAATCTCTTCATGTCAAGGATCTGAATGTGGAGTTTATAGAATTCCATATCAGACCAAAGCAGAATTTTAATAACTTGCTTCATTTACTTCAGGATCAAAATGTCTTGAATTGAACGACCAACATGGTTAATTCCTTCAAAGAAAATCGTACTATTGTTCCATCAAAATGAGAAGCAGAATTATTTGTTTGAATAGAAAGTTGTTGTTAGTCACTGCTAATTTGTGAAGTTTTCATATCTACTAAGATATTTGCCATTGTATTCATGATAGATGCAAGGTACGTGTGAAAAAAATTGTTGAGTTTGTCTGCAGAATTTCTAAATCCACCTATGGGGTTAAAAATGGGAGCTTGACAATTGGGGTTTCATCAAAATGACAGGTTCAGTAATCTGATATGACAGGCACTGTGCAAAGTTTGTGAAATGTAGGAGTTTGAACTCCTGATTCAGAACTGGAACTTTGCTCTGTCATGCACAAAGATGTAATTTCAACCTGAAGCTGCTTTCACAAAGTGCAATTGACCCATCATAGACTTTTTCCTGCATGTACAGGTATATCTTACCCCATTTTGAATAGCGACCATTTAAAAAAGCATTTGGTAACACAACCATGTAAAATTTAGATAACTGAAAGTGAGGCCACTGTTACTTCCTACGTTCCACACATCAGGTTACAAATATTGAATAGGGGACACAGTGTAAAACATTGGCCGCGGTTCTCCCGCGTTAACGTGCTTCCCGTATATTTCCCAGTGCTCGCAGCACCGAGAAACACATAGCTTTCAACGTGACTCACATTGAATAAGGGGCTTGAACGGGGAATGCACGGCCAAGGCTGCACATAGGCCTTTTGTACAGTGAGGAGGTCCGTTCACCGTAACTCCCCAAGAGATTGGGACACCATTTTTAAATGGCGCCCAGGTTTCCGAGGTACCCAAAACAATCCTTGACTTCCCCCCCAGCTGGAATGCACTATGGGAGGGCCCCCAGACATGGGGAGAAAGTGCAAACTCCACATAGACACACCCGAGGTTGGAATCGAACCCCGGCCCCTGGCGCTGTGAAGCACCAGTGCTAACCACTTTCCCACCATGCCACCCCTTTTGGACATTTGTGGAGGAGATGTGCTGTCCTTGCATGGTGAGTGTGGATCCTGTTGAATGTCGATGATTATATTTTTGACAGAGGTCAAAGCTGGGGGCTCTACCATCAAATAATTTACCAAATCTTTGTTGGCTTAATTGGTGGCAACCCAGAGGTCGAACCATTTGTCCTTTTTGTAAAGCCTGCAGAGCTTCTGAAAGCTGTAACATGTATATATTGTGAAAACAGCAGGGGTTCAGAGGATGACTTACAGATAGCTATAGATTTTAGGCCTGTGTAGGCCTATACATGTGTGAAAGGTTTGGGTGATCTAAGTCACATATTTGGTAGGTTCTGAAGGTCTTTGTAGAATGGCATATTTGGCTTGGCTTCAAAGTGGTCGTTTCCTGCCTTCTAGGGCCAGGAGGTGGGAAATTAGACAGGACAGGGAACCAATGTACAGGTGTTGATTTCTGCTCCCCTAATTTGGGACTACATGTTTATTTGTAATATATCTGACTATAAACCAGTGGAGGCTAATCTTCTGGAATCATTCAAGAGGTGATTTCCTACATAGCGCATTGAAACCTTGCTATCCTTTCATGAAGAACGTCACTGGTAAAAACCATGTATAAAAGGGGAACAATCACACCAATTGTTCCCCTGGGGCATGGTACCGAGTGCCAAAACAATGTGTAAGTTGTTGGTGAATCAGAAATAATGAGCAGAGCATAGAGCTAGATTCTACAAATGGATTTATTCCCTACACCCCTGATGGAAAAGTCGGTCATGAGCCCATCAGCTTAGAACCTGGCTCCCACCCCACCGCCGCCCCCCCCCCCCCCCCCCCCCCGCCCCCGCCCCCCACCGTGATAGTACACAGGGAGCAGCATTAATTAATTCAGAGTCCACCTCCATCTGGGAGGAGGTCCTGCCCGAAAGTGCTGTGGGCCTACCTGATTGGCTGGCAGCTCGGTGGAACAAGCAGCACCAAGTGGCCACTGCTGGGAATGCAGGCAATCGCCGAGGAAGAATATCATGGAGCCTGGACTTCAGGCAAGTCAGGGATTTTAGTCAAGCCTGCATGGCAGACCCCAGAGAGGGACTGGGGAGCTGGGGGTTGGGTGCAGGGGGATGTTAGAAGCTGGTGGGCAGTTTAAATGGGGTACAATCTTGGGGGGAATAAGGGATGTCTTGAACAGTACTAAAGGACACCCAAAGGAGGTACCCTCCATCTTGTCCAACAGCAGAATGTGCAGTGAAAGCTTTACCTTGCCTACTCCTTCCGCTTCTGCACTTAAAATAGTGGCAGAGACATAATGAGGCCCTTACGAGACTATTAATTGACCACCTAATGGCCTCGATAGGTCCAGGGATCAGGTGGGTAGCCTGATGCCTTTCCCACTCACAATAAAATGGGAGACGGGTCGAGGCTGACAGGAAGGTGGTGAGAATACCATCTATTTTACTTTGAGCCCTCTGCCTTCAACTACACTGATGAAGCGCAAACAAATCCAGCCCCTAGTACCAGCTTTCGTTTTGAAGTCACATATCAAATAATCGTATTAAATTCAATTTTATATTCATAGAATCACACCGAAGGAGGCTGGTTTGTCCATTGTGTCTGTTCTGGCTCTATGACAGGGCTAAGCTATTAGTTCCACTCTACTACTGTTTGCCCATAGAACCTGAAAATTTCTCCTTTACAAATATATATCTGCAATAACTCTGCCAAGGCCAGGCTTTATGCAAACTCTAGTTTATGTGGACAATGAAAAAAGCCGTGATGTACAATGCTTGCACCAGCTCTGCGACTATCGGGAATGCCATTCCGGATCTGGGCAACACATTTTAAACTCCCGCCAAATAGATCCTATTGGGTGAGACCCTCCCGCTTAAGAAGGGAACTCATATTCCACAAATCCCAGGGGGAAATTTATCAACGATCCCCGTGGTCTTTGTGGCTGTCATTAAAAATATTGAATTGCATTTTGAATGCAATTATTGAATCTGCTTTCATTACTCTTTCAGGCAGTGTATTCTGGATCATAACAACTAAATGCAGATACACCTTCACCACATGTCCTTTCTGGATCTTCAACCAATTATTTTAAAGCTGTGTTTCTGGTTACCAATCCTCCAGCCAGTTAAATAAACTTCTCCCGATCTACTCTATCAAAACACCTCAGAATTCTGAACACCTCTTTTTAATTTTCCTTAACCTTTTCTGCTCTAAAGAGAACAATCACAACTTCCCCAATCTCTCCACACCCCCGGTACCTTTCCATGCATTCTCTCCAAGTCCCTGGTCTCAATTTTCTGATTATTTTTCGAAGTGTCGGCCCAGATGGGAAAAGCAGAGTGCAGCCTGCCAGCAATGCTGACAGCTTTTCCCACCATATTTTGTGACACGTTGTGGGAAAAAAAATAAAAGAACAGGTTCCACCATGTCATGCTGATGGGACAGGTTCATTAGGCTTTAAAAAATTTGTACCACCCTTTTAAAAAAAGGAACACCCCTCCAGAACCCTCCGCCCCACAGACCTCCCCCCACTCCCCCACACAGAGTCACCTCCCATAGAAACCACCCCCCCACCCCCCACACACATATCCACCATGGAACCTATGGCACCTCCCCATGGAAACATCCGCCTCCCCCCCCCCCCCCACCCCACTAACTCCTGGCAGAGGCCCCTAGGGAGCCAAGCCGGGTGTGGTGCCAGGATACTAGCTGAGCATAACCCTCCCCCCATTGGGTCTGTAATCACTTGTGCGCCTGCAAGGGGTTCGGTTTGCTAGGTGCACGTCGTGTGGGGACCTGTTGTGCCCTCACACCCACATGAATAGACAGTCTAATGTGGGGGACAATATGGCATAAATGCTTGTTTTGCACATTCAAGTAGATGTAAGCGGAGATTCCAACAATTGAGCTGGGAAATCATTCCCCCGTAAAAGCCGTTTTGGGTCTCACATTTGATTCTCTACCCCCACCACCATTCCAGCTCTCTGAAAATAGGACCAGAAAATTCCCCCCTCTTGACATCCTTCCTAAAGTCCAGAATTGGACACAAAGGGCAGGATGCTCTGGCGGTGCGCTTGCACTCAAGCAAAACGAGGCTGGTGAATAGCGGGAGAGGACAAAAACGATATAATAATAATAATAGCTTACTGTCACAAGTAGGCTTCAATGAAGTTACTGTGAAAAGCCCCTAGTTGCCACATTCTGGCACCTGTTTGAGGAGGCTGGTACGGGAATTGAACCCGCGCTGCTGGCCTTGTTCTGTATTACAAGCTAGCTGTTTAGCCTACTAAGCTAAACTAGCCCCTTATTTTTGCGATGCAACCGGTCTGCTCTCATAGGTTAAATCGGGATCTCGCTGTCGCGACATGAGAAACCAATTATCACTACTTAAGCTCCATTTCTATACAATTAACGAGAACAACCCCATATCCAGCAGCCTCCCGTCATTCAGCGGCCTCCGCAGCAACTGATCACAATGGTGCCGATTAGTACTCCTTTTCAAAAACGTGAACCGTAGGGGAAGGGCTTCTGTGGGATCCGAGGTGGTGAGTAGCCATCTTTGCTCACAAGCAAAGAGCGCTGGGGCGCTGGGTTTGCCAACCACGTGTTCAGTGGGTGGTGGGGGTCCCTCTGCAGGGGTGGGCCACCATGGGGGGTATGGGGTGGGGGGAATTGCCCGGAGAGATGGGTAAAGGTTCCAGTACTGGGCTGGATTGAGAAAGAAAGTGACAGAGGCACCATGATGGTTTTGCGAAAAGTTGTTTAATGTGTTGTACAAACCCCACTCCCGATGATGCCACCGCCCAACCCCCTACCTATCCTCCCCCCCACTCCCTCTCCCCCAATGCCCTTAGTGATCCTCAATGAAATTAAATGAAAATCGCTTATTGTCACAAGTAGGCTTCAATGAAGTTACTGTGAAAAGCCCCTAGTCGCCACATTCCGGCACCTGTCCGGGGAGGCTGGTACAGGAAGCGAACCGTGCTGCTGGCCTGCTTGGTCTGCTTTAAAAGCCAGCGATTTAGCTCAGTGAGCTAAACCAGCCCCTGGCCTTCCTAGCTCTACCACTGCATCTTGGTGTTTCCCCAGGATGCACATCTGAGGTGGAGGCAGCCAACTGCTTACGTTGGCCTCTGGCCTTCGATGCCCCTGGAGGATGTCCTCTGGGGGCTCTGGGACTGGAGGGCCTCGGCTCACTTGTCTACATGCATAGCATGCCGCCCTGTCTTGTGCTGGCTGTATGACGTGGCATCAGGGGTGGAACTTGGGGAAACTGGTGGCCAACATCCCCAGTCCATGGGATGGGTCCGGGTTGGCCCTCAGTGTCCCCTACTCCCGATTGGTGCTCTTGGGGCCCTGGGGTCCACTTTGGGATGGAAGGGTAGCTGGTTCAAGTCCCGGCTGCCCCAGCATCATTTGACCTTTGCCAACCCTGGCAGTTCCCCATGGTCTGCACCATGGTGCCGATGCCTAGGGCGATGCTCCTCAGTGACTGGGACATGTCTACAGCGCCTCGGCAATGCCCACCTGCGACTGGGACAAACTTCACAACGCGGCAGCCATTCCCATCTGAGAGCGGGACATGTCCCGCATAACCTAATCAACATCGGCCTGGTACTGGGTGACATCCCCCAACATGTCAGACATCTACCAAGATGCTCAGCCGTGGCCGTCACTGACTGTGGGACCACCTGGAAACCGTCACTCATGGTCCTGACATCGTGCACCTGGCTCTCCACTGTGGGCGAGCAATTTTGGCCTCTGTGCCACTCACTGCCGGGTCCATTTCCTGCACCCCTCGACTCTGGGGCTCCTCCAAGCAGCTATGGATCTGCTGGAGTGATGCTGCGATCTCCCTCTGAACGTCCTGACCACTCCCTATCAGCTCCCTGTACCTCTGTACTACAGGCTCAGCATAAGGCTGGGACCCAGCTGGGTCCTGGGATCCAGCAGACCTTCAACTGCTGTCTCGCCTGGGGGTTCCTGCCTCCACCTGATGTGCATCAGCAGTGTGGTGCTCACCAGATTGTGCCCCAGAAGCCTGTCCACCAACATGTCCCACTGAAGGTGTCTGTGTCTGCACTGGTGGAGGGTGGGGATCACAGCTGTGCCACGACTATGGTTGGATCCTTGGAGCTCTCCTTCGCAGTTTTCTCCTCAGAGTCAGGAGAGGATGCCATCCGGGATAGGCCGGCACAGTCGGCTGGAGGACCTGCGGGACAATGAACATGTGGTCAGTGGGAGGGATGGGTCAGTCAGTAAGTCAATCACTACTCATGTTTGACAGATCCTCTGGGTGGGGCCCAGTGGTTCCTCACTTCTGCGGCGTCCGCCAGCCTCTGTGTGGGTGACCGGTCTGTCCTCGGCCAGACCAGTCACCTCCAGGGCACACTCTTCGAACGAAGTGAGGATTCTGACGTCCAGCACACATCCGCCAGTCTGAGCTCTTTCTCGATGATTATGAGAAAGCTTTTCCTGAGGAGAGACAGAGGGGGCACCATTAGCCACACGTGTGGTTCACAGTGGTGGGAGGGTTGTGTGTGAGGGAGGGGTTGGAGAAAGGGCTGGGGGTCACATGGGGAGTGGATGTTTTCTTTGGTGGTGGGGGGTTGATGTCTGCTCATTCATGCTGCCCGGTGAAGATCGCTGAACCTTTTCCAGCACTGAAGGCCAGTCCTCCTGGTCATATTCCCTGAGCTGACAACTGCTGTCCCCTTATCTCAGGCAGCACTGGCTGCCTTGTGGCTGACTATACGGGACCCTCGGGGGAACAGGACATCCCGCCTGGCCTCCACTGCATACAGGAGCATCCCCAGGTCAGCATCTCTCAATCTTGGGGCCAGTCTCCTGGATGTTATTATTGTGAGCTGACTGGCGTTGATTGAGCAAGTGCAGCTCGACATTGTTAGCAGGGGGCTGGCATGTGCGATCCCGGCGAATCAGCTGGCGAGCCTCCATTTGCAAGCCCTACTTGTGACATTAATAAAGATTATTATTATTATTTTCTCTTGAAATTCACAAATGCATCCCGATGAATAAAATAAACATTATTCTCACAGACAGCAAATCAGGGAGTAAAATTATCCTTCACTTTTTATAAATTTTATAAAGAGTGAAACAAAGTTTGGGGCATACATAAGGGGAATAAGGTGGAAGATGAAATATTTGTATTTTGCATAACATTGGTTTTTAATATGGTTCATTTTCATGACCATCAGACATCTCAAAGCGCTTTACAACCAATTAAGTCTTTTTGAAATGTAGTCACTGTTGCAATGTTGCAAATATAATAAATAAACATTTTAAAATAATTTATATCATTATTAAAATTTGATATCATACAAATATAAAATTTATCTTCTCAGACCAGAAAGGTTGTTCAGCTGTAATTTTGACACCATTTTAAAATCTAGTTGCACCTCATTAAAAAGGGCATGTTTGAGGCATTTGGGGGAGGGTGCGTGGAGGGTATGGAGGGGCAATACCAATGTTATCATCTGTTTAGTGATTTCTGAAGGGACTTCAACAGCTCAACCTGTGGAGGAGCAGGAATCTCAGAAGGAGCAACTTCTGGATTTCACATTTAACTACGTAAGTGCAGACACTCAAAGTTGCTGTTAGTTCACAGGGTAATGATGGCAAACATTGACAGTATTTGATTTATCTGCACTACACAAACGTTTCCCTCACAGTTAGTGAATGCAATGGCCTTGGACACTCGGGAGCTGGGATTTAAAAAACATTAATTGATGTGACATTTGCACCACTACTACGCCCAGCATGTATTGTCCATTCCTATTGTCCTTGAGAAGGTGATGGCGAGCTATTTTTCCAAATACAACTGAGTGGCTTGCTAGACCCTTTCAGGGGTTGGGATCATGGTTAAATTTAGCATTCCAAGCACACAACAACTACCATTTGATTTTGATGCTTTTTTGTTTGTAAATTTACAGTGTTAATTGCTTTATATCAGTGTTTCATTATCTTCGTGGGCTTGGACTACAAATAAGAGTGATACTTAATGAGTCAATTTTGCCAGCAGTCATTGTCATTGAGAACTCAAGCTTACTTTCTGAGTCTCTTGGTTCTCATCAGTCAGTTTCGGAAACAAACGTGATAAAAATGCCCATGGGTGCAAGAAAAATAAAGTGAGGAGAGAGGAAGAAAATAAAGAATGAGAGGAGAGTAAGAGCCTCTATGACATATTACTAGGATGGAGAGATGAGAGCCTGGATAACAAAGGGGATGTTGGATTCATGTGCAGGAAAGTGGCAAATCTCTCAAGCCGTAGAACATAGAGCTGTGAGCAATCAAGTGTAAAGCCTTTATTATAAGTCCAATGCATGTTCTTAACCAGAAACACCAAGATTACTTCTATAGAAATTAAAATAGAAATTTTAAAAATCAAAATCCCAAGTAATGGCAGTAATTAATCATAGACTCTGTTCAACAGCTGGCCAAATTCCAAACCAGCCAAATTAGCCAGTGGTTGCCATTCCTCCTTAACTACAGAGCTTATAGGGATCAACACAGCACTCACAATTATAGGGTTAAACAATGGATTAAGGTTTTTCCAGCAGTCTGTCTATAGAAGCCGACACGAAAGAAACACGTTTGAAGTGGCAGGACTAATCATGCAGAAACAATTTGCAATTTTTCCCCCTCTCTTGTCCAGATAAAACAGAGCATTATGACATTGCTTTTACAGAGCAAGGTCAATTTACTGTGAAAAAACTGTCAAAGAATACCAGCTTCAAATAAACCTTCAACCCAAAAAAGGATTTTCAATATTACTTACCTCACTGAAAAGACAAACTGAAGTGGACAATTCTATTATGATGCACACGTATTTGTTGTTCCTCCACCCCCCTCATCTTTTTCCACCTCACTCCCTCTGTTTCCTTATCAGATGCAGGTTGTAATATGATCACAAACTTTTTAGTTGCGACACACTATGAAAGGAAAAAGCTCTATTTCTGAACAAAGGCTGACATCTTTAATTAGATCAAACCAATGGGAACCCCAATGAGTATTTTGTAGTCCTGTTCAGGACAGCCAAAATATTTTGGCCCATGTTATTGACCTTAATTGTTTCATACACAAGGACAACTTTGTTTCAAAGGTGCAAGTAGTAACTTTCTAAACAATTGTCTAAGTGACGATTGTCTGTAACTTAATAAAAAATGTCTTTAAAGTTGTGCATTTATGGCTGTTCTAATTAAATTAAGACTGTAACCAAAGCAATGGAAAGGCTCCATTCTACCGTTTCCTTCATGGCTGATGTCCAAGATAGATAGCTGTTGTAAAAAAATTAAACAAAGGTACACCTTAATCAGTTGTTCTGGTATTTAGTCAGCTGGGACAGCCATGCACTAATGCTCTTCCTCTCAATAGTCCACTCTATTAGACTTCTTCAGGCACTTTGTGCTGTTAATGAAGCTCGTAGGCAGCTGACTATGATAAGGAGTTGTATGACTCAGATCCTGGAAGTCTTGGGAGTGATTTACCAGCCCTTGAATCACTTAGAAGAATGTGTATATTCTATTTTACATTCTGTTAATGCATATTCTTCAAATCTCATAAAAACTCTCAATTGCGCTGTTGCAATTAGAATTCAGTAGATACTTTTAAGTTTAATTGCATTCTGACAAACAAAATTCTTTTTCCCACAAATCACTGTGGAAAAGGACATCAATGTTGAATTTAAATAACAAGGATGTTGAGCATTTTCAGAATTAAATGAAGCAATCTCAATCTCCAGTATGCACTGGAGTTTAGAAAAGTAAGAGGCGACTTGATTGAAACCTTTAAGATCCTGAAGGATCTTGGCAAGCTGGATATAAAGAGAATGCTTCCTCTTGTGGGAGAATCTAGAACGAGGGGTCACTGTTTAAATATAAGGGGACGCCCATTTAAGACGGTGAGGAGGGGATTTTTTTAATTTCAGTGCGTCGTGAATCTTTGGTACATTCTTACTCAATATGCAGTGGAAGCTTGGTCCAAATATTGTAAAGGCAGAGCTCAGAGCTGGTTGGATTTTGATTTACAAGGGGGTGAAAGGTTATTGAGGGCAGGCAGGAATGTGGGGTTGAGGTTACAATCAGATCAGCCATAATCTTGTTGAATGGCAAAGCAGGTTGGAGGGGCTGTGTTCTAATTTTATGTTTGTATCATAGAACTTAGAATAGTACAGCACAGAACAGGCCCTTCAGCCCTCGATGTTGTGCCGAGCATTGTCCGAAACCAAAATCAAGCTATCCCACTCCCTAACATTCTGGTGTGCTCCATGTGCCTATCCAATAATGGCTTCAAAGTTCCGAAAGTGTCCGACTCCACTATCACAGCAGGCAGTCCATTCCACACCCTAACCACTCTCTGAGTAAAGAACCTACCTCGGTAATCCCTCCTATATCTCCTTGCCTGAATCTTATAGTTATGCTCCCTTGTAACAGCTACATCCACCCGAGGAAATAGTCTCTGAACGTCCACTCTATCTATCCCCCTCATTATCTTATAAACCTCTATTAAGTCGCCTCTCATCCTCCTCCGCTCCAAAGAGAAAAGCCTGAGCTCCCTCAACCTTTCTTCATAACACATATCAAAAACTAGGCAGCATCCTGGTAAATCTCCTCTGCACCCTCTCCAATGCTTCCACATCCTTCCTATAATGAGGTGACCAGAAATGCACACAATACTCCAAATGTGGTCTCACCGGGGTCATGTATAGTTGCAATGTATATTGAAAGAGAAGGGCACTTTGCACTGAGCCAATCTTAGAAGGAACAGTGCAATAACTTACATTTGTAAAGTGCCTTTAAAATAGAACAATGTCCCAGGGCTCTTCAGCTCCTAACAGAGGCATAAAGGAAAACAAAATGTGAGGAGAGTGGGCAACAGCGTGGTTGAAGAAACGTGTTTAAAGGGGGATTTTAAAGTATGAGGGGCCTGTGGAAATGCAGAGGGAGAGAATTCCAGAGTGTGGCTGAAGGAAGGCTTCTAAAGGTGTCACAAAGGGATGGGGAAATCACAAGATGCCAGACAAAAGAGAGATTGCAGGCTGTACAGAATTGGAGAAGGTTCTCAAAATATTAAAGGGAGATGCCTTGGTGCTTTATTAAGAACATAGAATCATTGGAATTAGGAGGATAAGTAGGCAATTCAGCCCTCCCAGCCCGCTCTGCCATTCCATCAGATCATGGCTGATCTTTTCCTAATCTGAAATCCACCTCTCTGACTGTTCCCCATATCCTGTTACCTTGAAATCATTCAATGACTCAGACTCCACTGCACTATGGGCCAGAGAGTTCCAAAATTCACCGCCCTCTGCGAGAAGTAGTTTCTCCTCATCTCAGTTTAAATCTGCCGTCTCTCAACCTATACCTGTGACCTCTCATTCTAGATTGTCCCACAAGGGGAAACATTTGGTCGATGTATACTTTATCAATCCCTCTGATCAGATCCCCTTTAATTCATCTAAACTCCAGAGTGTATAAGGCCAAACTGTTTAATCTCTCCTCATACGTCAATCCTTTCATCCCTGGAATCAATTTGGTGAATCTCCTCTGAACTGCCTTCAATGCCACTGCACCCTTCCTCAAATAAGGAGACTAAAACTGGACACAAAACTCCAGACACAAAACTGGACACAAAACTCAGCCCAACCTGCCTCAGGAAGCCGCTGCCCACGACCCAGGACCCCCGAAATGGCGGAGACCCTGCGCGAGGACCCGAACATGCTGCAAGGTATTCGCGTGCCCGCAGAACGCCGGGACCCATCCGGATTGCAAACATGCCCCCCTAGCAATCCCTCGACCTCAACCAGCACCCGGGACCCTGCCAGATGCGACCCCGGAAACGTAACCAGCGCCCTGGTCCCCGCCAGCACCCTGGACCCCACCAGACGTAACCACCTATCTTCCACAAGGTCAGACTTCTCTGATCAGATCCCAGGATCATCCAGCCGCAGCTGCCGACTGAGGAAGCGAGGGAAACGCAGTGGTCTGCAGGTTAGACTGAAGCAACGCGGTTTCAAGACCCCTCTCCTGGCAAACGTCCAAGAGATCGAAAACGAGCTGGATGAACTTAACACCAGACTTACCTCTCAGAGGGAAGTAAGAGACTGCTGTGTGCTGTTTCACAGAGAAATGGCTCACCCCCACCTCACCGGACTGTGCCATACAACCTGAAGGCTTCTCAATTCACCGGGCGCACTGCGCCTCGTCATCAGGCAAAGCGAACGGTGGAGGGGTTTGCCTCCTCATCAACCCCTCCTGGTGCTTGGATGTGGCGACACTGGTGACCTATTGCTCCCCGGACCTGGAATACCTGATCGTGAAGTACCGCCCATACTATCTTCCACGTGAGTTCACTTCAGCCATTATCACAGCTGGCGACATCCCACCCCAGGCAAAGTGAGGAAGGCGCTGGACGAACTGTACACAGTTATAAACAACTACGAAATAGAACACCCGGAGGCCTTGTTCATCATGGCCGGAGACTTCAACAAGGCCAACCTCAAGAGTGTATTGCCAAAATTCCACCAGCACATCTCCTGTCCCACTAGGGGTGACAACACTCTTGACTACTGCTACTCAAAAATCAAGGGCACCTATCGTTCCATCCCCCGACTGCACTTTGGGAAATCAGACCATAAGACGGTGCTCCTTCTCCCGGCTAACAAGCAGAAACTCAAGCGGGAGAATCCAGCTAAGAAGGTTGTGCAGTGCTGGTCCGAGGAAACAGAAGAGCTCCTACATGACTGCTGAGAGACAGTGGACTGGTCCATATTTAAGAACTCAGCGACCACCTTAAACGAGTATGCCATCACCATCACAGACTTCATCAGCAAATGTGTGGATGACTGCATGCCAAAGAAAGCAGTACGTATGTTCCTCAACCAGAAAACATGGCTCAATCGCGAGATTGACTCCCTACTGAAGGACAGGTCTGAGGCGTTCAAGTCAGACGATCCTGACCTGTACAAGAAATCCAGGTACGACCTCCGCAAAGCCATCCGAGATGCCAAGAGAGAATATCAGACCAAGCTAGAGTCACAGACAGACTCTCGGCGATTGTGTCAAGGACTAAACACCATACTGGCCAAAAAGCGAAGCCGAGCAGTATCTCTGGCAGCAGTACACCCCTACCCGATGAACTCAATGCATTCTATGCTCGGTTTGCGCAGGTAACCAACAATCCACTATCGAGTGCTCCAGCAGCCCATAACACACCCATACCCACCATCACAGCTTCCAAAGTCAGATCGGCCTTCCTGAAAGTGAACCCTCGGAAGGTGACGGGTCCGGACAGGATCCCTGGTTGTGCACTCAGCGCCTGTGTGGATCAGCTGGCAGAAGTGTTCGCAGACATCTTTAGGCTGTCCCTACCCCACTCCGAGGTCACCACCTGCTTCAAGAAGACCACCTTCATACCGGTGCCAAAGAAGAACCAGGCAACGTGCCTCAATGACTACCATCCGGTGGCCCTGACATCAATCGTAGTGAAGTGCTTTGAGAGGTTGATCATGAAGCGGATCACCTCCATACTCCCAGAATGCCTTGATCCACTGCAATTCGCATACCGTCGCAACCGGTCCACAGTAAACACCATCTCCCTGGCCTGACAGTCATCCAAAGAGCATCTCTACAACAAGGACTCCAACATCAGACTCCTATTTATTGGCTACAGCTCCGCCTTCAAAATCATAATCCCAGCCAAGCTCATATCAAAGCTCCAAATCCTAGGACTTGGCTCCCCACTCGATTTTCTGACCAACAGACCACAATCAGTAAGAATGAACAACAACACCTCCTCCACAATAGTCCTCAATACCAGGGCCCTGCAAGGCTGGGTACTTAGCCCCCTACTCTACTCCATGTACACACACGACTGCATGGCAAAATTTGGTTCCAACTCTATCTACAAGTTTGTTGATGATCCGACCATAGTGGGCCAGATCTCGCATAACAACGGGTCAGAATACAGGAGGGAGATAGAGAACCTAGTGGAGTCTTGCAGCGACACCGATCTCTCCCTCAATGCCAGCAAAACTAAAGAGCTGGTCATTGACGTCAGGGGCAAAATTCTCCAACCCCCCCCCCCCCCCCCTCCATAACAGCGCCTATACTTCCTCAGGAAACTAAGGAAATTTGACATGTCCACATTAACCCTTTTACAGATGCACCATAGAAAGCATCCTGTCTGGCTGCATCACAGCCTGGTATGGCAACTGCTTGGCCCAGCACTGCAAGAAACTTCAGAGAGTCATGAACACCGCCCAGTCCATCACACAAACCTGCCTCCCATCCATTGACTCCATCTACACCTCACGTTGCCTGGGGAAAGCGGGCAGCATAATTAAAGACCCATCCCACCCGGCTTTCTCACTCTTCCAACTTCTTCCATCGGGCAGGATATACAGAAGTCTGAGAACGCGCACGAACAGACTCAAAAACAGCTTCTTCCCCGCAGTTACCAGACTCCTAAATGACCCTCTTATGGACTGACCTCATTAACACTACACCCTGTATGCTTCATCCAATGCCGGTGCTTATGTAGTTATATTGTATACCTTGTGTTGTCCTATTATGTATTTTCTTTTATTTCCTTTTCTTCCCATGTACTTAATGATCTGTTGAGCTGCTCGCAGAAAAATACTTTTCACTGTACCTCAGTACATGTGACAATAAACAAATCCAATTCAATCCAAGATGTTGTCTCACCAACACCCTATACAATTGCAACAATACTTCTCTACTTTTATACCCAAGTCCTTTTGCAATAACCACTGACATTCCATTTGTAGTTTTAATTACATGCTGTACCTGCATACCAACTTTCTGTGATTCATGAACAAAGACACCCAGATCTCTCTACCCAGATGCATTTTGAATCTGCTTTCCATTTAGGTAATAATTTGACTTACTCTTTTTTCAGCCAAAATGGATAAATTCACACTTATCCATATTAAACTCAATCTGCCAAATTTTTGCCCAATCTCCTAGCTGATCTATATCCATCTGTAACATTTTTATCTCCTCTGCACTGCCTGCTTTCCCATCTATTTTAGTATCATCCCTAAATTTTGCTATGCTACATTTTTTCCCTGCTTGCAGATCATTTAGATAAATTTTAAACAGTTGGGGTCCAAGGACTGACCCCTACGGCACACCACTAGTTACAGTTCAGCAGCCAGAGAAGGACCCATTTAACCCAACCCTCTGCTTTCTGATGCGTGCGTGTGTGGGGGGAGGTGGGGGAGAGGTGGGGGGGGGGGGGGGGGGGGGGCACCATTTAGTTTCCACTCTCCTTCCCTCAGCAGAACAAAAAGTGTTAAATTCAGCCCCGGATAGCTGGTGGCATGGGATTTGAGCGGGACCTGAGGTGATGGTGTTCCAAATAAAACTGGGAAACCTGGCCTGACGTAGCCCAGAGGTCCCTTGTGAGATTGAGAGAAATCCTCTGGCCTCCCAAAAAAATCTATTAGAAAAAAAGTTCATTTTATCTTTTCAGCCCTATTCTGGACCTGCTGATCCTTGGGCCGATTTCTTTGCTCTTTCCCTGACAATGCTGGCACCCATCTTGCTGCTACTAGTTAGCATGTAATCATAATATGAATGATGTTGCTAGATCCTGAATTTTTAATATCTGTGAGGCCTTGAGTTTCACGTGTCTGAAACATACGTTCTAAAACAGCACGGGGTGTTACATGCCAGACTATTGATATTTTAACCCCTCCCCCCGGCAGCTACCTCATTCTTACCATATATGACGAGTTAAAAGTCAGATTATATTTGACAATGCAAGGGCAGCACAGTGGCGCAGTGGTAGCACTGCAGTCTCACGGCGCCGAGGTCCCAGGTTTGATCCCGGTTCTGGGTAACTGTCCATGTGGAGTTTGCATATTCTCCCCGTGTTTGCATGGGTTTCGCCCCCACAACCCAAAGATGTGCCGGGTAGGTGGATTGGCCACGCTAAATTGCCCCTTAATTGGAAAAAATGAATTGGGTATTCTAAATTTATATTTAAAAAAATATTTAACAATGCAGTGTCCTTACATTTGAATAGTTTAATTCACTTTCCACATTATAACCTCTTTTATTTGAGATGGTGGTTGTCATATGCAAACAACATGTGACTCTGACTTGTCTAGATTCCCTGATTATTCTGCTGATAAAGGGGCATTGACAATTGAGACTGTTGAACTTTCTGCAGCCTCTGTTTCCACAGACAGGCGCATTGGCTAAGACCTGTCAGGATTGTGAGGGGCTTTTGGAGGCTCTAACATCAAATGGTGTAAAGAAACCTTCCAAATAGGTCATTTCACACTATCAATGGATTCAAACTTTGTCAAACACAATCGGCTAAATTTTCTCAACACCTTGGAGATAGGTTTGGAGCACACTGGGAAAGGTGTGCTTTCCGATGCTGTCCCAATTCCAGCTGACTTTCCAAGAGGCAGATTTCCGGGGAAATCAGCAGCATGCTCTGCAAAGACAGAAAGTTAATAACTCTGATCAATGCTCCAATCAGGGGCCATTATTTCACGGCAATGGAAATTTCCAAACACTGGATAGGGCCCCATTCAATCTGGAGACTGCAAACTCCATCGAGGCGGTCTCCCAGCGGCAGATCGGAGGGGCATTGGACACTCTTCTCAACACCCAATCATGAAACTGAAAGGTTGGAACTCTTGCAACCATGGCCACAACCATTCCTTTGTGGGGGCTTCCCCTCCACTCTGGTGGTTCAAAACCCTCAAAGTCTTTCAATAAACATGTTCAGCAGACATCTGAAAATGCCAGGATTTTGAGGTGCCCCTGGTCTGTCCTACCTCCTTTGGTAGTTTGCCAACCATCCAGTGCTGTAGTCTACCTCATTGGGCTTCTTGCGTCAGGACCCACCCATCATCTTGAAGTGACTGGTGAATGCAGAGTCGGCCATCTGGGGGGGTGCTTCACCTAAAGTTATTCTGGTGGGTGCGCTGTAGCCATGCCCAGGCTGCATATGGTCACAATGCCAGGTCCTGACACTGCAGGAGGTTCACCTGATGCCCATGGAAAAGTTCAGTCCAACTTTCCAGAACATTCTTTTAACATCTACCATGGAGAAAAAGATGAGCTACCTGAGTTTTAAGACAGGCAGCTGGTATTGGGCAGTGAGACTTAATTGCTTGGTTCATTTCCTTGCAGCAAACTGAAAACTTTCAGCTTGGTGAGCCTCCTACTGTAATCAGATAAGACACACATTCTGTCGATTCACTCACAAGATGTAGCAGTCGTTTCTCTCTGTTGTCTAATTCAATGTGATGCGTTTTGGTGATTTATTGACTGTGTTTTGTTTGAAAGGTAGATCTGCCAGCTACAAGCAAGTTATTGTCACATTTCTTCACCGAATATTAATGTGACACGTTCATTTACAACTCAGACAGTGTTTAACTCCTTCCCAAGAACAGTTCAATATATATAAATGCACAACAGATACATTTCAAATCTATTGTACAACTTTTGTCTGAGCCTGAATTGCTTGACGATGAAGATTTTCTGGATTTCCCATGACATTCACATACACTTCTGTATGTGCTTTTATCAACCTTTCACCTGCCTCAACAAAAACTCAGTTCTTCCTTACTCCCTTGGTCTTATGTTTGGCAGCAAAGTAATTTGAACACAAATATTGCATGACTGTCCAAATGCTGGACATTGATTCCGAACCTTCGGATGTTTCCTTCCACATAACTGGCACTCAATCAAATCACCTCTACCAGTTTAAGCTTCCATTCACTTGGTGTTTTGCCTGGGGGTTTATTCTTGGCATTTGCTTACAGATAGCTGCATCTCTACTTGAGCTACTTCATCTGAGACTGAGTAAGATCAGCTGCTCTTAACATATCAGCAGCTACAAAGTTGGAGGTCTTGACTGAGCTATCTGACTTTCACACGGCTGCTTCTGACTCCAGACATATTTCAGCACAAATTCATGACACCTTCAATTCACCAACATTACAAGTGTCTGCAGGAACATCAAGAAATGGTCAACAATTAGCTTCCAGTTCTCTTTACTTGTCACATTGAAAACATGTCATGTAAAAAGTCTGCCTTTTCCATTGGCTGGCGAATATTCCCAAGCTTCTCTCAAACTCTCTGTGTTATCTTTTACTCATCCACTGCATCCTGCACAAACATCCTGTACATCTGTAGCATCATCACAAGGGTGTGCCTATGTGAAGGGAAGCTCCTGCCAGTGCAACAAACCGATCAGCAGCAGCCAGAATAAATGGGCCTTGTGGCTGCTAATCTCAAAAAAAGGCCTGCAGACTTAGTCAACACTGGAACAGAGAATAATAGAAAATTGCAGCAGGAGTAGGCTATCCGGCCCTTTGAACCCACTCCGCCATTCATTATGATCATGTCATATGGTCATGTAGGGCAGCACGGTAGCATTGTGGTTAGCACAATCGCTTCACAGCTCCAGGGTCCCAGGTTCGATTCCGGCTTGGGTCACTGTCTGTGCGGAGTCTGCACATCCTCCCCGTGTGTGCGTGGGTTTCCTCTGGGTGCTCCGGTTTCCTCCCACAGTCCAAAGATGTGCAGGTTAGGTTGATTGGCCATGCTAAATTGCCCTTAGTGTCCAAAATTGCCCTTAGTGTTGGGTGGGGTTACTGGGTTATGGGGATAGGGTGGAGGTGTTGACCTTGGGTAGGTTGCTCTTTCCAAGAGCCGGTGCAGACTCGATGGGCCGAATGGCCTCCTTCTGCACTGTAAATTCTATGTCTGATCATACAACTCAGTAACCTGTTCCCGCTTTCCTCCCATATAATTCGATTCCTTCAGCTCTAAGAATAAAATGTAACTCATTCTTGAAAACATACATCGAATTCTCCGTCGGCAGGATCCTTCGGTCCGCCGGCAGTACATCCACACCTGTGGGTTTCCCGACGGCATGAGGTGGCCACAATGGGAAACCCCAATTGGCCAGCTGTGTGAACACAGAATCCGGCTGCCGGTGGGGGCATACGCACCGGAAAATATGGCTGGTGGACCAGAGAATCCCACCCACAATGTTTTGGCCACAGCTGCTTTTTGTGGTGGAGAATTTCACAGGCTCACCACTCCCTGGGTGAAGAGGTTACTCCTCCCCTCAGTCCTAAATGGTTGACCCCATATCCTCAGAATGTCACCGCTAGTTCTGGACACCCCCACCATCGAGAACTTCCTTCCTGCATCGATACTATTTATTCCGCAGCTCACCCTCCAATCCAGCTTTGTGTCATCTGCAAATTTGGAGATATTACATTTGGTTCCCTCATCCAAATCATTAATATATATTGTGAGTAGTTGGGATTCTAGCACTGGTCCTTGTGATCCCTCACTGCCTGCCACTTGGAAAAAGACCTGTTTATTCCACTCTTTGTTTCCTGTCTGCCTAACAGTTTTCTATCCATCTCAATATGTTACGCCGAATCCCATGAGCTTCAATTTTACACGCTAATCTCTTATGTGCGACCTTGTTGAAAGTCTTCTGAAAGTCCAAATAAACTACATCAACTGGCACCCCCTCATCAACTCTACCAGTTAAATCCTCAAAGAATTCCAGTAGATTTGTCAAGCATTATTTCTCTTTCAGACATCCATGCTTCCCTGCCCAATCCTGCCACTGTTTTCCACTGCTATTAACTCTTTTATAATGGACTCTAGCATTATCCCAACTACCAACGTCAAGATGACTAGTGTATAATTCCCTATTTTCTCTCTACCTCCCTTTTTAATTAATGGAGTTACATTAGCTACCATCCAATCTGTAGGAACTGTTCAAGAGTCTATAGTATCTTGGAAGATGAACACCAATGCATCCACTATTTCTAGGGTCACTTCCTTAAGTACTATGGGATGTAGATTATCAGGCCCTGAGGATTTATTGGCCTTCATTCCAATCAATTTCCCCACCACCATTTCCCAACTAATACGGATTTCCTTCAGTTCCTTCCTCCCATTAAACTCTGTGTGCTCTAACATTTCTGGTCTGTTATTTGTGTCCTCCTTTATGAAGGCAGAAACAAAGTATGTATGTTGATTAAAGAAGATATTGATACAATATTGAGGAAAGATATTAGTACAGATGATGTGTAATCTGTCTGGCTCGAGTTAAGAAACATTAAGGGGCAAAAAACATTTGTAGGAGTGGTATGCAGTGGTAATGTTGGGAATAGCACGAGACAGGAAACCAGAGATGCATGTGATAAAGGACCATCTGTGATTGCGGGTGACTTTAATCTGCATATAGATTGGGTGACTCAAATTAGTCACAGTACAATGGAAGAGGAATTTCTGGAGTGTATATGGGATGGATTTCTGGACAGGGCAGCAACGCGGCCATTGAATCGCGCCCCAGGTAACAAGATATGGTGAATAAAGTGCAAAATAAAAATAACTTTTATGATTGAACAGTTTTGCCAAACGTTAAGAAAACTATTGCTGACAGCGAGGTTTGCCCAGGAATCTGCTCACTGGTCAAACCTGGATATGGATCTGGTCTTTCAAATGAACAAGTTATTTCCTTCTTTTAAATATGAATTTGGCAGAGAGAAAACAAATTGGGTAGAATTTTACATGTTCTGGACGGGCATGCGCTCGACCTAGAAGACCGTTAAATAGTGCGGTAATTGCGCCGGCGTGCATCCCAATAGCAGTACACACTCGTGCAATATTTTGCTAGGTGGGTACAGGCGCATACCCCCAATAGATTTAAAAAAAAATTATTATTCATTTATGCAATGTAGTGGTCACTGGTTAGGCCAACATTTATTACTCATCCCAAGTTGCCCTTCAGAGGTGGTGTGTCCTCCTTGTTGAACCACTGCAGTTCCTAAGGTGTAGGTACACCCACTGTGCTGTTGGGAGGGAGTTCCAGGATGTTGCCCAGCAACAGTGAAGGAATGCCGATTTTTCCAAGTCAGGGTGGTGAGCAGGGCCGGCTCAAGGCACCGGCAACTCGGGCTGTCGCCCGGGGCGCCATGTGCTAGGGGGCGCCAGACTCGGGTCCCGCGCATGCGCAGTTGGGCCGGCGCCAACAAGCGCATGCGCGGTGGCCGCACTCCCCCAGTGTGGCCGCACTCCCCCAGGGCGGCACCCCCCCGGTCCGTCCCCTCGGTCCGCCCCCCCGCTCGGTCCGCTCCCCCCCCCCCCGCCTCGGGTCCGTCCCCCCGCCCCCGCCCCCCCCTCGGGTCCGCCCTCCCCGCCCCCCCCCCCTCGGGTCCGCCCTCCCCGCCCCCCCCTCGGGTCCGCTCCCCCCGCCCTCCCCTCGGGTCCGCTCCCCCCGCCCTCCCCTTGGGCCCCCCCCCCCGGGTCCGCCCCCCTCGGCCCCGCCCCCCTCTCGGCCCCGCCCCCCTCGCCCCCCCCCCTCGGCCCCGCCCCCTCTCTCCCCCCCCCCCCCCCCCCCAAGGGCGCCGAAGTTCAGCTTGCCCGGGGCGCCAGCAACCCTAGGGCCGGCGCTGGTGGTGAGTGACTTGGAGGGGAATCTCCAGGTGGTGGAGTTCCCAGGTATCTGCTGCTCTTGTCCCTTTAGATGGTAGTGGCCGTGGGTTTGGAAGGTGCTGTCGGAGGACCTTGGTGAGTTACTTCAGTGCATTTTGTAGATGGTACGCATGGCTGCCACTGTTCCCCAATTGACCAAGGTGTTTCGAGCCAGATGAAATTTGCATGAGAAATATGGACAGGCAGACCAACCATTTATTAACTCTTTGTATTCAAGGGCGGGATAAAAGGGGAATGGTGAAAATGCTGGATGAGGAGTTGGGAGTTTCAGGGAGAGAGCTGAGTTGGTATTTTGTGGTTTTGAGGTAGTATCTTCTACGTTGTGCTCAGCACAGTGTGGAGTTCTCTGGACATTGCTGAGATTTGGCACTGGAGATTTGGTTCCCTCTTCCACCATATGTGCACTGTTCTGCCCCATCTGCATACCTGCAGGTGGGTGTTGTTTACTCAGTAGGGAGCATCAGCTTCTCTAAAGGGATCAAGAAGCAAAGAGGGAAGAGGCCTGGTGATCGTAGGCATCTACCGCTGACAGGAGTGTAGGCACTGGATCATGAAGGACAGCAGGGAGGCACTCATTCAGCGTTTCTTCATGTAGGCTGGCATGGCCTTTCTTCCAGTAGCACCAGTGGGCAATCCCATCATCCCAGACACATGACACTCATTCATTCCATGAGGCCACTCCCATCCAATAAAGCCTGGGATCCTGTACATTCCTGATCAGGCAGTGGTTGGTCTGACAGCAATGCAGCTCACAGGGCAAATCTGCCTTGAATGGGGTATGATTATTTAATGTGATAACTTCAGAGATATAAAAAAAGAAGGTTGATCCACACGGATCGCAAACATAACATCTCCATCTCAAACAAATCACCAGCACCCAATGCGGACCCCTGCTTGTGCCTAGTGTGTCTTAAGCTTATGTTTTTGGGTGTTTTAACTAGGTGCCCTCCCCACCCCCCCACCCTGCACCTTCTTTGCTGACAGTGGCATTGGAGGCCGGTTGCTGGTCCCATTGGCACCGATAACCTAGGCAGTCATCCTCTGGTCTGTGGGTCTGAGCAAGCCTCACCAAAGAGAGTTCACTGGACAATATAGCTGAGCTATAATATTGACATTAAACCTCTGTTGCCGCGAACTCCTGCAATGGAGCAGAGTCTGGCAGAGAGACAGGGAGTTGATGCCTCATCCGGGACTCCATGAGAGGAGTCCACAACGATGGCAGAAGGATTGGCACCCATGGGTGACACTGGTTAGCACCTCCTTCTCCCACACAAGCTTTGACCTCCTGAAAACGTTACCATTCCCTGGGATGTCTGAAACTTTGATGGACCAGAAACTGCGGGTTCATCTCTCCTTCCTTAGGATGCACAAGGACAAGTGTGATCCGAGACTACATGAGACCCGCACACCTGATCGCAACCATGGCTGGTTCACCCCCCTCAGTGCCCCATTCAGCTCAATGCTTACTTAATACTCACCCGTGCCAAGTGCAGAAGGTGAATGAACCTTTTCCTGGACTGGATCCAGGTTCACTGGACTAGGTCATGCCCACTGACCTCTGCTGCCATCCCGCTCCATGCCTTCTTAGAGAGGTGCAGTGACCTCCGCCTCCCTTCCCTCGGCATCAGAAGTCCCTCACCTAAACATTCAACTTCAAAGAAATTAAAACTGCCCTGCAGCTGCAAAATGACAAGGCCTCAAACCGAAATAAGAACAGCTGTAAATTTGTTTTTGATTCACCTACATTATTTTCACTCTCATGTCTCGGCTTCTAATGTGAGTGAGTCAACAAGGTAAGTTTTCAGCAATGGTCAGAGGAGAACAAACCTGTTACTGTTAAGCTGTTCGCGTTTAATACTGAACTCGATAGAATCACTCTACTTTTTCAAAGTAGTCTAACACATCAGACCTCAGTGAATGGTTGAACCCTCAAGAGTATTGAAAGTCAGCGAGATCTAGGTGTACAGGTCCACAGGTCACTGAAAGGTGCAACACAGGTAGAGAAGGTAGTCAAGAAGGCATACGGCATGCTTGCCTTCATTGGCCGGGTCATTGAGTATAAGAATTGGCAAGTCATGCTGCAGCTATATCGAACCTTAGTTAGGCCACACTTGGAATATAGTGTTCAATTCTGGTCGCCACACTACCAGAAGGATGTGGGGGCTTTAGAGAAGGCGCAGAAGAGATTGACCAGGATGTTGCCTGGTATGGGGCATTAGATATGAGGAGAGGTTGAATAAACTCAGTTTGTTCTCACTGGAATGAAGGAGGTTGAGGGGCGACCTGATAGAGGTCTACAAAATTATGAGGGGCATAGACAGAGTGGATAGTCAGAGGCTTTTCCCCAGGGTAGAGGGGTCAATTATTCGGGGGCATAAGTTTAAGGTGCGAGGGGCAAGGTTT
This sequence comes from Scyliorhinus canicula, assembly GCF_902713615.1. Taxonomy (NCBI): domain Eukaryota; kingdom Metazoa; phylum Chordata; class Chondrichthyes; order Carcharhiniformes; family Scyliorhinidae; genus Scyliorhinus; species Scyliorhinus canicula. The sequence continues at coordinate 89,269,457 of NC_052148.1, forward strand.
AGAGTAGAGATACGAGGCAGGTTTTTTACACAGAGGGTAGTGGGTGCCTGGAACTTGCTGCCGGAGGAGGTGGTGGAAGCAGGGCCGATAGTGATATTTAAGGGGCATCTCGACAAATACATGAATAGGATGGGAATAGAGGGATACGGACCCAGGAAGTGTAGAAGATTGTAGTTAGTCAGGCAGCATGGTCGGCACGGGCCTGGAGGGCCGCAGGGCCTGTTCCTGTGCTGTACTTTTCTTTGTTCTTTGTTCTTTGGATGGACGTTCCTGTGGCTGCAAAAGAGATTCCAGGATGGTATGTTGCCTCCCTGGTGAAAGGGTCAAGGATGTCTCACAGCTGTTGCAGGACATTCTGAAGGGGGAGGGTGAACAGTCGTTTGTCATGGTACACATTGGTACAAACTGAATGGGTTAAAAAAAAAAGGAATGAGGTGCCAAAAGTGGAATATAGAGAGCTAGGAAACAAGTTGAAAAGTAGGACCTCAAAGGTAGTTATCTCAGGATTACTACCAGTGCCATGTGCTAGTCAGCACATTATAGGAACAGCAGGACATAAAGGATGATTCCATGGCTGATAATATGGTATGAGGGGGAGGGTATCAGATTCCTGGGACATTGGGACTGGTTCTGTGGGAGGTGGGACCAGTACAAACTGGAGGGGTTTGGGCTCATGTCCTTGGTGAGGGGGAGGGGGGGGGGGGGGGGTTGTACTTGCTAGAGTGGTTGGGGGGAAAGTTCAAACTAATATGGCAGAGGGATGGGAACCGAGGTAAGGATTCAGAGCCAGCTGGATCAAGAACAAAGGACAGCAAGATGAATAAGGAAAGTGATAGGCAGAGGAATCAAGGGCCAGAATCAGATAAGGACACAGTAGAAGATAGTAGCAATAGACAAGGAACGTTTAAAAGAACTAACCTTAAGGTTTTGCATTTGAACACGTGGAGGATTCAAAATAAAATGGATGAATTAGTTACTCAGATAGATGTAAAGGGGTATGATATAGTTGGGATTGGAAGACATGGCTCCAAGGTGACCAAGGATAGGAACTAAACATTGAGGGCTCTTCAGTTTATAGGAAGGACAGACGTAAAGGAAAAGGTGGTGGGGTTGCACTGTTGATTAAGAAGATATTGATACAATATTGAGGAAAGATATCAACACAGATGATGTGGAATCTGTATGGGTTGAGTTAAGAAACATCAAGGGACAAAAAACATTTCAGGGAGTGGTGTACAGACCACCAAACTGTGGTGATAATGTTGGAAATAGCATTAGACAGGAAATCAGAGATGCATGTAATAAAAGAACATCTGTGATTATAGGTGAGTTAATCTGCAAATAGATTGAGTGACCCAAATTAGTCACAGTACAATCGAGAAGGAATATCTGTTATATATACGGGATGATTTTTTGGACCAATACATTGCGGAACAAGCAAGGGTTCAGGCCATCTTGGACTGGGTATTGTGCAATGAAAAAGGATTATTTGGCAATCTAATTGCGACGGAACCTTTGGGGATGAATAAATATAATATGATTGATTTCTTTATCAAGGTGGACAGTGAGGTAATTCATTCTGAGACCAGGGGTGGGATTCTCCAACCCCCCGCCGGATTGGAGAGTCGCCGGGCGGCGGCATGAATCCCGCCCCCGATGGCTGCCGAATTCTCCGGCGGTGGAGATTTGGCAGGGGCGGGAATCACTCCGCGCCGGTTGGCAGCCGCTGGCAGCAGCCCCCTCGGCAATTCTCCGGCCCGCAATGGGCCGAGTGGCCACCCGTTTTTACTCCCAGTCCCGCTGGCGTGAATTAGAGTAGGTCCTTACCAGCGGGACCTGGCAGCGCGGGTGGCCTCCGGGGTTCTCGGAGGGGCGCGGGGGGATCTGGCCCAGGGATATGCCCCCACGGTGACCTGACCCGCGATCGGGGCCCACCGATCCCCGGGCAGGCCTGTGCCGTGGGGCACTCTATTCCTCCGCGTCGGCTGGTGTGTTCCTCCGCCATGTCCAACACAGAGATGATCCCCCCTGCGCATGCGCTGGGATGAAGCCAGCACACGCTGACGCTCCCGCACATGCGCCAACTCACACCGGCCGGTGGAGGCCCTTCAGCACCGGTTGGCGTGGCGCCAAACCCCTTCCCCGCCGGCCGGCGCGGCGCAAACCACTCCGGCGCTGGCCTAGCCCCTGAAGGTGCGGTCCGATGCCGGAGCGGTACACACCACTCCTCAGTGGCGGGACCCCCCGCTCTGCCAGGTCGGGGAGAATCCCGCCCCAGGTTCCTGAATATCAAAAAAGGTAACTATGATGTTATGAGATATGAGTTGGCTATGACGGATTGGGAAACATTACTGAAAGGAAGGACAGTGGACCGGCAATGTCAGGCATTTAAGGAACATGTAGGTGAACTCCAAAAGTTTTAAATTCCTACTTGGTGCAAGAGTGGAAAGGGAACTGTGGGCAAACCACGGCTTACGAGGGAAATTAGAGATAGTATGAGATTCAAAGAAGAGACATACAAATTGGCTAGAAAAAAAAATAGACCTAAGGGGCGGGATTCTCCGACCCCCTGCCGGGTCGGAGAATCGCCTGGGGCCGGCGTCAATCCCGCCCCCGCCGTGTCCCGAATTCTCTGCCACCCAAGATTCGGTGGGGGCGGGAATCGCGCGCACCAGTCGGCGGGCCCCCCGCGGCAATTCTCCGGCCCACGATGGGCCGAAGTACCGCCGCTGACTAGCCTCTCCCGCCAGCGTGGATTAAACCACCTCTCTTACCGGCGGGATTGGCGGCGCGGGCGGGCGCCGGGGTCATGGAGGGGGGGCGCGGGGCGATCTGACCCCGGGGGGTGCCCCCACGGTGGCCTGGGCCACGATCAGGGCCCACCAATCGGCGGGCGGGCCTGTGCTGTGGGGGCACTCTTTTTCATCCGCCTTCACCATGGTCTTCACCATGGCGGAGGCGGAAGAGACCCCCTCTCCTGCGCATGCGCCGGTATGACTTCAGCAGCCGCTGACGCTCCGGCGCATGCGCGGACTTACGCCAGCCGCGAAGTCCTTTCGGCCCCAGCTGGCGTGGGGCCAAAGGCCATTCACGACAGCCGGCGGAGCGGTAACCACTCCAGCGTGGGCCTAGCCCCTCAATGTGAGGGCTTGGCCCCTATATGTGCGGAGACGTCCGCACCTTTGGAGCGGCCTGACGCTGGAGTGGTTCACGTCACTCCAACACGCCGGGACCCCCCGCCCCGCCGGGTAGGGGAGAATCCCGGCCAAGGATTGGGAGCAGTTTAAAATTTAGCAAAGGTAGACCAAGGGATTGATTAACTAGGGGAAAATAGAGTATGAAAGGTAAGCTAGCGGGAAATATAAAAACTGACTGTAAAATTTCTATAGGTATGTAAAGAGAAAGAGATTGACAAAAATGAATGGAGGCCCATTACAGACAGAAATGGGGGAATTCACAACAAGCAACAAAGAAATGGCTAAGGAGCTAAATTTGTACTTTGCTTCTGCCTTCACAAAGGAAGACATGAATAATATGCCGGAAGTCACTGAGGAGCTGCAGGAAATTAGTATTAATAGAGAATTAGTCTGGGGAAATTATGGGATTGAAGGCAGATAAATCTCCAGAGCCTGATAATCTTCATCCCAGCGTACTTAGGAAGTGGCCATCGGTGGCCTTGGTGATCTTTTTCCAAAATTCTTTGGACACTGGCATGGTTCCTACAGATTTGAGGGTACTTATGTAAGCTCTCTATTCAAAAAGGGAGCTGGAGAGAAAACAGCGAACCTGACATCTGGAGCAGGGAAGTTGCTACAGCCCATTACCAAGGATTTCATAGCACAGCATTTGGAAAGCAGAGGTATAATTCAACAAATTCAGTATGGATTTATGAAAGGAATATCTTGCTTGACAAATCTACTGGAATTATTTGAAGATGTAACTGGTAGACTTGACCGCGAAGAACCAGTGGATGTGGTTTATTTAGACTTTCAGAAGGCTTTCAACAAGGTCTCACAGAGAAGATTGCTATGTAAAATTAAAACATATGGGATTGTGCGTAGTGTCTTGTGATGGAAAGAAAGCTGGTGAGCAGATAGGAAGCAAAAAATTGGAATACATTGATCTTCTTCCAATTCGTACGAAGTGACTTGAAGGGGACTGCAGAGATCTGTGCTGGGACCCCAACTGTTCACATTATGTATTAATGGTTTGGACGAGGGAACTAAATGTATTACCTCAAAATTTGCAGATGATACAAATTGGGTTGGAGAGTGAGCTGTGAGGAGGATGCAAAGATGCACCCGGGTTTCTCCGGGTGCTCCGGTTTCCTCCCACATGTCCCGAAAGACGTACTGTTAGGTAATTTGGACATTCTGAATTCTCCCTCTGTGTACCCGAACAGGCGCTGGAATGTGGCGACTAGGGGCTTTTCACAGTAACTTCATTGCAGTGTTAATGTAAGCCTACTTGTGACAATAAAGATTATTATTATTTGATACTTCAGCATAATATGCATAGGTTGAGTGAGTGAGAAAATGAATGGCAGATGCAGTATAATGTGGATCACTATGAGGTATCCAGTTTGGTAGCGAAATTAGGAAGGCAGAATATTGTTTGAATTTCCATATCTGCGGATGATGGCATTGCCTGTGAATAGCGGATTTGAGGGACCCTCCAGCTCACTTTGAGATTGGTACGTCCTTTCAAAATGGCGCCCTGATCTTTGAGGAGGCAGTTCCACTGGCGAGTGCAGCTCCTGCTGATAAAAGAATTTATAAGTGTGGGCCAGACCAGGGCATAACTGGTCTGACCCTCAGGCTCAAACAATTGGTCTTGATTCAACTAATTGGGAACAAAATCCCATAGCGAGTGTGTTTAGCCATGTGTTTCCCGGTGCTCAGAACGCTGAGAAACACATGGCGAAACAACGAGACTCGTGTCGTATAAGGAGACTCAGTGGGGAACTCGCAGCCGAGGCCAAACATATAGCCCTGTTTTGCACACTGGGAACTCTGGTCGCCAGAACCCCCCAGTATAGCGAGAGATCGGGACACCATTTTTAAATGGCGTCCTGATCTCCAAGGCCCCCGAAGAGCCCTATGACCTCTCCTAGCTTGAATGCACCATGGGAGGGTACCCGGCGTTCCCAACACCCAACCCGGGGCACCCCTGGCCTGATAGCACGTGCGCATAAAATGCCAGCTTGACATTCCAGTATCAACTGATTATTTGCCCATACCGGCATCAAACAATTGATTGGGGTAATGTGAAGGAGAGACAGCACTTTAGTCTCCTTTGATGTTGAATTGTAACAAAGTATGTAGTATCCAATTTCACTGTATGAAGTGAGCAGGAGGGACGCCAATGATAAACAACCATGTACCAGACTGCTGCTTCTTATTCTGCACCACTACTGATCCTTCTAACCAGTTCACTAGTAAGCTTACTATCTATATCCCATGGATGGTGTTTGAAAGCATTGGTCAGAGAAGTATTGGATGCTGGGTTGGTTGTGGACCATTAGTCAATATTCCAGACCTTAAGTAACAGAAGAGGACCAATACATATCTTGCATTGCAAGGTCTTGGATTAATGATTTTGCAGTCAAATGTATCTGTGCCAATGAGTAAGAAGAAGAAAAGATATAACAAGAGAGAAAAGTGCTCTGTCCTCGGGAAAGGCTTCACCCTCCCTTCAATGTTCTCACAGGTAGGAGTTTCCAAAGTAACCAACTGAACTAGAATCATGGACTTGAAATTTCTAGGTACTTTTACATTTGCGTAAGTACCCTTGTTCCATGTTCCATTTTAATCCATTAAGAAAATAAGCAGTCTCAAGATGTGTCAAGTTAAAGGATCTTGTGAATTGATAGACTTTACCCAAACAACACTCTATTCTGTGTGAAAATACCTCAACATGCATCACTCCTGAATAAATTGCTATGAGAAGATGTGCTGAGTATTCAGCGTGATGAGTTTAAATGTAAGTTGCTGCAGCAACACACTGCTGAGCAGTCAGACATTGTTCCAATGAATCACTGTCAGAATTATGCCGGATGTGTTGCAGAAGAGCCAAGAATAAGCAAAGTCTTGGCTTAATGCAGAAATTTCCAAGGCTTCCTATGGGCTGTGGCCAAGAAATGGTCTCTTGATGTCGAGAGTTCCCATGACATTGATAGTTCCCATGAAAATCTTTGATAGCAGCAAGTTTGGTTAGATGAGATACACATGAACATCTTCTTGGAGGAAGTGAGGCCCACCTGGGCCTCTAGGTGGGACCCTTGAAGGGAGGGCAAGGTGGGGACAAGAGCTTTAAAAAAAATATAATTTTAGAGTACCCAATTACTTTTTTTCTAATTAAGGGGCAATTTAGCGTGGCTTATCCACCAAACCTGCACCTTTGGGTTGTGGGGGTGAAACCCACGCAGACAATGTGCAAATTCCACACAGACAGTGACCCAGGGCCGGGATTCGCACCTTGGTCCTCAGTGCTGTGGTCCCAGTGCAAACCACTGCGCCACATGCCACCCTGGGGACAAGAGGTTTGCTGGAAGTAGGCAATATCCAGGCATGCAGGCTGTTAATTGTAGCGTGCTGCAGGGACTTCCGGTGGCGGCTATGAAGGAGTAAGTTGCACATTTGGTGGCTCCCACTCTGGCAGGACTTTTGGACCTTTCCCCCATTTTTCTACTGGACTTGAATTGTAAAACGGATGTGAGTGGTAATTGTTTACTGAATTCCCACTTTGGTGCATGGAGAGAAGGACTCGAAGTGTTTGTAAGGGCAGAAACAGAAAGATAAAGAAGACTTGGGCTATAGCTGCAACAGAAGACAGCATGGCGGAGGTTCAGATCTCTGGCTTGTCGACCCAGCAGTCTATGGAGCAGCTGATGCAAGTCATTCAGGAAGGCTTTGCTGCGCAGAAACGTGACTGCTTGGACCCGATAAAAGAGTCGATTGAGCGGCTGGAGCATAGATTGGACACCCAGGATTGGGCGAACCAGAAAGTGGAGAAGCTGCTGGCTGAGCAGGAGGAACATCAGACTACGGTGGAGCTGGAGGTGGGGATGCTGAGGGACAAGCAGAAGAAGCTCCTGGAAAAGGTGGAGGACCTAGAGAATAGATCCCGTCAGCAGAACCTAAGAATTGTCGGGCTCCCAGAGGAGTCCGAAGGAACGGACGCTGGGGCATACATCGCAGACATGTTTGTGAAGCTGCTGGGGGATGAGGCATTCTCCCAGCCCTTGGAGGTGGACAGGGCTCACAGAGCACTTGCAAGGAAGCCGTGAATGGGAGACCCCCCAGGGTGGCATGTGGCGCAGTGGTTTGCACTGGGACCACAGCACTGAGGACCAAGGTTCGAATCCCGGCCCTGGGTCACTGTCTGTGTGGAGTTTGCACATTGTCTGCGTGGGTTTCACCCCCACAACCCAAAGGTGCAGGTTTGGCGGATTGGCCACGCTAAATTGCCACTTAATTGGAAAAAAAATAATTGGGTGCTCTAAAATTATATTGGAGGTGGTGAGATTCCACAGCTTCTCGGAAACGGGGTGCATTCTACAGTGGGCCAAGAGACGGAGCTGAAAATGGGACAATAGCATCCTGCACATTCACCAGGACCTGAGTGTAGAGGTGGCCGAGAGGAGAGCAGGCTTCAACCAAATCAGGTCGATCTTTTTTTAAAAAAAGGTGAAATTTGGACTGTTACACCCAGCCTGTCTCTGGGTCATGCATGAGGAACAGCACTTCTACTTCGAGCCGCCTGAGGACGCGTTGGACTTTGCGAAAAAGAAAGGGCTGGTGATGGATTGAGAACTTTTGAACTTGGCTGCAACGTTCATGTTTTTGTTTTTTCTTTTTATTTCTCTGTTTTTTGTATAAAGTTTCTCATTTTGCGTTTCATGGAAGATGTTTGTGATCCCATTTGTATTGATTTGGAACCAGCGGTAGAGGTGATTGAGTTAAGGTTTTCATTTGCACTGTTGGGGGATGGAGGTGTGCTTGTTTTAATCTTGGTGTTTTTCTGTTGGCCAATTGTGTGGGAATTGTTTGACGTTGGAGTTTGTTTGTTTGAGCGGGGCTGAGGGTGGGGAGGGAACAATAGGTGGGAGACTATCTGGCACCAGGGATGGGGGCCACCAAGCTAGCTAGGCGAGCTAGCTCTCGGAAGCGCAGTGGGGGTGTGTGTGTGCATATGTTTGGTTTAGTAAAGGTGTGCATATGTTTGGTTTAGTAAAGGGGTTGGATTACAGAGTATTGTTACTGGGGGGGGCGGGTGGGTGAACATTCTGCTGACGAGTGAGGGACTTGGGCTGAGGGACAGAGAGGAGGTTGGGGGCGAGGGCTGCCTGGGGATGGACTGGTGAAGGCGCGGAGCACGGGCTAGAGGCGGGCCAAAAAAAGGAGGTGGCTGATCGGTGGGGGGGGGGGGGGGGGGGGGGGGGCGGGCAATGAGCCCTGCAAACTAGGCTGATCACCTGGAATGTTCGAGGGTGAAATGGGCTTGTCAAAAGGGCACGTGTGTTTGCGCATCTTAGGGGTAATGATGCAGGAGATGCACCTCAGAGTTACTGATCAGGTTAGACTGAGGAAAGGCTGGGTCAGTCAGGTCTTTCACTCGGGACTAGATTCAAAGACAAGAAAGGTCGCGATCCTGATCAATAAGCGGGTGGTGTTTGAGGTGGGTAGAATAGTCTCAGACGTGGGAGGACGGTTCATTATGGTCAGTGGGAAGCTGGAGAGGGTGCAGGTGAAATTATTAAATGTGTATGCGCCAAATTGGGGTCATGTGGAGTTTATAAAGAGGATGCTGGACTCGCACAGGTTGGTCATAGGAGGAGACTTCAACACAGTTTTGGACCCTGGCTTGGACCGGTCAAGCTCGAAAATGGGCAGGGTGCCAGCAATGGCAAAGGAACTAGGAGGGCTCATGGAGCTGATGGGGTGGGGGGGGGGGGTGGGGGGGGTGGGGGGGGTGGGGGGGGGGGGGGGTGGATCCATGGAGGTTTGGGCAGCCGAGGGTGAAGGAGGTATCCTTCTACTCACACGTGCGTAAAGTGTACTCCCGGATCAATTTCTTTATTTTGAGCAGGGCCTTGCTGGCTGGGGTGGTGGACACGGGGTACTCGGCGATTACAATCTCAGACCATGCTCCGCACTGGGTTGACCTGCAGGTTAGTAAGGACAGTAACCAGAGCCTGCACTGGAGGTTGGATGTGGGACTTTTGGCAGATGAAAGGGTGTGCGAGCGGCTGAGGAAATGTATTCCGAGCTACCTGCAGGTCAATGACACGGGGGAAATTTCAGCAATGGTGGTGTGGGAAGCACTGAATGCGGTGGTCAGGGGGGGAGCTGATCTCGATCCAGGCCCAGAGGGAGAAGGTGGACAGGGCAGAGATGGACCGACTGTTAAAGGAGATACTACAGATTGATAGGAGGTATGGGCAGCACGGTAGCATGGTGGTTAGCACAATTGCTTCACAGCTCCAGGGTCCCAGGTTCGATTCCCGGCTTGGGTCACTGTCTGTGCGGAGTGTGCACGTTCTCCCTGTGTGTGCATGGGGTTCCTCCGGGTGCTCCGGTTTCCTCCCACAGTCCAAAGATGTGCAGGTTAGGTGGATTGGCCATGATAAATTGCCCTTAGTGTCCAAAATTGCCCTTAGTGTTGGGTGGTGTTACTGGGTTATGGGGATAGGGTGGAGGTGTGGGCTTGGGTAGGGTGCTCTTTCAAAGAGCCAGTGCAGACTCGATGGGTCGAATGGCCTCCTTCTGCACTGTGAATTCTATGCCGAGACCCCAGAAGCAGGAATTTTAAGGGAACGGCAGAGGTTACAGGCGGAGTTTAGCTTGGTGACCACAGGGAGGGCGGTGGAGCAGCTGAGAAAGGCGAGGGGGGTGATCTCTGAACATGGAGAGAAGGCCAGCAGAATGCTTGCACAGCAGCTTAGGAAGAGGGAGGCAGCCAGGGAGATAGGGAAAGTAAAGGACAGAGACGGGAACCTGGTTGGTGATTCAGTAGGGGTGAATAATTTGTTTAGAGATTTCTACAGCAGGCTGTACAGGTCGGAACACCCTACGGGGCCGGAGAGGATGAGGCACTTCTTGGAGGGGCTGAATTTCTCAAAGGTGGACAGGGCTGGGGGCCCCAATTGGGTTGGAGGAGATAATGGAGGGCTTGACGGCCATGCAGGTGGGATGGCCCCGGGTCCGGACGGGTACCCAGTAGAGTTTTATAAAACATTCTCGGGGATATTGGGGCCGGTGTTGATGAGGATGTTCAATGAGGCAAGGGAAAGAGCCCCCCCAACGATGTCACAGGCAACGATTTAGCTGATTCTTAAGCGGGAAAAGAACCTCGAGCTGTGTGGGTCCTACAGGCCGATCTCCCTGTTGAATATAGATGCCAAGTTGCTGGCCAAAATCTTGTTCTTCAAGATTGAGGATTGTGTGCCGGACGTTATTGGGGAGGACCAGACGGGGTTTGTTAAGGGTGGGCAGTTGGTGGCCAATGTAAGAAGGCTGTTAAATGTGATCATGATGCCCCGGAAGGTAGGGAGGTGGAGGTATTGATCGTAATGGATGCAGAAAAGGCTTTTGATCGGGTAGAATGGGACTATCTGTGGGAGATACTGGGACGGTTTGGATTCGGGCTGGATCAGGTTACTGTATCAGGCTCCTGTGGCAAGTGTACGGACGAATAGGACAACATCAGACTATTTTAGACTGCACCGGTGGACGAGACAGGGATGTCCCCTCTCCCCACTGTTCACGCTAGCTATAGAGCCGTTGGCAATTGTTTTGAGAGCCTCAAGGGGCTGGAGAACACTGGTCCGGGGGGCGAGCGTGGAGCACAGGGTTTCACTTTATGCGGATGACCTGCTTCTGTACGTTTCGGACCCAATAGAGGGGATGCAAGAAATCATGGGGACCCGAGGAGAATTTGGCCAGTTTTCGGGGTATAAGCTTAATATGGGAATCACTGGTTTGCCCCGGGGAGTATGGAAGGGGGTTCCGGTTATGGCGGAGAGTGAGGACTGAGAGGTTGGGGAATATGTTCATAGAGGGGAGCTTTTCGAGTATGAGGGCATTGGTGGAAAAGTTTGGGTTGGTGAGGGGAAATGAATTCCGGTGTCTGCAATGCGGGACTTCCTTCATAAACAGGTGTCAACCTTCCCGTTCCTATCGCTGAGGTGGATTCAGGACAGGGTAGTTTCCAGAGGGTGGGTAGGAGAAGGGAGTGTCTCGGACATTTATAAGGAGTTTATGGGGTCAGAGGGGATGCAGACTGAGGAGCTGAAGCGCAAGTGGGATGAGGAGCTGGGAGGTGAGATAGAGGATGGTCTATGGGCAGACGCGTTGAGTAGAGTCACATGACAGTGGCCCGGGTGAGCAGATTCTTTGGGGTGGATGACGGGGTGCACAATGTGCGGGAGGACCGGTGAACCATGGCCACATGTTTTGGACATATTTTGGACATGTCCAAAGCTTAGGGGATTTTGGCAGGGGTTTGCGGACGTCGTGTCCACGGTGTTAAAACCAAGGGTGGCGCTGAGTCCAGAGGTGGCGATTTTCGGGGTGTCAGAAGACCCGGGAATCCAGGAGAAGAAAGAGGCATACGTTCTGGCCTTTGCTTCCCTGGTAGCCCGGAGACGGATACTATTCGCATGGAGGGACTCAAAGCCCCCGAAGTCGGAGACCTGGCTATCGGACATGGCTAGCTTTCTCTGTTTGGAGAAAATCAGACGGGGGGGGGGGGGTTGCAAGTAGTAATAAGGGTGGGACCATTGAAGTAGGGAGTCAATAAGGGTGGGACCTGTATGAGAGGTGAATGGCTATTGCACTATGCTTATGGTTTCATGTATATTGTTTATTTTGTTGTTGTCACTATACCAAAAATACCGGAATAAAATGTTTATTAAAACGAAAATTGTAGCGTGCTGCACAAGGAAGGTGCATTCTGTGTATCCCGAGTGGTATAGGTGCCTATGAAAATGAGGTGACTTCCATCCAGCTCGGCGTGCCTATGGTTGGATGTTCCACTGGGTTTCTGTCTCCATGTCCTTATTTGAAAAAAGGTACAGTAAACTTCCAATTTGGCTGGAGACAAAGGGAGCAGGGTCAAGACTTGGGATGTTACATGAACCAGTCCTGAGCTGGCATTCAGCATAACATCAGTCATGTGTAGCTCTCAGGCGGTCAGTGGAAGTGAGGAACAGAAGGATTCATTTCAATTTCAACAAGAGTCGGGGCATAATTTTTTTTTTTCAGAAAATTGTTAAGTCTGCTTACAGAGGGCACTGGACGAAGCAGCCCCCAAACTTGCCAAAAAACACCATTCATTCTCCAGTCACAGAATCCCTACCATGAAGAAGGAGGCCTTTCAGCCCATGAGGTCTGCACTGATCTTAGATTCATGGAATTTACAGAGCAGAAGGAGGCCACTCGGCCCAACAAGTCTGCACTAATCTTCTACCTGTGCCCACTGCCCCATCCACCTCGTCCTATCCCTGTAACCCCATAACCTAACCTGCACATCCCTGGACGCTAAGGGGCAAATTAGCATGGCCAATCCATTTAAGCCACAGCTTTGGACTGTGGGTAGAAACCAGAGCTCTCATGGAGACACAGGGAGAATATACAAACCCAACACATAGTGACCCAACGGCCAGAATTGAACCCAGGTTCCTGGTGCAGTGAGGCAGAAGTGCTAACCACTGTGCAACCATACCACCCTGCTCCTCTCCCTGCCCCTCCTCCTGACCATACAAATTTTGTCTGGATCAGCAACAGAAACCACGGGTGGAATTCTCCGACCCCCCGGGGGGTCGGAGAATCGCCCGGGGCCGGCGTCAATCCTGCCCCCGCGTGTCTCGAATTCTCCGCCCCCCGAGATTCTGCTGACGCACCGGCGCATGCGCGGACATCTGCCGGCCGGCGAAGGCCTTTCGGCCCCAGCTGGCGGGGCGCCAAAGGCCATTCGCGCTGGCCGGCAGAGCGGGAGCCACTCCGGAGCGGGCCTAGCCCCTCAATGTGAGGGCTTGACCCCTAAAGGTGAGGAGAATTCCGCACCTTTGGGGAGGCCCGACGCCGGAGTGGTTCACGTCACTCCGTCCCGCCGGGGCCCCCCGCCCCGCCGGGTAGGGGAGAATCCCGGCTCACGAGTGGCCACATTCTGACATCCACATCCACAAGCATGCACTCTCCTCTCTTCAGGGTATGTTGAAATATCAATAGCTAAAATGCATTGGCAATATAATCCATAAGTATTGGGTTATGGGATTAATGAAAGTACATGCTCAAAAGAATTATGCCTATTTGCTGAGAACTACTAGGTATAACAGCTCTTTCGTATGCATTGCAATGTGTCCTGTCTTGATAAACAACCACAGTCAGGGATATCTTTGCTATTTATCAGGCACTGTTATGGCTACTAAAAAGGTCACAAAGGACTTATGGCACCATCAAGCCCACCTCTGTTATTCCAGGGAGGGAAGTTTTGTCATGTAATACACTGACAGAAAACTAAAGATACTGCCTCATTCTCCGTCAATCTTGTCACTGGATCAGCAGCTTCAGAACCCTTTTAGTTTAAGTGTCCAGGCTCTGTGGAAGTAGATCTTAATTCTGAGAAACCTGGATCTATGGAGACAATCTTTTTTATTTCCCTGCTTGTTTATTAGGCAGATTGTGTGGTGCAGAGGCAGCTAGGTCAGACACGGCAGAGGATTAGCTTAGTCTCTTTGTGTGGTATTTATAGCAAGATCTGGTCAATGTCAATCTCCACTTTATTGTTTTTTCTCTCTTGAAACCTGTGAAATTTACCTTCACTTCAGATAATAAAACATGTGAATACCAAGAAAAGAAGTCATGTCTTTCTACAACATTCTGCATTCATAATGCAATTTTATCGGATTTTGAAATTAGAAGTGTTCTTTTACTGAACAAATGTTTTTCTTCATTTTTTAATATTTCTAGGTCTTGGTTACCCAGTTAAAAAAAAACTAATTTTTTTCTGCTCGTTGCACAGAACATTTTAGTGAAATTTTTGATGCAGTTAAGGAAGGAATAGTTTTAACGGAGTGGATGTGAACACGCTCAAAACACAACCATAACAAAATGGATTTCCTCATTGATTGATAGTTATATTTTCTCCCAATTAAGTCTCTCCATAGATCAGTAAACCATCCATGAATAGAGATTCCAGCACTTCTTAAGACACATATTTGGCAACATATCTTGAATGCAGGGTGAAGTCATTATTGTCACGTGTACATTTATTAACCATGACGCTGAGTTTGACAGAGGAGGACTGTATTGGAAACAAATGGTTTGTATTTGTGTTTTGGGGACGCCAAGAATTTGAAGATTCTGAAAGTATCTGGTGGTGAAGAATCTTATGAGGAAGATGGAATGCTTTCCATGGGAAACAAAGTTCTTCTGTGAGCTTCCGCTCCAAGTCGAGAAATGGAAAAAGAGCTGGACTAAGACACAGGGAACTAAACGCAACATAGGGAACACACAACTTCCTTAATTGCACAAACATTTGTTTTGATTGGAATGCTCCAGTATGGTTTTGGTGTATTTCATGATACTTTTATTTTTTAAACTGCTGTTAAAATACACTAGGGAGAATTTTGTTTGTGTAGCACCCACTTCAAACAGCACTACACAGTTTTATGTTGATTCCCAGCAGCAGGCAACACCCTGCGCAGCTACCTGCACAGTCTGCCTCCGATTCTTCCTTGATATTATTGAAAAAGGCTCTGCAGATTGTTTAGCACCTCTTGAAGTGCAATTAATTCCTCCCCCCCAGTAAATAAATAAGACGCATCTAGAGTTACTACCGTTCACTGAAAACAGCAACTTTCAAAAGATATTGGACAACGTACTACAGAAATAGACTTGTTAGCAAAGTTAAAGCCCATGGGATTAAAGGGGCACTGGTTGCATGGATATAAATAATGCAGAGCAGTGGTGAATGTTTTTTTTTCAGATTTGGGAGAAGCACACTTTGGTGTTACATATTGGCAGGTATTAAGCTATTGCTATTTTTAATATATATTAGTGATCTAGACTTGGGTACACAGAGCATATTTCCAAAGTTTCCAGATATGTAACTAGGAAATGTAATAAACAATGAGAATATTAACAGACTTCAGCAGGAGGTAATTTTATCAAATGGGTGACATGGGAGGTGATATTTAATACTGAAAAGTGTGACATGGTACATTTTGGTTGAAAGAATGAACTGCAGTAAGACAAATTAAAAAGCACAATTTGAAAAGGGGTGCAAGAACAGCGAGACATTGAGGTGCATACAAATAAATCTTTAAAGTTGTCAGGACAAGTTGAGAAGGTTGTTAAAATTGCAGATGGAATCCTTCATCTTATTAATATAGGAAGAGAGGTTGCTATATCCTGTGCTTTTTGGAAATGGGTTGGAAGGCAGGAAGGCTGACAAACTGACAGGGTAAGGGAGAGTTGTTTGATCTCTTTCCACCATACCATATTGCCATGAGCATGAAAGTTGGAGATCAGCTGGCTGCCAGATGGTGAATTGAGCCACTTAATTGGTTAACCATGGGCTTTTTCCACCTCTGTGGGCATTTTACCCCCTGGATCTGATGGGCCTGCTTTATGGATGTTTCAGGGCAATGGGGAGGCCTCCCCTTGCGGCAATGACTCTTCCTATACCTAACTCCCTGCTCAGAATCCCCCGCCCCACCCGGCAGAGCCCCAATTGCCAGTGCCTCTCTGCCTGGCCCTAGCTTCCTTCAATAATACTCACCCTATTTCCAGAGTGCACCATCATTATGATGCTCTCTTCCTGGATCTGCAGTCTCAGTACTGGCCACTGATAGCAGTGGTACTGCTTAGGTTGCTGAATGGCCAGCCCTCTGATTGGGGTGGCTGCTCTCGGTAGGCATGGTTGCTGCCACTGGTGAAATCAACCCAGGGTGCCGGTGCACAACAAAGTTCTTAATACAAGTTCCTGATCAGTTGTCCTAAATGATTCATTCATCTCCCTCAGTGGTGAGCCATCCCCACAACATTCCAGGGCACAAAGCAAGGACCCCTGCCTTAGATCTTTGACCTGAACAATGACATAATCCAGGAGGTGTGCATGCATTGATCCAGGATGCTTCCATGTGATTTTGTCTTTGTCCTCTGGGGGAAGAGAGTGTTTGTTATAATGAGGATTTGCTGACACACTTTGACCAGGATTTCCGGCTCCTGATCGCGGTGACTGTCACGGCACCACAAGAGCTAAATGTGTCAGAAGACCCAAACCAGTTTTATGAGGACGTAAAGTGAAGAAATTATTCTACTCTTCAGCCACCAATAGTGAGCCACGTTTCCTGCCGCTGAACGGCGTGAATGTCATTCGCATAAATCAGCATAAATTGAAAGGTCATAATCTTAGAATAAGAGGTGGCAAATTTAAAACAGATTTGAGGAAAAACTACTTCTCCCAAAGGGTTGTGAATCTGTGGAATTCGCTATCCCAGAGTGGGGTGGATGCTGGGACAGTGAGTGTAGTGAAGGAGGAGTTGAACAGATTTTTAATTGGTAATGAGTTGAAAGGTTATGAACAACTGGCAGGACAGTGGAGTTGAGGCCAGGATGGGATCAGTCATCATCATATTGAAGGTGTTAGGTTCGGGAGGCTAAATTGCCTATTCCTACTCCTCGGTCATGTGTTCTAGGAAGGAGATGCTCTGGCTCATTTCACAATCCAGCTCTTGGTCTGTAGTATTGTAGGTAGCAGGTGAGTAACATATCAGCCATTTTAAAAAATATAAATTTAGAGTACCCAGTTCAATTTTTCCAATTAAGGGGTAATTTAGCGTGGCCAATCCACCTAGCCTACACATCTTTGGGTTGTGGGGGCGAAATCCACGCAAACATGTGGAGAATGTGCAAACTCCACACAGACAGTGACCCAGAGTCGGGATGGAACCTGGGACCTCAGCGCCGTGAGACAACAATACTAACCAATATGTGCTGCCCTAACATATCAGCCATGATAGAATGGCAGAGCAGACCCGATGAATCGAATGGCCTAATTCTGCTCCTATATCTTATGAACATCTCACTACCCTACCTGCTCGCCGAATCAGTCCTCCATTCTGGATTAATAGCCGATGTTGGTGTGCAATTAGAATGATGTGTTTAGAGGACGGGGGTTCGATTCCGATCCCGGGTCACTGTCTGTGCGGAGTTTATACATTCTCCCCATGTCTGCTTGGGTCTCACCCCCACAACCCAACGATATGCAGGGTACGTGAATTGGCCACGCTAAATTGCTCCTTAATTGGAAAAAAAAGAATTGGGTACTTTAAATTTATTTTTAAAAATAATTTTAAAGAATGATGTGTTTCACAACAGGATTTAAACAATGCAGCTGGTGACCTGCAATTCACTTATGACTCCGAATTGAGTTCAGAAACCTTGCACTGCATAGTGCTCACAAACAGCAATGCCAGGGTCCACAAGCTGCACTGCATCAGTTTCCAGGGTCTCACAAGCAAATCTCTACAGCTACTACACCAGGGTTAAGGTTGATCTGCAGATGAGCGAGGAGAGTGCCGCAGACGCCTCTGCATGTCAAGGGATCCGGTGACTCACATTTCCAACAGGGACCTGAAAGACCTCCATGGCTTCTTCCAGGGCTCCACTGGGGACCTCTGTGGGATCCGACAAGCGTCCACCCACAAATGTATTCAGGAGATCACAGACACTCTTTTAGCCAAGGTCCACAATTTTGTCAACATCGACAGAGTTAAAATAAACCAGTTCTCAAGAGCACTGGACTTTGCTGAAGTTTCTGATTTCCCACAGGCGCACAGTGCTTTCCACGGCACTCATGTTGCTATAAAAAATTCCTTGGCAAAAGGTAGTCCAGTATTTCAACCAAAAAAGCTAGCACCCACTGAATGTGCAGCTGGTGTGTGACTATATTGAACTTATCATGCAGATTTGTGCCAGATACTCAGGAAGCATCATGATTTGTACATTCTGAGTTGGTCTCAGATCCTTGACATCTTTGAGGGACCATGCAGGATGCAGCGTTGGCACCTTGAGGGCAAGAACTATCCACAAAGCACGTGGCTAGTGATGCCCACATAGCAACCTCAGACACCTGCTGAGGGAATGTATAACAAAGCTCATGCCGCAGGTGGACATTGGTGGAACACTGAGAATGCTGAAAATGCAATTCTGCAGCAATGCATCCAGATCTGTGGCACCAGACAGTTGACAGTGATCACAATGGCGATATGGGTTCAGCTATCTTGGCAGTGTCTGCCTGGAGGACATGCTGGTCCCCAATGGCTCTCTCCCCCATTCATATCCTGCACTAAAGCCCCCAGCGCTGGGTAGAAGAGGCTTGGCGCCTTGTCCTTTTCTGTCGTTCTTGTCTCATTTCCTCTGGGGAAACTCAGAATGACTTTTCAGGCCCAACTCCAGGCAAAATGCACTTCCCCTTTAAATGGTGTAGAATGGTTTTAAATTTGTGGGTGATCTTGAACTGTGCCTTTCACAATTTTGTGGCACCTACTCAGATGTGCAGCCGCTCAACAAGGCGTTTAGCGCTGGCTGCACACTGCAATCATGTAAATGAGCAGGGAGCACATAGTCTGAGGCCCGCTTCAGAATTAATGGGCCTGATTTAATCATGCATCATGATTCCTTCACTCGTTTTTAGACATCATCAAGTGTTGTGATTTATGATTCAATGGTGGCAAAATCTTCCACAATTCATTTTGAAGATGTCTGATTTTGCCATCACAATAAGGGTGCTGGTTTTGATAGTATTAATGAGGGAACTGGCACACTGTAGGAGCCAGCCAACAGCAAGCTAAAAGTACAGACATGCATGATATTTCTTCATGAACTGCTGCTTCAAGTGATGTTCACATTCTCCTGAGCTGAATGCACAACTGTCTCATTTGCATAACAGGTGCAGGTGTTTCTGAAACGTTTAACATTGTTTCAATACAATGGCAATGTTACATTGAATAGCTTGAATAGCTTCCAATGGAAAACTGTTTAACATAAATTGGGATAATCTACATAATTTGCAAAGCATTTCTCCTGGGAATTGTCTTGTTACTTTAAAAATTGTGGATTCCTTCAGACCCACTTCTGGAAGTAAATTATAATCTGATGGACTGCTACATTTCAGTTGGGCTGTTTCATGAATGAAATATTAAAACAGCATGGTAGCACAGTGGTTAGCACTTGTTGCTCCACAGCGCCAGGGTCCCAGATTCGATCCCCGCTTAGGTCACTGTCTGGAGTCTGCAAGTTCTCCCTGTGTCTGCGTGGGTTTCCTCCGGGTGCTCCGGTTTCCTCTCGCAATCCAAAGATGTGCAGGTTGTAGCCACCTGGGGTGGCCACTTCCCGATTCCAAAATGGATACCCGCAAAGAATGCAGGGAAAATTGGCCAGGCACAGAAAACAAGCAGGTGCAAGGTTTCCTGTGTATTAAGACTTGCAGAACAGACAGATCCAAAACCAGTATCCATCTACATATTAATGAGCAATCCCCAGGAACAATTAGATACATTGAAGCAATCGGGACCAAACCAGACTCCCCGGCGCCAGCGGGAGCCAGGACAAAGGAAGGCCAACGGACACATAGGGTCCGCCCAACGATCAGGGAACAGCTCCAGTATTGGAGAAATCGATTGAAACGATTGGGACATGGTCCAATTAATTGAGACCAGGTCCAGGGCCCGCCCACAAGGGCGCGAAACCCCTGGGGACTATAAAATAGAGTCCCCAAGTTCAGTTCGATCTTCTTGGCAGGTTCTCTTAGCAGCTCTAAAGAACTCTTGACGATGACTCTCAACAAGGAGAGACCTGCCTAGCAGCTGCACCAACCAAGTAAGTCTCCAGTCAACGCACGCTCCGAGATAGACGCTCCTAGCTACTAGTCCATACCAGCTTTAAACCTGCAGACTCAGAACCGGACAAAGGCCATTGTTCCTCTGACCTGGTGGGCCATTTGAAAGCTAAGTACAGGCCTTTAGTTGTAGTGATAGTCTAGTAAGTAGAGTTTTATGCATGAGTAGTGATTGACTGTGTGTATAATAAATGTGTTTTGATTTGAAACTTACTAACTGGTGTATTGAGTTATTGATCAGCACTTGGCTTTGAACCTCGTGGTGGTATCAGAAAGATACCTGGCAACTCTAGAGCAAAGGTTATTAAAACAGAGCAATTAAGTAAAAGCACACCGAGCAACAAGGTGGATTGGACATGATAAATTGCCCTTTGTGTCCAAAAAAAGTTGGGTAGGGTTCCTGTTTTATGGAGATAGGGTAGAGGTGTGGGCTTAGGTAGGGTGCTCTTTCCAAGGGCCGGTGCAGACTCGATGGGCCGAATGGCCTCCTTCTGCACTGTAAATTCTATGATTCTATGATATATTACATAAATATTAAAATATTTACCTATTCTGGTGCTTTGCATGGATATTAAAGATCCAAATATGCTATTCTATACTGTCTAAGGAGTTATTTTATTGTCCAAGGGAAACATTTCTCCTTTGACTTATGCTACAAAAACAGGTATTTACCTCATGGCTGTGTGTGCATGCTGCGATATGGGCAATGGCTGCCATACCTGCCTCATCATCAACTACCAAGATTGAATATAATCATTCGATTTTAGAGTAGGAGTTGATCATTCAGCCCCTCGAGCCTGTTCCACCATTTGATAAGATCATGGCTGATCAGATTGTAGCCCCCACTTTCCTTTATTTCCACCAATCCTTTGAATCCCTTGTCAGTCAAAGATCTATCTAATTCAGTCTTTAAAATATGCTCAAAACAAACATTTCAAAATAATTTTTGCATGTGAAGTGTTTTTGAGATACGTTCAATACGATAAATACCAGTATTATTAAAATTGGTTGCATCTAGTCAAGTTTTCCGCATAGAGAATAAGGAAGCAAAACTGCTACCTGACACAAAAAACTGTATCGTGAATGGTGCACCCTCACTTACAACATTAGCAAATATGCAGAGTCTATATAAATCACAAAATTAGCATGTATTTATGCAGCATGATTAAATATTCCAAAACACTTAAAAAAGAACCATTACAGCAGAGAAGGAGCCCATTCAATCAGTCGTGTCCATGCCTGATCTCTGTTACACCTACCCAGCTAGTCCCACTCTGCTGCCTTTTACCCAAAGCCATGCAAACTTTTAGTCTTCATACAATTAACCAACTTCCTTTTGAAAACCTCCATGATCAAACTGCTCAAACACTGGACAGCTTGAGCTGCACAATCTCCACCAAGTTTCCCCAACTCTTCACAGGTCCTTTAAGGAACAATGTAAATAAACCTTAGTTCACATTCTTTCACGTAGTGTCAACAGATTGCGTGAGAGAGCTGGCATTTAGAAATTCATTTTCAAACTCCAATTTTTCACTCAGAAATTCAATGCAACTGGAATATTTCTCCCTCAGTGGCATTCCTAAACTGTGTAAATTAAAAAAATATTATTAATATCCAAATAATTGATTTTTTAAATGAAAATATTCATATATGGTGCCAAGTACAGAGGTATTTTATGGGATCTGTAAGTTCCACTGTTTTTGTGTTGTGACTGTATAATTAGTTGATCTGATTCTTAATTGATGATAAATCGCTTACCCTTTTTCAGTCGTGAGCTTCTGTCACTATGCAGAATGCTGCCGGTTCTGAATTTCACATTTTAGCTGCAATGCTCTTTAAAGCAGCTATTAAAAGAAACTGTCACATCCTTGGGAATAACTGTATATTGCCAGACCTGCCTAGAAAAGCTGCATACTTATTAATACAGAATATCGGGTATGTTGAATTTAGACAACCCATACAAACCATATTCTAGGCTATGCAGATTTACTAGGATTTTTAAAATGCACAATTCATTTTGTATTTTGAAAATAAATATTGTTATAGAGTCCTGGAATTTTAACAGCACGGTAAGAGGCCATTTGGCCCATCGTGTCAGAGCCAGCCATAAAACGCCTTTCTATTCTCATCCCATTTTGCAACACTTGGTCCGTAGCCTTGTATGCAATGGCATTTCAAGAGCTCATCTAAATACTTCTTAAATGTTGTGACGGTTCCCACCTCTACCACCCTTTCAGGCAGTGAGTTCCACATTCCCACCACCCTCTGAGTGCAAAAGCTTTTCCTCACATCCCTAAACCTCCTGTCCCTTACCTTAAATCTATTTCCCCTGGTTATTGACCACTCCGCTAAGGGGAAAAGTTCCTTCTTGTCATTTATTTCATTATTTTCTCTCTGCATTATTTCTTGGCAATAAACTGTGAACTGTCACCCAATAAACTCCAATTGAGAACTCACTCACAAATGTTAATGCCGATCACTGATCAAGGTTGTTGCTCACTTTGAGGTTTTTCCTTCACTATCAACAAAGGGACTCAGGGCGCGATTCTCCAGGAAGATTTCTAAGTGTGGTAGTGAGCAGGAACTGCTGCAAGCTCCTCAGCCTAACGAGGGCAGCAACACTATTCAGCGTTATATGGTCCACTTAACGAGGCCCCACAGGCTTCTCACCGCAAATGAAGGCTCGCCAGCCGATTCGTTGGCGTCACGCTCACCTGCCCCACGCTAACAAGGTCGAGCAGCACTTAGGCTGCACTTGGTCAGCCAACCCCACTCAACGGGCAGCCAACGGCGCCAAGAAGACCGTCTCCAAGATTGGGGATGCAGACCTGGGGAGGCTCCTTGGCGCAGTTGAAGCCAGGAGAGATGCCCTGTTCCCCCGAGGTTCCCAGAGGGTGAGCCACAGGGCAGCCAGTGCCGTCTGAGGTGAGGTGGCAGTGGCTGTAAGCTCGGTGTGTGTGACCAGGTGCACTGACCTCCAGTGTCGTAAGAAGGTTAATGACCTACACCAGGCAGCACGAGTGAGTTGACACCAACGCCCCCCCACCCTCCCCAAGAACTTTCCACCACCATGCGAACATCCACCCACCCAACTCTGCCTGTGACCTGCAACCCTCCGGGCACATGTCCTTTCACTCCCCCTCTCCCTTCAATCTTCCCAACCTTCCCTTCACTTCCTCTCTCCCTTCAATCTCCATAACCCTTCCTTCATACCCCCACCCACCACTGTGAACCATGCGTGTGGCTAACGATGCCCTCTCTGTGTCTCCTCAGGAAAAGCTCTCCCACAATCGCTGGATGAGGGCCCAGACTGGTGGAGTCATGCCGGACATACGGATCCTCAACACCTTCGAGGAACTGGGGTGGCCGAGGACAGAGTGGACAACAACGCAGAGGTTGGCAGAAGCTGCAGATGTGAGGATCCACCCTGCCACACCTGGAGGATCAGTCACACGTGAATTGTTATTGCCATACTGACTAACCCATCCCTCCCACTGGCCACATGACTATTCTCCCGCAGGTGCTCCAGCCAATGGCGTCAGCCCATCCTGAGTGGCCTCCTCTCCTGTCTCAAAGGTGAACACCTCGGAGGATACGGTCGATGTCATCCCCACCAGTGCAGAAGCATGCACCTCGGTGGGAAACGTTAGTGGGCAGGCTTCTGGAGCACAATCTGGTGAGCACCAACCATCAGGTGGAGGCAGGAACCCCCAGGTGAGACAGCAGTCGGATATCTGCTGTACCCAGGACCCAGCCGGGTCCCAGCCTGGTGCTGAGCCTCTAATACAGGGTTACCTGGAGCTGATGGAGATGTTAGGGAGCAGCCGGGGCATTCAGAGGGAAATGTCAGCAATGCTCCAGCAGGTCCATAGTCGATTGGAGGAGTCCCAGAGGTTACATGTGCAGGAGATGTCGCTGGCAATGCGTGGCACCGAGTCCAACACTGCTCGGGTGGTGACCACAGTGGAGAGCCTGTGCAAGACATTGGCAGCATGAGTGAAAGTGTCCGAGGTGTCGCGCAGTCGGTGATGGCCATGACTGAGGACCTTGGCACAATGTGCGACTCGCTGGGAGATGTCACCCAGTACCAAGCTGACCTTGATGAGGTCCTGCGGGACACGTCCCGCTCTCAGATGGGAATGGCTGAGATGCTGCAGAGCATGCTCCAATCACTGAGGAGCATTGGCAAGACATCCATACCTTTGTGCAGACATTGGGAAGCTGCCAAGGCTGCCAGAGCCAGATGATGCAGGGGCAGGCAGGGCTCAAACCAGCTGCCCCTCTGTCCCACGGTAAACCCCGGCGCCGTATGGGCATTGGGCAGGAGGAGTCTCATAGAGTGGAGATGTTGGCACCAGCTCCCCTGAGTTCCATCTTCCGATGAGGCCGCATCTCGAGGTCAGCACATGGGACAGGGCCAGGCAGCTGTGCATGTGCCATCAACAAGTGCACCAGGATGCCTCCACCTCAGATATACATCCTGGGCACACACCTAAATGTAGCGGTAGAGCTAGGAAGATTGAGCACGTTGAGGATCACTGAGGGCACGGCGGGAAGGGGGGAGAGGGTTGGGGGGTAGGTAGGGCATCGGAGGGGGAATGAGGGGGTGGTGGGGAGAATGGGGCAGCATCATCGGGAGTGTGGAATTGTATGACACCTGTGATACATTAAAAACCCTTGAGCACAACCAGTATGACGCCTCTGTTACTTTTATCCACTATGCGGGCTGACCTCCGAACCCTTGGCCCATCTCTTCAGGCATCTCCGCCAGCCCCATTGCACTCACCCACCCTCTGGCCATGGACATGTGCCCGGAGCAGTGTCCCATATCCTGGGTGTTTGGATGTTGGCCTGCTGCATCTGTGGTGTTGCCTCCTGCAGTGTTCAAGCGCAATGTCCACGCACCAAGGAGTGATTGGGATGCTAGACAATGACTCCCACATGCTACATGGCCCACCCACTGTTGCTCGTTCTGGGTGAGTGTGCTTAACACTCGATTTGGCTCTGTTTCATTACTTAGCTCTGGAGTCGCCAGGTATCGATAAGATACCACCACAAGTTTCAAGGTCAAGTTCAAAGCAATAAAACCATACACCAATTAGTAAGTTCAAACAAATGAGTTTATTATAATACAATTATAATCTACTCATGCATACGCTAAGATGACTAAACTATTCCTACCACTAAATAAACCAATACTTATCTTAAAGGGAACTGCCGGATCAGGGGACAAGGCCACTTGCTCTGCACTGGTCTGCAGACTTCAGGTTGGTACGGGTTAAAAAGGGGTCAGGAGTGTCTATCTCTGGTAGCGATCATTGTGAGACACTTACTTGCTGGCGGCTGCTGTCCCAAACCTCTCCTCTCTCTCGGTCAAGGTCTTCTTCGGTAAAAGGCTGGTCGAGAGGGCTGGTCCAGAGAGGAGGGCTGGTCAAGAAGAACAAACTGAGTTTGGGACCTGTCTTTTATAGGTCCTAGGGCTTTGCGCCCTTTTGGGCGGACCCTCTATCTGCTGGGGATCGATTGGGTCTCTTCCCAATCGATTTGTTTGAATCCCCCCAATACTGAGGCTGTCCCTCGGCTACTGGGCGGGCCTTCAGGTGCTTTGTCTTCGAACCCCGCTGGTGCCGGGGTGTCTGGTATCCTATACAATGTTGCAATCACTTCCCTATTTGTGTCCATTGTCCCTGGGATCGTTCCATTACTATGTTAACTGTCCCGGAGATTGCCTCATTAGTATGCGGAATGTCCTTTCGGTGCTGTCTGCTCTCTTAGCAGACAGAATACACATTGGTTTGGTGCAGCCTGCTTGTGCTGCAAACATTATCCATTTTAACCTGCAAGCTTTGCGTTCCTCCATTTTGTATTGAGGGAATGGCCAACTTCGGTGGCTACACCACCCAAGGGAAACCCCTTGAATTGTGTGAAGTGCTCACTTAACCACGATTGCCAATTCCCTATTAGCAATAGTCTTCAGCCGCACAGCCAGAGGCCTCGGCAGTTGGTGGGGGTCATGGGTGGTTGATGGGGCAGAGACTAGATTTGCCCTCGGAAAGGGTACACTTGATCCAGGGGTTGACAGACTGGTGCCACGCATGGTTGCCCCCCTCAGCTCCTCCCCCACTCCTCCTTCCCCCTTCCCATGGCGGTGCACCTTTCCAGAAGGTGTTCCCCCCCCCACCCAGCCGAGGATCCCCCGCCCCCCGCCGAGCACTGGGGTGGCAAGCCCAGCACCCCCGGGCACTTTACCTGTGAGCAAATATGGCTACTCATCTCCTCAGATCAACAGAAGCCTTTCCGCCAGATTCACGTTTTTCAAAAGGAGTATTAGTTGGCGTCAGTGTGAACACTTGGTGCGGAGGCCGATAGACCACGGGAGGATGTAGGATATGGGGTCGCTCCCATTAATTGTATGGAAATAGGGCTTAAGTGGTGATAATTGGTTTTTCACCACACTACGGCGAGTTGCCAATTTCGGCTAGAGGACCAGGCCAGTTGCATCGCAAACCGTTTGGCATCTGGTGCGCTTCTCATTTTCAGTCTCCCCCCCTGTTCACCGGCCTTGTTCCACTCGGGCAAACGTGACGAGGCCTGAGAATCGCATTCTCAATTTGGAATGCCAACCTTTTGATATTGATGTCACATAACTCAGTGTGCTGCTCATGGGTTGGGGAGCCTAGGACTCGAATTGTCTTTGGCTTCTGTTGAAGCATTGGCTCCCATCTGGTGAGAGGAGTCTTTGATTATGCTGCCCGCTTTCCCAAGGCAGCGGGAGGTGTAGATGGAGTCAATAGATGGGAGGGAGGTTCGTGTGATGGACTGGACGGTGTTCACGACACTCTGAAGGGTCTTGCCGTCCTGGGCCGAGCAGTTGCCATACCAGGCTGTGATGCAGCCAGATAGGATGCTTTCTATGGTGCATCGGTAAAAGTTGGTCAGAGTTTTCCTCATCATCATTGAATTTGTGTCACTTTGCCACTGCTTTAACATATTTAATCCAATTGTTTCTGCTTCTTGAAACCTATGCACAGGAAATCCCAGCAGGTGATTGGCAGAAGTGGGCAGGCTGTAATGGGGAGGAGTAATTTCTGGCCTGCAAAGTCAGAATGCACTGGAAATACGCAATTGGGAAAGTTAGTGGAATGTTATTGAGTTTTATGGCTTATTCATATATAAATTTCCAGCAACAAACAGGAGTTATTTCATGAAATAAAATGTTCGTGGTTTATATACACAAGTTCTTTGAACATCAAAAAAGCTTCAGAATGCGAAAATATTCAAACTGAATTTCACCAGTAATGAAAAGTAATCCGTTTTCTATCAATAGTCCTTTCTCCCTTTCTAACCGCCAACAAAGAAACCATGCTCACGACGTTTTTTTCACATATTCTCTCCTTCACAGGTGTTGCCTGTGAATAAATTCTTAGTGCTGATCAAAACCGTACACAATGACAAGGCCTTCTACCATCCCTGTTAATACTCAGATTGCACGCTGCACAATTCTAAAACTGCATATGCTCGGAATATGTAAATATGGTTGAAATGTCTCCAGAACAGCTGTGAAGCAAAAATATTCAGTTGAGGCCCAGGTTTTTTGAGAGAGGCTAAGACCTTCAAGTAAAATTCATGGCCGTGTCTTCATCCCACGAATGAATAATGAAGAAACCTGATTGGGTCATTCTTCATGTGATTGACTTCCTTCCCCTGTGTATGGATGCTATTTTTCAACCTTCACCATTAATATTCCTGACCTTGAATAGTATAAAGGTTTATCCTCAACAAAAAGAAACACATTTCATAGTTTTAGTAAACCATTTTCAGTGAAACTATAACACCAGATTTCCAATTTTGCGCAGTGAAAGGGATCGACACAACTCAATAGCCTCATGTCAAAATTGGAAAAGGTACATAGTGGAAGACAGGAATGTAGCCTTGGAGAGTGAAGGCCATAGTGAAGGTTGCACAGCTGCATAAATTCTGCCATCCCATTGGTGAAGTAGAGCCCTGTTTGAACAATTAATGCCAGTCATCAGTGGCCAAGCGGATTTCACTCATTCACCATAAGCAACCAAAAACTCACAGTTATGCCAAGTCAATGAGTGGATTTCAGAGCCACATTGGTTCAATGAGTGCAATCCTGCCCTGTCCTGAACCACCCAGGGGTCTCTAATGCAAGGGAGACTCACCCTGGTGCCATTATGATTGGTCCACATTTGTGGAAATCAGTACTAAACTGGCGAGGTCCCCAGGCATGGCTGTTAGGTCCCGGGCGCCGGGAAAATCATGTCAGTGAGATGTTCCCCAAAAGGTCACCCCAGATCTAACAATGCCCCACTGAGGTGTATGTCTCTGCACTGGTGGAGGGCGTGGGTGGTGATTTTTTTCTGAGCCCCATTATTTGCAGTTGTGCTCTGGGGGCTCAGCTGCTTGGCTGGCTAGCAGGCTGTAATCTGCTAGTACCTGAAAAATGAAAAGGACAATTTTAGTTGATGAGCTGAAGGTGAGGCACTCAGTGTGAATTGCAGGATTCGGTAAAGCGATAGGGCTGAGATCCGTGCTAGGTTGTTACGAAAGTCCTCGCTCTGCGTCATCATAAGAATGGCCCTGGTCCTTGCCAGTGAGCGCTACAGCAGCCTCCTCAAACTCATTGAGGGCAAGGATCTCTGCCTTCCTCCGTGGGTCTTGCCTTGCTCTAACTTATTGTGTGCAATTCTGACCTGCAAGGAGATAAAAGAAAGACACATGATCAGAGAGGATGGAGTAGAGGTTAGGTTAATTATATGCCCCCTGTGTGAGTTGTGCACAACTTAGAATAGACAGAGAATGGAGTGTGAGCAACAAGACAGATGGGATGGTGATATTGTGAAAATCTTGTTGAGAGAGTCAGTGTTGATATGTGCCCCTCGTGACTGAATGTGTGAGATACATGAAGAGAGTAGCAGTTTGAGTACATGATGCCACTCTGGAAGGTTGCTAGTGGAGGGAGCTGAGAGAGAACTCACCCTGGCAAAGCTGATGAGATCATTCATCCATTTCCTGCACTGGACACGGCTCTGCAGGTGGGTGTTAGACGCAATGATGTCAAGGGCAATGGCCTCCTAGGCCAGCCTAGTTACGTTTGTGTGCTTCTTCGAGCTATCCCTGGGGTACAAAAAATGTCAGTGGGCTGCTGACATCCTACACAGTCTGGTGGAGGCAGGAGAGAATGACATGAGTGTGCTGGACTGATGTTTAAATATGGCACTGGGTTTGCTGAACCTACCAGCTGAGGGCCGGCAGATGAATCAGCTGCCGGCCTGTCAGTTGATTCAGAGGGGAATGCAGCTGTGCATAACTTATGAGGTTCCAAGTGTAGAATCTGGCGCCGGATCCCGCCATTCTGGCCAGTGAGAAAGGTGCCATCGGAGTCGCCTGTCACCTCACTTAGTCTAAAAAATGAAGAATATCTTATATGTAAAAAAGTGAGTCTGGAAATGGTGTTCAGAGGTTATTCAGAATATACTTCAGTTTTCAAACTTTAATACACATTTATCTCTTTTATATTCATTCAAGAGATTAGACTTTCATAATGAGTTCCTTATGTTGCTGTGTTGGTGACCCATTGATGAATTCTTGAGGCATGTGTGTTTAAACATAAACACTTCTATTGGTAATTTGTAACAATTTACAATTACAAGCATAGTCGTGCATGGTGCTTTTCCCATCATGCATGCTAGATGTTCACTGAGTGTACTTTCTAGACTGCTGTCTGACCATGTGACTACATACATCACACTGTCTGCGTGTGTTTCCTCCGGGAGCTCCGGTTTCCTTCCACAGTCCAAAGACGTGCAGGTTAGGTGGATTGGCCATGCTAAATTACCCTTAGTGTCCAAAGGGGTTGGATCGGATTGTTGGGTTACGGGTACGGGGCGGAGTTGTGGGCTTAAGTGGGATGCTCTTTCAAAGGGCTGGTACAGGCTCGATGGGCCGAGTGTCCTCCTGCACTGTAAATTCTATGTCCATTGGCAGTGCCACTCTCTAATCCCATGCTTTGCTGAGCACCTTACATGTGCATGCAGGTACATGTCATCATTTGGTCCATCATTAATTGCCATCCCTAATTGCCCTTGAGAAGGTGGTGGTAAACTACCTTCTTCAACTGCTGCGGTCCAAGTGGTATACGAAAACTGTTAGGGAGAGGAGTCCAGGATTTTGAACAGCAATGGCAATATATCTCTAAGTCTGGATGGTGAGTGACTTGGAGGGAACTTAATGGCGCTGTGCCCATGTGTCTGCTGTGCTTGTCCTGCTAGATGGTAGGAATTTGGTTTGGCAGGTGCTGTCCAAGGAGCCTTCGTGAGGTTCTGCAGTGCATATTCTAGATGGCACACATTGCTGCCACTGTGCATTGGTCGTGGGGGGGAATGAATATTTGTGGATTGGGTGCCAATCAAGTGGGCTGCTTTGTCCTGATTGTGACAAGATTCTTGAATATTCTTGGAACTGCACTTATCCAGGGAAGTGGAGAATATTCCATTACACTCCTGACTTGTGATTTGTAGGTGATGGACAGACTTGGGAGAGTCAGGTGTTACACACTGGAAGATTCCAACCTCTGACCTACTTTTGTAACCACAATATTTATGTGACTGGTCCAGTTGAAAAATGAAAAATGAAAGTTCAGTCTCTGGTCAATGGCAACCCCGCAATGTTGATAGTAGGGTTTCAGCAGTGATAATGCCATTGAATGTCAAGGGGCAATGATTGGATTCTCTCTTGTCGGAGATGATCATTGCCTGGCACTTGTGTGGTGTGACCGTTGGCATGTCATTTGTCAGCCCAAACCTGGATATTGTCCAGGTCTTGCTGAATTTGTACATGGACTGCTTCAGAATCACAGGATTTGTGAATGGTGCTGAATAGTGTACAATCGTCTGCATATATCCCACTTCCTACCTTATGCTGGAAGATAGATTATTGATGGAGCAGCTGAAGATGGTTGGGCCCAGGACACCCCCCTGAGAAACACCTGCAGTGATGCCCTGTCACTGAGATGACTGACCTCCACCTCTGGCTCTGCTGCGCAGCAGGGCAGGAAGAAGAATGGCAGGGCTATAGTGATAGGGGACTCAATCATAAGGGGAATAGACAGGTGGTTCTGCGGAAGCAATCGAGACTCCAAGATGGTATGTTACCTCCCTGGTGCAAGGTTCAAGGATGTATCGGAATGGCTGCTTGACATTCTGGGGCAGGGGGGCGGGGGATGGGGGGGGAGAGCCAGCTGTTGTGGTGCACATAGACACCAACGATATCGGTAAAAAATGGGACGAGGTCCTACAAGCTGAATTCAGGGAGTTAGGAGTTAAACTAAAAAGTAGGACCTCGAAGGTAGTAATCTCAGGATTGCTACCAGTGCCATGAGCTAGTCAGAGTAGGAATGTCAGGATAGATAGGATGAATGAGTGGTTCGAGAGATGGTGCAAGAGGGAGGGATTCAAATTCCTGGGGCATTGGAATCGGTTCTGGGGGAGGTGGGACCAGTACAACCTGGACGGTCTGCACCTGGGCAGGACTGGAAATGATGTCCTAGCTGGGGTGTTTTACAGAGCTTTTGGGGAGGGATTAAACAAATGTGGCAGTGGGATGGTAACCGATGCAGGAAGTCGGAAGTTAGTAAAGCAGGGACAGAAACAAAAGGCAGTAAGTGGGAAAGTGTAAGGTGGAGAACCCATAGTCAAAAATCAAAAAGGGCGACAATGCAAGGTACAGTGACTGAGGGGAGCTCAGTGAATAGGCCCAGTAATACTAAAAGGAATAAAACGGGAAATAAAGACATAAATGGTAAGCAACGCGGCAGGTTGTTACATGAAGATATGGGCCGGGATTCTCCCCTACCCGACGGGGCGGGTGGTCCCAGCGGGACGGAGCGGCGTGAACCACTCCGGCGTCGGGCCTCCCCAAAAGGTGCGGAGAATTCCGCACCTTTAGGGGCTAGGCCCGTGGCGGAGTGGTTCCCTCTCCGCCGGCTGGCACGAACGGCCATTGGCGCCCCGCGAGCTGGGGCCGAAAGGCCTTCGCCGGCCGGCGGAAGTCCGCGCATGCGCGGGAGCGTCAGCGGCTGCTGACGTCATACTGGCACATGCGCAGGGGTGGGGGTCTCCTCGGAAGAAATAAAGTGCCCCCACGGCACAGGCCCGCCCGCCGATCGGTTGGCCCGGATCGCGGGCCAGGCCAACATGGGGGCACCACGCGGGGTCAGATCGCCCCGCGCACTCCCCCCAGGACTGCGGATCCCACCCACGTCACCAATCCCGCTGGGACCAGTGGTGGTTTAAACCACGCCGGCAGGAAAGGCCTGTCAGCGGTGGGAATTCGGCCCATCGCGGGCCGGAGAATCGCCGTGGGGGGCTCGCCGACTGGCGCGGCGCAATTCCAGACCCCACCGAATCTCGGGGGGGGGGGGGGGGGGGGGCGGAGAATTCGGGACACGGCGGGGGCAGGATTGACGCCGGCCCCGGGTGATTCTTCGACCCCCCGGGGGGTCGGAAAATTCCAAGATGGGAAGTAAAGACAAATGGTAAGCGACGCGGCAGGTTGTTACATGAAGATATGGGCCGGGATTCTCCCCTACCCGGCGGGGCGGGGGGTCCCAGCGGGAAGGAGCGGTGTGAACCACTCCGGCGTCGGGCCTCCCCAAAGGTGCGGAATTCTATGCACCTTTAGGGGCTAGGCCTGCGGTGGAGTGGTACCCTCTCCGCCGGCTGGCACGAACGGCCTTTGGCGCCCCGCAAGCCGGGGCCGAAATTCGGGACACGGCGGGGGCAGGATTGACGCCGGCCCCGGGTGATTCTTCGACCCCACAGGGGGTTGGAAAATTCCAAGATGGGAAGTAAAGACATAAATGGTAAACGAAGCGGCAGGTTGTTACATGAAGATAAGAAAAATTCCGCCCCTGGGTTCAACAGCAAGGAAAATTAAGAGAAAAATTAAGAGGAAATATAACTTAGGAGATGTTACTGATCGATGTGCTAAGTTTCAAAACAGAGGTATAAAAGCCAACTTAAGTGTACTTTACCTGAATGCTCGTAGTATTCGGAATAAGGTAAATGAGTTGATGTCGCAAATCATCGTGAATGACTATGATTTAGTAGCCATTGCTGAAACATGGTTAAAGGATGGTCACGACTGGGAGTTAAATATCAGAGGGTATCAAACTATTCGGAAGGACTGAGTGGATAGTAAGGGAGGTGGTGTAGCTCTGTTATTTAAGGATGACATCCAGGCAATAGTAAGGGATGACATTGGTGCTATTGCGGATAAGGTTGAATCCATTTGGGTGGAAATCAGGAATAGTAAAGCGAAAAAGTCACTGATAGGAGTAGTCTATCGGCCACCAAATAGTAACATTATGGTGGGGCAGGCAATAAACAAAGAAATAACTGATGCATTCAGAAATGGTACAGCAGTTATCATGGGGGATTTTAATCTACGTGTCGATTGGTTTAACCAGGTCGGTCAAGGCAGCCTTGAGGAGGAGTTTATAGATAGTTTCCTAGAACAGTATGTAATGGAACCTACAAGGGAACAAGCGGTCCTAGACCTGGTCCTGTGTAATGAGACAGGATTGATTAATGATCTCATAGTTTGGGATCCTCTCGGAAGGAGCAATCACAATATGGTGGAATTTAAAATACAGATGGAGGGTGAGAAGGTAAAATCAAACACCAGTGTTTTCTGCTTAAACAAAGGAGATTACAATGGGATGAGAGAAGAACTAGCTAAGGTAAACTGGGAACAAAGACTTTATGGTGAAACAGTTGAGGAACAGCGGAGAACCTTCCAAGCGATTTTCACAGTGCTCAGCAAAGATTTATACCAACAAAAAGGAAGGACAGTAGAAAGAGGGAAAATCGACCGTGGATATCTAAGGAAATAAGGGAGAGTATCAAATTGAAGGAAAAAGCAAACAAAGTGGCAAAGATTAGTGGGAGACTTGAGGACTGTGAAATCTTTAGCAGGCAACAGAAAGCTACTAAAAAAGCAATAAAGAGTAAGATAGATTATGAGAGTAAACTTGCTCAGAATATAAACACAGATAGTAAAAGTTTTGACAAATATATTAAAAAAAAGAGTGATTAAGGTAAATATTGGTCCTTTGGAGGATGAGAAGGGAGATTTAATAATGGGAGATGAGGAAATGGCTGAGGAACTGAACAGGGATTTTGGGTTGGTCTTCACAGTGGAAGGCAGAAATAACATGCCAGTGACTAATAGAAATGACGCTATGACAGGTGAGGACCTTGAGATGATTGTGATCACTAAGGAGGTAGTGATGGGCAAGCTAATGGAGCTAAAGGTAGACAAGTCTCCTGGCCCTGATGGAATGCATCCCAGAGTGCTAAAAGAGATGGCTAGGGAAATTGCAAATGCACTCGTGATAATTTACCAAAATTCACTAGACTCTGAGGTGGTCCCGGTGGATTGGAAATCAGCAAACGTGACACCACTGTTTAAAAAAGGAGTTAAGCAGAAAGCGGGTAATTATAGGCCAGTGAGCTTAACTTCGGTAGTAGGGAAGATGCTGGAATCTATCATCCAGGAAGAAATAGCAAGGCCTCTGGATGGAAGTTGTCCCATTGGGCAGGCGCAGCATGGGTTCATAAAGGGCAGGTCATGCCTAACTAATTTAGTGGAATTTTTTGAGGACATTACCAGTGCGGTCAATAACGGGGAGCAAATGGACGTGGTATATCTGGATTTCCAGAAAGCCTTTGACAAGGTGCCACACAAAAGGTTGCTGCATAAGATAAAGATGCATGGCATTAAGGGTGAAGTAGTAGCATGGATAGAGGATTGGTTAATTAATAGAAAGCAAAAACTGGGGATTAATGGGTGTTTCTCTGGTTGGCAATCAATATCTAGTGGTGTCCCTCAGGGATCAGTGTTGGGCCCACAATTGTTCACAATTTACATAGATGATTTGGAGTTGGGGACCAAGGGCAATGTGTCCAAGTTTGCAGACGACACTAAGATGAGTGGTAAAGCGAGAAGTGCAGAGGATACTGGAAGTCTGCAGAGGGATTTGAATAGGTTAGGTGAATGGGCTAGGGGCTGGCAGATGGAATACAATATTGACAAATGTGAGGTTATCCATTTTGGTAGGAATAGCAGCAGAAGGGATTATTATTTCAATGATAAAATATTAAAACATGCCGCTGTGCAGAGAGACCTGGGTTTGCTAGTACATGAGTCGCAAAAAGTTGGTTTACAGGTGCAACAGGTAATTAAGAAGGCAAATGGAATTGTGTCCTTCATTGCTAGAGGGATGGAGTTTAAGACTAGGGAGGTTATGCTGCAATTGTACAAGGTGTTGGTGAGGCCACACCTGGAGTATTGTGTTCAGTTTTGGCCTCCTTACCTGAGAAAGAACGTACTGGCGCTGGAAGGTGTGCAGAGGAGATTCACTAGGTTAATCCCAGAGCTGAAGGGGGTGGATTACGAGGAGAGGTTTAGTAGACTGGGACTGTACTCGTTGGAATTTAGAAGGATAAGGGGGGAATCTTATAGAAACATATAAAATTATGAAGGGAATAGATAGATAGATGCGGGCAGGTTGTTTCCACTGGAAGGTGAAAGCAGAACTAGGGGGCATAGCCTCAAAATAAGGGGTAGGAGATTTGGGACTGAGTTTAGGAGGAACTTCTTCACACAAAGGGTTGTGAATCTATGGAATTCCTTGCCCAGTGAAGCATTTGAGGCTCCTTCATTAAATGTTTTTAAGATACAGATAGATTGTTTTTTGAAGAATAAAGGGATTAAGGGTTATGGTGTTCGGGCCGCAAAGTGGAGCTGAGTCCACAAAAGATCAGTCATAATCTCATTGAATAGCGGAGCAGACTCGAGGGGCCAGATGGCCCACTCCTGCTCCTAGTTCTTATGTTCATCATCCACAACCATCTTCCTTTGTGACAGGTATGACTAACCAGCGGACAATTTTCACCGGGAGTCCCATTGACTCCAGTTTAGCTACAGATCCCTGATGCCTCACTCCGTTAATTGCTGCTTTGATGTCATGGGCAGTCACTCTCACCTCATCTCTGGAGTTAAGCTCTTTTGTTAATGTTTGAAGGAAGGCTGTAATGAGGTCAGGAACTGAGTGACCCTGGCATAACCCAAAATGAGCGTCCATGAGCAGGTTATTGCTGAGTAAGTGCCGCTTGATCGCAGTGTTGCTGGCTTGCCCTCCTGCACTATTCATTGAATCAGGGTTGATCCCCTGGCTTGGAGGTAAAGATAGACTTGCCAGAGGATATGCAAGGTCATGAGGTTACAGATTGTAGTTGAGTACAATTCTTCGGCTGTTGACGGTCCACCCTGGCATGTTAAATTGTTAGATCTGTTCAAGATCGATCCTTTTCAGCACAGTGGTCGTACCACACAAAGTAGATCAGGATATACCAAGGGCTGATGATAATGGTGTCTGGGACAATATCTATAATAATAATCTTTATTGCCACAAGTAGGCTAACATTAACACTGCTGAAAGGTATGATTTTATTCGCTTGACAATGTCAGGTTTTGCTTGAGACAGTGAGACAGTGCTCTCCCTAGTTTGGTGCAAGCCCAATGCAACTAAATGGTTTGCTAGGCCATTTTAGAGGGCAGCTAAGAGTCACCCACAATGCTTTGGATCTGGTCTGGTGTCCCCTCAAGGGCATGAGTGAACCAAATTGTTTTTTGATGACATTCGACATGATCATCATTTGACTTTTAATTTCAGATATTTATTGAACACAACTCCAGATTGCCAGAGTATTACCCAAGGTCACTGGATTACTAGTTCAGTGAAAATAACATTACACCACTAGCAGTCACTGCAGTGCAGTGGTGCCTGAATACATAATATCACTTGGCCGACATCCGTAAAGCACTCCCCTGAACACACAAAGTTCTCATATTCATATGTTTCGAGTATTAGGTTTTTCCTGCATTAAATAGATAATAAGATTGTGGTACAGGCCAAACTTCATTCATTCTGCCTCTCCTATCGCAAAGAGACATATAAACAATGAAAGAGAAGGACATTTTTTCCTGATTCAAGATGGCGCCGGAGGGAGGCGACTTTTTGCAAGCTGTGCCCAGCATACCCTCTAATTCTATCTTTTACTCTCGTTCTATGCTTCTAAAACTTCATTCTCACTGTTTTAAACTCTCTAACAATGTTCTTATTCAATTATCTTTTCTCTACACCTTATTACAACTGTAACATTATATCCTGCAGTCTCTCCTTCTTTCCTTATGTACGGTATGCATTGTTTGTACAGCATACAAAAAACAATACTTTTCACTGTATACTAATACATGTGACAATAATAATAAATCAAATCAAAAATATGAGGAGGTAAAAATGCATTTCACTGAAACAATGCTTCTATTTGCAATGATCGAATAAATTAAAATGAAATCAATGACCGGCAATGAATTACGGACCAAGAAATAAATAAGTGCACAGAGGATTTTGACCAGGGATGGCAGGATTGTCGTTAGAGGAGAGATTGGGTTGACTGGGCCCGTGTTCACTGGAATTTAGAATAATGAGAGGGGATCTCATTGAAATATCTAAACTTCTGACAGTATTCAACAGATTGGAAGCAGGGATGTTGACTCCTCTGGCTGGAGGCCCTAGAACAAGGGGTCACAGTGTCAGGATATGTGGTCGGCCATTTAGGACTGAGATGAGGAGAAATTTCTTCATTCAGGGGATGGTGAACCTATGGCATTCTGTCCCATAGAAGGCCGAGGAGTCAAGCCACTGCTTATTGTGGTAAAATGGCCGATTTTTGGGTCGGAAATAAAATTGGACACTCCAAATTAAAATTGCACATTCTAAATCAAATGACAGTCAGCTCCTGGCCTGCTGAAAATTCAAACTTGGTCAAATTTGGAGACACTGAATGCAGACTAACTGCCAGGCTATGTCTGGACCTGCCCTGTTAATCACCCATCAAAAGATAGTGAGTCATATTCATATGGGTCGATTGTTTTGGATTGCCCAGGTGAAGTCAGATTTTCTGGCACCCAGATCACCTTATATGGGATAAGGCTACATGCGGACAATGCATCTACGATGGACCCCTGGGGTTGGGTTCCTGGTCTCCTGCAGAGTTGCAATCGACAACACCATTGGGTATTGCGAGATCTCATTGGCTAAGGGCCAAAGAACTTTCTGGCAGGGTGAGAAAAGGGGTATAATGATCAACCACCAGGACCCTCCACAGCACAGACTCGCAGAAGCAGCAGACTAGATTGGACGACCGATCGCAGATGGAAGAAAGCAACTTACGAGACCCACCTTCGCGGACAAAGGCCCTGGGGAATTGAAGCTCAGAGAATCGAACCCGCAGCTGAACTGAGTCCATCGGGTCAGGTTGTATTAAGAATCTTGGATCATGGGCAGCACGGTAGTGCAGTGGTTAGCATTCCTGCCTCACGGCGCCGAGGTCCCAGGTTCGATCCCGGCTTTGGGCCACTGTCCGTGTGGAGTTTGCACATTCTCCCCGTGTTTGCGTGCGTTTCGCCCCCACAACCTAAAGATGTGCAGGGTAGGTGGATTGGCCATGCTAAAGTGTCCCTTAATTGAAAAAATGAATTGGGTACTCTAAATTTATTAAAAAAAAGAATCTTGGATCATTTAGAATGTTGAATAAATTAAGAAGGGTAACCCTAACCCTAATCCTAACCCAAACACTACAGTTTTTACTGTTTGATAAATAAAGTTGGTTGAATAATAACGATGATCTTAACATTGTCACATGTTGGCTTACATAAACACTGCAGTGAAGTTACTGTGAAAATCCCCTTGTCACCACATTCCAGCACCTGTTCGGGTACACAGAGGGAGAATTCAGAATTTCCAGTTCACCTAACAGCATGTCTTTCAGGACTTGTGGGAGGAAACCAGAGCACTTTGTATTTGTCCTTTGTTCATCTCGCAAAGAAAGACAACGGGGTAAAATGTTTGAGTAGTAAACTGGTCGAAGTGTCTGGGGTTTTACAGACAACAATATATTTAAGAAGGAATAGATACAGGTATCATGGGGTATGGGGAGAGCACTGGAGCATGGCATTGATATAGAAGGGCAGACATGATCATGTTGAATGGCAGAGTCAGCTCGAAGGGCCGAATGGCCCACCACTGCTCCTATTTTCTATGTTTCTATTGTGCATTAGGTGAAGTTATTAACAGAGTTCAGTCCTGACCACAATCTTGAGACAGTTGCCTATATTTCACTCCCACAGGTTTTCTGGCCTTGGGCAATCAGATTCCCACAATTAACTGACCTTGCTATATTTCTCCATCTTATTTTTCACTATTATATTATTTTGACTGACTTGCTGCATCTCTGAATCTTTCTCTCCATAACTCCCATGTCAATATACCATGCCATATGTTCTTCGTTCTCCGCAGCCTGGCCATGTTGAAAACATGATTTATCACATTGTCTGCAACTCATTCTACCTAGGATATAAAAGCTGTGGAATTTTGTCCCTGTGTTCCCGTTTTCACAATTCCTCCCATCAACAGGGGTTTGAACACTAGACTCGGCAACACCTAGTCTCAATTCTTCTTTTACCACATCAGCTTTCAGTCTTGGTGGTGTCCTACATAATCTTTGGACCTTCAACTTGATTTATCAATGAGACAAGATCTAAACTGTGGTCATTACAGTTTTTCACATTATTTTATTTTCCTCATTTATTCAAAAAACAATTTTTAGTTTATTTGTTGGGTTAACAGCACATGGCTTAGTCCTGAATACAAACAAACAAGCAAACCACGTAATTGGTTTTATTAATTTGCAGTCAATTATGTGTGTAAAGCAGCATCCAGGAACTGGATTCTCCGTTTCAGGGACTATGTCCCGATGCCGTTGTGAAAACTGAGGCCTTCTGCGCCAGAAAAACTGCCGTCAAAAGCCCTGCAGGGGGTTAGCAGGGAGCCATTGTGAAGCTCGCAGCTCCAGCTGCAGATGAGGCCTTCTGCACTTCTGGGTCGGAGGCCGTGCATACGCATGAGAGCGGCCTCTAGTGGCCGCGCCATGCTCCATGGCGGACTCAGACCGCGGAACTGGACCGTGGAAATAGTGCCCACGATCGGCCGCGCGCCCGACCTGGACCACCCACTCAAAAATACGGCAATCCCGTATGAAGCCTCCCCTGCCCTCTGATCGTTCCACCCCCACTATGGCGGCTGTGGACTGAGTCCGCAGCTGCCACGCGAGTATCCCGAAGGGCAGGACCACATTAGATTCACACCGGATAAAAGCAAATTACTGCGGATGCTGGAATCTGAAACGAAAGGGAAAATGCTGGAAAATCTCAGCAAGTCTGGCAGCATCTGTAGCCCTGCAGGGTCTCCCAGCATCTCCCGAGCTTTGACAAAGAGTCATCGGACTCGAAACGTTCGCTCTTTCCTCTCCCTACAGATGCTGCCAGACTTGCTGAGATTTTCCAGCATTTTCCCTTTCGTTTCAGGTTCACACCGTTGTGACTTCGGCCAGTCAGGGGCAGAGAATAGCGGGGTGGGCCTCTGTCAATGGCCACAGGTGGGGGATACTCGGCGTGGCATACTCCCCAAGTACGCCCCTTTTCATAGGCTGGAGAATCGAGGAACCGGCGCTGGTCCTGATTCCATGCGTGGAACAGGATTCTCCGCCTATCCGCCAGAACCGATTTCGGCATCAGGGTGTGGAGAATCCAGTCCCAGATATTATATGAAAACATCTTCAATGCTCTGTGGCGTTGCTGCTTTACAACATCTAGTTGCTTCATAGCTCACATCATAAATATTGCTGACAAGTGAGGCAGATTTGCACTGATCAGTACACATGTGAGTTTGCCAAATTTCAAATGACCACAACATTGATACCACAACAGAAAATGGTGCTGACTTTCTGGCGGGTCCACTTTGATTAGCCTGACCATTGGCATGGAGAAAGCTTTGAGGAATTACAAGCTCCCAAGTTCCCTGGTAATTCAAAAAAGCCACAAAGCCTGAACATGTTCCTTTTGTTTGCAGAGAACAGGTCTATCCAAACTCCAAGATGGCGCCGGAGCGAGGCGACTCTCTGCGAGCTCTCCCCAACAGATCCACTTTTTACTTACCTTATACTCGTTCTCATCTTTTAAAAATTAATTCTAAAACTAACATTATTACTAACCTCTCTCTTTTATCTTCTCTTGCAGACTTGAACATCCTCCGAGACCCTTGACCCGACCCAACCTGACCTCCATGACCTGGAAGAAGATCAGGCCCAAACCGGAAGTGAAGCCCCGACCTCGATTTGGAGCCGACCCGGACCTCGGAGCTCCAAACCTGGCCTAACTACTGACGCCAGCCCCCGGATCGCCCGGCCCAGTCACCGGAGCTCCCGACCCGACGCCAAGATCCGGCCCAACGCGACCCCGAGAGGCCCGCCCAGCGACCCGACCCGGCGAGACCCGCCCAGTGACCCGACCTACCTGGTGATGGATGAAAGAAAAATCCATGTGCAGGCCCAACCGGGCCTACTTCAGGACCCGACCCCAGGAACGCCCAGGGAGGGAACAGACCACGGGACCCAGCCCAAGCTGCCCCAGGAAGCCCCTGCCCACGACCCAGGACCCCAGAAATGGTGGAGACCGCACGCGAGGACCCGAATGCGCTGCAAGGTATTCTGTTCCCGCTGAACGCCGGGACCCATCCGGATCGCAAACTCGCCCCCCTAGAAACCCCTCTACCTCAATCAGCACCCGGGATCCTGCCAGACGCGACCCCAGATACGTAAACAGCGCCCTAGTCCCCGCCAGCGCCCTGGACCCCACCAGACGCAACCAGCTACCTTCCACAAGGACTGACGTCTCCCATCGGATCCCAGGATCATCCAGCAGCAGCCGCCGACCGAGGAAGCGAGGGAAACGCGGCGGTCTGCAGGTTAGACTGAAGCAACGCGGTTTCAAGACCCCTCTCCCCAGCATACTCCTGGCAAAAGTCCAAGCGATCAAAAACAAGCTGGATGAACTTAACGCCAGACTTAACTCTCAGAGGGATGTAAGAGACTGCTGTGTGCTCTGTTTCACAGAGACATGGCTCACCCCCGCCTCACTGGACTGTGCCATACAACCTGAAGGTTTCTCAATTCACGGGGTGGACCGCACGGCATCATCAGGCAAAGAGAAGGGTGGAGGGATGTGCCTCCTCATCAACTCCTCCTTGTGCTTGGATGTGGCGACACTGGCGACCTACTGTTCATCAGACCTGGAATACCTGACCGTGAAATGCCGCCCATATTATCTACCACGTGAGTTCACGTCAACCATTATCACAGTGGTCTACATCCCACCCCAGGCAGAAGTGAGGATGGCGCTGGACGAACTGTACACAGTTATAAACAACTATGAAACAGAACACCCGGGGGCCTTGTTCATCGTGGCCGGAGACTTCAACAAGGCCAACCACAAAGAGTGTACTGCCAAAATTCCACCAGCACATCTCCTGTCCCACCAGGGGCGACGACACTCTTGACCACTGCTACTCAAAAATCAAGGGTGCCTACCGTTCCATCCCCCGACCGCACTTTGGGAAATCAAACCATACGAAAGTGCTCCTTCTCCCGGCATACAAGCAGAAACTGAAGCAGAAGAATCCAGCTAAGAAGGTTGTGCCGTGCTGGTCCGAGGAGACAGAAGAGTTCTTACGTGATTGCTTAGAGACAGTGGACTGGTCCATATTTAAGAACTCAGCAACCAACTTAAATGAGGAGGCCACCACCGTCACAGACTTCATCAGCAAATGTGTGGACGACTGCGTGCCAAAGAAAGCAGTACGTATGTTCCCCAACCAGAAACTCCCTACTGAAGGACTCCCTCTTGAAGTCTCCGGCCACTAAGGCGTTCAAGGCAGACGACCCTGACCTATACAAGAAATCCAGGTACAACCTCCGCAAAGCCATCCGAGATGCCAAGAGAGAATATCAAACTAAGCTAGAGTCACAGACAGACTCTCGGCGGTTGTGGCAAGGACTAAACAACATAACGGGCTACAAAGCAAAGCCGAACAGTATCTCTGGCAGCAGCACACCCCTCCCCGATGAATTCAATGCATTCTATGCTCGGTTCGAGCAGTTAACCAACAATCCACTGTCGAATGCCCCAGCAGCCCATAATTGACCCATACCCACCATCACAGCTTCCGAAGTCAGATCGGCCTTCCTGAAAGTGAAACCTCGGAAGGCGATGGGCCCGGACGGGATCCCTGGTCGTGCACTCTGAGCCTGTGTGGACCAGCTGGCAGAGGTATTCACAGACATCTTTAACCTGTCCCTACTCCACTCCGAGGTCCCCACCTGCTTCAAGAAGACCACCATCATACTGGTACCAAAGAAGAACCAGGCAACGTGCCTCAATGACTATCGGCCGGTGGCCCTGACTTCAGTCGTAATGAAGTGCTTCGAGAGGTTGATCATGAAGCGCATCACCTAGATACTCCCAGAACGCCTTGATCCATTGTAATTCACATACCGTTGCAACCGGTCCACATCAGACGCCATTTCCCTGGCCCTACACTCATCCCTAGAGCATCTCGAAGACAAGGACTCCTACATC
Source organism: Scyliorhinus canicula (assembly GCF_902713615.1). Classification (NCBI taxonomy): domain Eukaryota; kingdom Metazoa; phylum Chordata; class Chondrichthyes; order Carcharhiniformes; family Scyliorhinidae; genus Scyliorhinus; species Scyliorhinus canicula. Next base: position 89,312,990 of record NC_052148.1, read on the forward strand.
AGACTCCTATTTATTGACTACAGCTCCGCCTTCAACACCATAATCTCAGCCAAGTTCATATCAAAGCTCCAGAACCTAGGACTTGGCTCTCCACTCTGCAACTGGATCCTCGATTTTCTGACCAACAGACCACAATCAGTAAGAATGAACAACAACACCTCCTCCACAATAGTCCTCAATACCGGGGCCCCGCAAGGCTGCGTGCTTAGCCCCCTACTCTACTCCCTGTACACACACGACTGTGTGGCAAAACTTGGTTCCAACTCCATCTACAAGTTTGCTGACGATACGACCATAGTGGGCCGGATCTCGAATAACGACGAGTCAGAATAGAGGAGGGAGATAGAGAACCTAGTGGAGTGGTGTAGCGACAACAATCTCTCCCTCAATGCCAGCAAAACTAAAGAGCTAGTCATTGACTTCAAGAAGCAAAGTACTGTACACATCCCTGTCAGCATCAACGGGGCCGAGGTGGAGATGGTTAGCAGTTTCAAATTCCTAGGGGTGCACATCTCCAAAAATCTATCCTGGTCCACCCACGCGACGCTACCACCAAGAAAGCACAACAGCGCCTTTACTTCCTCAGGAAACTAAGGAAATTTGCCATGTCCACATTAACCTTTACCAACTTTTACAGATGCACCGTAGAAAGCATCCTATGGGGCTGCATCACAGCCTGGTATGGCAGCTGCTTGGCCCAGGACCGCAAGAAACTTCAGAAAGTCGTGAATACCGCCCAGTCCATCACACGAACCTGCCTCCCATCCATTGACACCATCTACACCTCCCGCTGCCTGGGGAAAGAGGGCAGCATAATCAAAGATCCCTCCCACCCGACTTACTCACTCGTCCAACTTATTTCATCGGGCAGGAGATACAGAAGTCTGAGAACACGCATGAACAGACTCAAAAATAGCTTTTTCCCCACTGTCACCAGACTCCTAAATGACCCTCTTATGGACTGACCTCATTAACACTACACCCTGTATGCTTCACCCGATGCCGGTGCTTCTGTAGTTACACTGTATATCTTGTGTTGCCCTATTATGTATATTCTTTTATTCCCTTTTCTTCCCAATGATCTGTTGAGCTGCTCGCAGAAAAATACTTTTCACTGTACCTCGGTATACGTGACAATAAATAAATCCAATCCAATCCCTGAGTATGAACATATGTCCTTTAAAGCAAGTGGAGATGACCCACGTTATGAACTTGATTGATTACCTTGAACTGGTTGTCAGATTAGTTATGAGGGCACTCAGGATTGTTCGATAAGTTCTGCCCAAACATGGAACCACACCTAACAGTGGACGCTTTGTTTTGGATTTTGCAAACACGGGCTGTTTGAGTTCAATCTGTACTCTGCCTATTATGAACTGTCAAAGGAACATGTTGTGTGATTCGATCAGCCAATTTCTGCATTCCAAAAGAACCAGTCCCTTTGTGACCTAGTCACTCCCAACACCTCAATTCCTTTCCATGGCACCTTTTCATGAAAATGCAAACATGGCTCTTTTATCTCCTCTCAAATCAGCATCCATGACCTCAAGCACTCCTTCCAGATGAAGCACTTCTCTCAATTTGGTCAACAGTGTTATGGGATTTAGAGAACCCCAAAATGTATCATGGAGTTCACCTGACCCACAATTATTAATAGATTGTGGTTATGGGGGGGGGCACATGGGCCTATTTACATAGAATTTACAGTACAGAAGGAGGCCATTTGGCCCATCGAGTCTGCACCGGCTCTTGGAAAGAGCACCCTACCCCCTACCCAAGGTCAACACCTCCACCCTATCCCCATAACTCAGTAACCCCACCCAACACTAAGGGCAATTTTGTACACTAAGGGCAATTTATCATGGCCAATCCACCTAACCCGCACATCTTTGGAGTGTGGGAGGAAACCAGAGCACCCGGAGGTGTGATGTAACAGAGATTTATAGTGCTTTAAAATTAAAACAATCGTTTATTTATGAAACCAGTTAACACTTTAAAAACCCACAGTAAACATCTTAATAACTATCAACACCAATAAATCCCCAAAGAATACGGTACTCTATAGATAAGCCTTAATAAATTCCCAAACAACATCCGGAAGACAAAAGACCCGTTTTAACACAGAGATCATGTTTAAATTCACTATTGAGAGCAGTCAGCACTTTGAAATCACCCAATTGATTTGGAGACAGTCTTTAGTTTGCAGAGAGAGATACTTATGCAGCTCTCTGCTTTGCCTGCAGCTATTCAGCTCTCCAAACAAAACCACACCCTGTAGCAAACAGCCTAAAATGAAAGTAAAGTAGACAGACAGCCCAGCTCCACCCACACTCTGACATCATTGACAAACACCCATTTCTGAAAGGTACTCTCACATGACAACAGCATTCTACGTACTGGGGAGACCAAACACATATGGGCTGACTGCTTTGTGACACACTTCCATTTAGTCCATGAGTATGACCCCAAGACTGGTGGCCTGTTATTTTAATTCTCCATCTTGCTGTCATGGTGACAGCTCGGTCCTTGGCTTGCTGCATTGTTCAGTGAAGCTCATCGCAAGCATGATGAACAGCACCATGGGCACAATTCTCCACCCCCACACCGGGTGGGAGAATCGCTGGGGCGCTGGGCGTGTCCCGCCACGCCGCCCCGGGACTCGCACGCGATTCTCCCACCCCCTCCAAACCGGCGCGGCGAGATTTACGGCAGGCCCGGATGGGCCGAGCGGCCTTCCCAACACGACGGGTTCCCACCGGCGCTATCCACACCTGGTCGCTGCTGGCGGGAACAGCGTGGGAGTGCTTGGGGGGGGGCGGCCTATGGGGGGGAGGGGGGATCCAGCACCGTGCGGGCACTCAAAAGGGGTCTGGTCCGCGATCGGTGCCCACGATCGGCGGGCCGGCCTCTCTGAAGGAGGCACTCCTTTCCTCTGCCGCCCGGCAATCCGAGATTTCTTGCGGGACGCCCGCGGGGAGGACGGCAACCGCGCATGCGCGGGTTGGCGCCGGCCAACCTGCGCATGCGCGGTTGATGTCATTCACGCGGCACTCGCCGCGTAATTTACGCACCGCCGCTTTCACGCGGCTCCAAGGCCCGACGCGCGTAAATGACGCGGCGTCGCTCCTAGCCCCCCCCCGGGGGGTGGGAGAATAGGGGGCGAGGAGCGGCCTCCGACGCCGGAGTGAAACACTCCAGTTTTCACTCCGGCATCGGGACTTAGTCTCCCGATGGGAGAATCCCGCCCCATATCTTTCAATTCGGCACTTTGTAGCCTTCCAGACTCAATATTGAGTTCAACAATTTCAGACCATAATCTCTGCCCCCATTTAGTTTCCATGCATTTGCTTGTTTTGGTTTTTCTCTTAATATGAGCATAAGAATTAGGAGCAGGAGTAGGCCACTTGGTCCTTCAAGCCTGGCCTGCCATTCAATAAGATCATGAGTGATCATTTTGCCTACCCCTTTCAGCCTTTGCTTATCAAGAGTCCATCGACCTCTGCCTTAAAGATATACAAAAACTCTGATTCCACCACCTTTGAAGAGGAGAGTTCCAAAGACTTGCAATCCTTTGAGAGAAAAAAATTCTTCTCCTTATTGTCAAAAAGTGATCCCCTCGTTCTAGATTCTCCCATAAGACGAAACATCCTCTCCATACTCACATAAGAAAAGCAAATTACTGCGGATACTGGAAGCAGAAATAAAAACAGAAAATGCTGGACACACTCTGCAGGTCTGACAGCATCTGTGGACATATGGCCATAAGATATCGGAGCAGAATTAGGTCATTCGGCCTATCAAGCCTTCTCCACCATTCAATTATGGCTGATATGAGGTGGGATTCTCCGTGAACCGGCGGGGCGGGCAACTCCGGCACGAAGGAGTGGCGTGAACCACTCCGGCGTCGGGCCGCCCCAAAGGTACGGAATCCTCCGCACCTTCAGGGGCTAGGCCGGCGGCAGAGTGTTAGGCGCCACGCCAGCGGGCACGGAAGGGCTTGGCACCACGCCAACCGGCGCCAAAGGGCTTCTGCTGGCTGGCGCAAGTTGTCGCAGGCGCGGGAGCGCCAGCATGGGCTGGCTTCGTCCCAGCGCATGTGCAGGGGAGGTTCTTCTCTGCACCAGCCATGGCGGAGGTTGACAGTGGCCGTTGTGGAGGGAAAGAGTGGGTCAGGCCACCTTGGGGGCACCTCCCAGGGCCAGATCCCCCCACATCCCCCCCCCCCCCCCACCCCCTCCCCCGCCCCCCGAGGACTCTGCAAGCCGCCCGTGGAGCCAGGTCCCGCCGGTTAGGACCTGTTGTGATTAAAGCCGGCGGGACTGGCCGGAAACGCGCAGCCACTCAGCCCATCGCGGACCGGAGAATTGCCGGGGGGGGCTGCTGCCAACTGCCCCCGACCGGCGCGGTATGATTCCCGCTCCCTCCAAAACCCCGGCACCGGAGAATCCGGCAGCCGGCGTCGGGGTGGCGGAGCAGGATTCACGCCGCCCCACGGTGATTCATCCGACCCGGCGGGGGGGTCGGACAATCCCGCCCAAGTTTCTCATCCCCATTTTCATGCCTTCTCCCCATAACCCTGATCGCCTTATTAATCAATAACCTATCTATCTCTGCTTAAAGACACTCAGTGACTTGGCCTCCACAGCCTTCTGCAGCAATGGGTGCCACAGATTCACATCCCACTGCCTGAAGAAATTCCTCCTCATCTGTTTTCAAGGATTGTTCTTTCAGTCTGAGCCTGTACCCTTGGGTTCTAGTCTTTCCTACCAGTGGAAACATCTTCTTCATGTCCACTCTACCCGGGCCTCTCAGTATTCTGTAAGTTTCAATGAGATTCGTCTCATCCTTCTAAACTCCATCGAGTACAGACCCAGAGTCCTCAACTGCTCCTCATATAAGAAGTCCTTCATTCTGGGGATCATTCCTGTGAAAATCTTCTGGATCCTCTCCAAGGCCAGCGCAGTCCATCCTTGCTCTTGTATTCTAGCCCTCTCAAAATAAATGCAATCATTGCATTTGCCTTCCTAACGGCCAATTGAACCTGTATGTTAACCATAAGAGAATTCTGAACTAGGATTCCAAAGTCCCTTTGTGCTTCAGATTTTGAAACCTTTTCCCATTTAGAAAATAGTCTATGCCTCTATTTTTCCTATCAAAGTTCATAACCTTACACTTTTCCATATTGCATTCCATCTAATACGTTTTTGTCCACTCTCCTAGCTTGTCCAAGTGCTTTTGCAACCTTCCTGCTTCCTCAATACTACCTGCCCCTCTGCATATATTTGTATAATCTGCAAATTTAGCAACAATGCTCTCAGTTCCTTCTTCCAGATAATTAATGTGTATCGTGAATAGTGGTGGTTCCAACATTCACCCCTGGGGGACACCACTAGTCATCGGCTGCCATCCTGAAAAAGACCCCTTTATCCCCACTCTCTGCCATCTGCCAGTCAGCCAATCCTCTATCCATGCAGCAGCTTGCCCCAAACACCATGGGTTCTCATCAAATTCAGCAGCCTCCTATACAACACTTGTCAAAGGCCTTCTGGAATCCAAATACATCTGGTTCACGGGATCTCCTTTGTCTAACTTCCTTGTTATCTCCTCAAAGAATTCTAACAGATTTGTCAAGCATGAACTCCCCTTGACGAATCCGTGCTGACGCAGTCCTATTTTACCAAACACTTCCAAGTGCTCCGCAATCTCTTAATCAAGGACTCTAAAATCGAAGTCAGGCTCACCGGCTTATAATTTCCCATTTTCTGTCTTCCTCCCTTCTTAAACAGGCATGATACATTAGCCATTTTCCAGTCCCCTGGGATCTTCCCTGACTCCAGTGATTCCTGAAATATCACCACCAATGCCTCCACAATCTCCACAGCTATCTCCTTCAGAACCCTGGGGTGTAGTCCATCCAGTCCAGGTGATTTATCCAAATTCAGACCAGTCAGCTTCCCCAGCACTTCCTCTTTAGCGATGGCCACTACATTCACCTCTGCCCCCTGACTCTCTTGAAGTTCTGGTATGGAGAGAGAATTGAGCTAATGTTTTGGGTCTGGATGCCTCTCTGTCAAAGCCAAACCCATCCTGCCAAGACCCTTCAGGATCTTACATGTTTCATTCTCGTTGCCTCTTACTCATCTAAACTCTAATGGTTACAAGCCTAACCTGTGGAACCTATCCTCAAAAGACAACCTGCCCAATCTAGGTATTGGTTGAATAAACTCGCACCACATGGGCTGCAGCAGTTCAAGCTGTCAGCTCACCACCACCTTCTCAAGGGCAATTAGTGTTGGGCAAGCGGCGCCAACATCCCTTGAATGAAGAAAAAATAACGTTTTTCTGAACTGTTTCAGTGCAGATTTGGTCACTCCAGATTCGGTCCTTTCTGGACCTCACCATGAACAGCTCAGCGGTGGAGGGTGGCAAGGTCTCAAACCTCGTTCTCACAGACGCAAATTCTATTATGGCCCTCTCATGAGATTTAATGATCAGAACAGGATTGGCTCATGCATTGAATAGGCCGATAAAATCACGCCCGCTATTTTCTATCCTCAAACTCACAGAACACTCACAGAATCTAGGGAATTTTGGAAAACTAAAACGAATGCATCAGCTATCTCACTGGGCACATATTTAAAGACCCGAGAATGAAGTCCATCAGGTCCCAGGGACTTGTTAGCCTGCAAGTACCACCATTCACTTCCCCGGTAATTGTAATTTCCTAAGTTCCCCCCTCCTTTCTATTTCCTTTCTATTTCCCCGCATGTCCTCTCCCCTGTCCCTCCCCCATCCCCACACTCCTGGCCCCATCGATGCCTGGCACTGTGAGGGCTTCTGGCCCTAGCATCTGTCCCTGCTCCCTGGGGTACCGTTGACTGGCGGGACCCTTGTCAGTGCTCTGCTCCGCGGTCCCTGTCCAGCACCCCCCTGTAGTGGCGACTGTAAGTGTTGTCCTTGGCTGGGGGGCATAATGCCCGCCAGCAGGTGGCAGCAGGTTGGGGAGGTATAGGGGAGAGTGGGGTGCGGGGTTGGGGCCGGGGCGGCAGGGGTGATGGGGTGGAGTGTGGGAGCTGGGGTGTGGTGGTGGTGGGATGGAGAGTGGGGGCTGGGATGCGAGGGTGGTGGAGTGGAGGGTGAGAGCTGGAGTGTTGGGTTTGTGGATGCAGGGGCACCCAAATGGCCAGTGGCACTCTGCAGAACCAGGGACCAAGGTGGGTGATCGGTGGGGTGCGCAGCAAGATGGCTGCCTTGCAGGATGCGGCAATGGTGGTCCGTGTCTGACACCATTCCAGTCCCATGGGGTGTCACCCTGGCACCATGGCCTGTCCCCCCCGTCACTCCCAATCCCACCCTGGCAAGACCCACTCCCTGCAGCCAGCCCGACCAACGTCAGGACTAGCAGCCCACGGTCGAGCCTCTCCGTGTCCTACCTCCTCTCTCTCCCTGATGAGGCACAGCGCCCATTACCTGTTTTTTAAAAGCAGAAGGGAACCTTACCATTGGGAATTCCCCCCCCCCCCCCCCCCCCCCCCCCCCCCCCCCAGTGGAGGTGGAGAAATGTCAGGCCCCGGAGAATACCGGGTTAGGCCAGTAATAATATGCAAACGCCGTTTACTGTACGTGCGAAGTGGAACGCATTGACGCCGCTGTCGAGGCCCTGTAGAATTGCGATTTGGCGTGAACCTCCACCCGTCTTTCCCAATTTTGGTGTCAGTCGACGGAGAATCCTGCCCACAATGTTTTGGCCTCAACTACTTTCTGTGGTAGCAAATTCCACCACTCTCTGAGAGATGACATTTCTCCTCATCTGAGACTTATCACTTTCCCTTAAATTTAAGTTTAAAATACTTGGGTCACTGCTTGTGTGGAGTTTTCACATTCACTCCGTGTCTGTGTGGGTTTCCTCCGATTGTTCCCCTTCCCTCCCACAGTCCAAAGATGTGCAGGTTAGGTGGATGATTGCCCTTAGTGTCCAGGGATATGCAAGTTAAGATATGGGTTTTGGAGGTAGGGCGGGGTGGCCCTATGTGAGGTGATCTTTCAGAGGGTCAATGCAGACTGGATGGGCTGAATGGTCTCCTTCTGCACTGTAGTGATTCTATTAATCTATACTATACTTGGACCCACTCTTCTTTCCAATCAAACTGAATTTAAAATTCAATCACATTATGATCACTGTTATCTCAGGGCACCTTCACTATGACATAATATCAGGTTTAGCATAGCCTGTTGTCTGATTGATGCCAGAATGCGCTGTTGTGAGAAACTGTCCTGAATACTTTCTGTGAATTCCTTAACTAGGCTATCTATGGCCATCAGATTTTCCTAGTCTACAGGTAAATTAAAATCCCCATGATTCCCGCTGTACCTTTTTGACAAGCTCTCATTATTTCTTCCTTTATGCCCCATTCTACTGTATGGTTACTGTTAGTGAGCCTCTACACCACTCCCACACATGCATTCTTGCCTTTATCATTTCTCACCTCTACCTAAACTGAACATACATCTGGTTTCCTGAATTTGGGCCATCCCTTTCCAATGTGTTACTACTATAATTAATTAACAGGGCCACCCTTCCACCTTTTCCTAGCTGTCTAGCCTTTCTAAGTCTCATCTGTCCTTCAAAATTCAGGTCTCAACCCATGTCATCTTGCAGCCATGAGTCTGTAATAACTATCAGATTGTACTTATTTATTTCTATCTGCATTAGCAGATTATCTGTTTTGTTTTGAATTCTATGCGCATTCAGATACACAGCCTTTAATTTTGTCCTTTTATTATTTTTGTAACCTCTAGCCTTATGTGCTGATTGATTCTTAGATTTGTACTCCCAATACTCTCTGTTCCTTCCTGTCACACCCTAGTTATCATTTCCCACATTTCAGATAGCAGCACACCTGCTGCAGTTACATCTTTGGTGTCCCTGTTTCTTTTTGTGACCAATCATCCATTCCTTTGTACCTGGAAGACTGATTCTCCCAGCAATCTTTCCTGTCTTTGATCCTATCACGGACCTTCCTTTTGTCCTTTTACCTCTTGTTCAAAACCTGTTACCTTTCTAACCTATCCCAGTCCTGATGAAAGGTCAGCAACCTGAAACATTAACTCTGGGCTCGATTTGATGGCAATAAATCAGGTGGGCTGGCCACCCACACAAGTAGCAAGCTCACCCACCATTTTGAAATGACCAATTGACAAGCTACTGAGATTGTTAATGATCCAATCATCTGCATTTTTCAGGAGTTGGATGGGAAAACGTTTGGAGTACTTTACTGCAGCTGTGATGAGGCAGCAAATGGGTGGAAGAAAAGGCCTGACACCAGGTTGGGTATTTCTTAAATGGTAAGAGATTAGAAAGTAGAGATTCTGCTGGTAAGGGGGGCAGCATTTGCATGATTTTGCAGTTCATTTATGAATTTTTTCCAGCCTTCATTAAAAGAAATGGGGCGGAATTCTCCGCTCCCGGGAAAAATCGGGGGGGCCGTCGTGAACTCGTGAAGGCGTGGCGGCTTGATCTTGCGGGGCGGCGGAGGGGAAATAGTGCATCCGATTTGGACGCCGGCCCGACGATCGGTGGGCACCGATCGCGGGCCTGTCCCCTCCCGAGCACAGAACGGCAGGCCGCTCGGCCCATCCGAGCCGGAGACTCGACAGTCACCGTGAAAAACGGCGAGCGGCAATTCTTCCGAGCCCAGGGGGGGGGGGGGGGGGGGAGTGGGAATCGCGGGGGGCGTGAATTTTGTCGGGGGGCCCTCCCGCGATTCTCCCACACGGCTTGGGGAGCGGAGAATCGCGCCCATGAAGTTGAGAGAGCTTTTAAATGTGTAAAATGACTGACTTCCTCTTCACGGCATAATCCTTCTGCTACACGACATCCCAGCCTAGACTCCAGATTGGAGTTGATACCTACTCGTGTGCATTTGACATAGGAACAAAGGAGCAGGAGGAGGCCATTCAGTCCATCGAGCATGCTCAGCTATGAGCATGGTATGCTAGGCTGATCATCCACACTGTTGTCTTTTTCCTGCACTATCCCCATGTCCCTTTCTTTAATTGGCATTTAGGAATGTGCCAATCTGTGCTTTAAACATACTCAATGACAGAGCTTCCATAATTCTTAAAGAGTTCCAAAGATTCCCAACTCTCTGAGTAGGAAACAATCTCCTCACCTCAGTCCTCAGTGGTTTCACCCAATATATTTAAATTATGTCCTTGATTCTAGACTACCCATTCAAATGAAGCATCTATTGTGTCTTTCCTGAAATAATTCTTTTGATTTTAATGAGATCACCTCTCATTCTTCGCAACTCCAGAGAATACAGGTCCAGTTTCCCCAATCTCCCTTCATAAGAAAATCCCACCATCCCGGGAACAAGTCTCGTGAATCTTCATTGTACCCCCTCTATGACAAGAATATCCTTTCTGAGGCAAAGGGACAAAAACTGCACAGAGCACTCCAGATGCGGACTAACCAAGGTTTTATACAATTAAAGCAATGCTCTGCTACTCCTGCACTCAACCCCTCTTATGATGAAGGCTAACATACAATTAGCCTTCTTACTTGCACACTGTACCTTCATGTTAGCCTTTAGTGACTTATTGATGACACCCATCCCCTTTCTACATTTACACTTTCTACTCTCTTACCATTCAAGAAAGACTCTGCACATCTCTTCCGTCTACCAAAGTGAATAATCTTACACTTTTCCACATTGTATTCCATCTGCCATGTTCTTTCCACTCACTAAGTCTGTCCAAATCCTCTTGAGGCCACATTGCATCTTCCTCACATCCACCTAGCTTTGTGTCATTTGCACACTTGGAAATATTTCATTTACTCCCTAAATCCAAATCATTGATCTATATTGTAAACAGCTGAGGCCGAAGTTCTGATCCTTGCAGTACCTTGTTAGTCACATTCGAGAATGACCCGTTTTATTCCTCCTCTGTTTTCTGCCTGTTAGCAAATCTTTAATTTGTGCTAGTATATTACCTCCAATCTAAATACTTTAATTTTGCTAACCAACATCCTTTGGAAGACTTTACCAAGACTTTGGAACACTTTCTGAAAATCCAAGAATACTACTTTCACCTGTTCCTCTTTATCAATTTTGTTCGTAACATCCTCAAAAAACTCCAATGGATTCATTAAACATGATAGCCCATTCGTATATCCATGTTGAGTGTGCCTAATCAGATCATTATTATCCAAGTGTCTACTTATTATGTCCTTTATAATACATTATAACATTTTCCCAATGACTGATGTAAGGCTAACAGGTCTGTAGTTCCCATTTTTCCCACTTCCTCCCTTCTTAAATAATGGGTGACAATTCTCCCTTCCAATCTGCATGAACTGTTCCAGAAGCTATATAATTTTGCAAAATGATAACAAATTAATCCACTATCTCAATAGTTACCACTCATATTCTGGGATATAAAATATCAGGTCCTGAGGACATACCAACCTCCAGCCCCATTAATTTCGCCAATACAATCTTCTTACTAATGCTAATTTCCTTCAATTTCTCATTTCTCCCTAGTCCCTTGCATCTCTAATTTTGGGAGCTTTCTTGTATTTTCCTCAATGATGACAGATACAAAGGGATCATTTCAGTTTCTCTGGCATTTCTCTGTTCCACATTATAAATTCTCCTGACTGCTTTAATGGGCCCACAATTGCCTTAGCCACGTTTCCGTTTTACATACCTATGGAAGCTTTTACAGTTTACATTCATATTCTATTCTTCCTTTCTTTGTCAGTTGCTTGGTCCTCCTTTGTTGCAATCTAAAATGCTCCCAACGCTCAAGTTTAGGACTATTTATAGCAGCTTTGTAGGCCTCTTCTTTAAATCCTATACAATTCTAGCTTTCTTTAATAACCACGGTTGTCTGACTTTTCCTTTTTGGTTTTTGTGCCTTGAAGGAATGTATGGTTGCTGTAAATTCTGTAATAATTATTTAAAGACTCTCCATTGTCTACACACTTTTTAATGTATCTTCGCAATCCATCTCAGCCAGTTTGCCCCTCATATCTTCATAATTTACTCTGTTCAAAGTTAACACCCTTGCTACAGATTGAACTACCTCACGTTCAAACATATTGTAAAATTCTATTATATTGTGGTCAGCCATCCCTAAAGGTTCTTTTACAATAAGGTTATTAATTATCCCTTTTTTTGTTACATCACACTAGATCTAAAATAGCCTTGTCCTCCAGTCAGTTCCTCAACACAATGCTCTAGGAACCTCAAACATATTCCAGAAACCTGTCTCCCACAGTATTAGAGCTCACTTGGTTTAACTAGTCCATGTGCAGATTGAAGCCACCCATGATTACTGTATTCCCCTCTAATCTTCTGATTACTACCATAGCCCACATTACCACTGTTGTTCGGTGGCTCATAAACAACTCCTACCAATGTTTGCTTCCCCTGTTGTTTCTTAGCTCCAACCAAATAATTCCACATTTTATTCTTCCGATCTTAGATCCTCCCTTACTACAGCACTAGTCCCATTCTGCATAATTAGCACAATGCCACCTGCTTTTACATTTTGGCCGTCCTTCTTAAAAGTTGAATTTCCTTGAATTTCACAGTCTTGGTCACCCGACAGCCACATTTCCATAATAATAGATTATACCTATCTACCTCTATTTACGCCTTTAAATCATCTATCTTATTGCGAATCCTGTGTGCATTCAGGTAGAATGTTCTTAAATGTGTCTGACTGACATTATTCTGCATTCTGACACTTGATTGGCTGAGCTGAGTGGTGGAGGCATGAGCAAGTGGTCCTCTCACCTTCCGTTCCCTCAACCCACCTGTTATAACCCACACTCTTACAGAGTGTGAAGAATTAATTTCTCTGTGCACCTTGCAGAATACGACTTCCCCCGTTAAGGGGGAGGGGGACCTCTAAACAACGTCGAGTTGTATGATATATAAAGCCGGCCAGTTAGGCACCGGCAAGGCGGACTCAGTTGGGATCTACTGTGTGATGTATATAAATTATTGTAAATAAATTACATTTCTTTGAACTACTCGGTGTGGACTCCTTTGTGGCCTTATAAAACCACCAAAAAATGTAAAATCAAATGCTCTGATTTTCTCTCCCTGATGTTGCCCAACCTGCTGAGTATTTCCTGAATTTTCTCTTTTATTACAGATTTCAAGCATTTATAGGATTCTGCACTTTGTTTAATTATTATGTATCTGACCTGGATATTTTAGTTTCTCACTATTAGCACTTTTTAACTTTGCATGTAAGGTATACTTCATTCTGTGATCAGTGAAACTGAAAGGTTGTAAGGAGTTCTGGTTGCATCCGGGGCCTATGCAAATATCTAGAGAGCTTGTCTTGCACAGGCTCAAGAAGGGAATTGGAAATTCATGGCAACAAAAAAGCTCTTTTAAAGGCAGCATGTAATCTGCCTACATACAGATGCTGGGGTAGGCCCTTAAGGGCTGTTCAATCTCAACTCTGTCCTCTTTCTGACATGACTCTGGGGAACTTGCATCCATTATGATGATGACCTTGAGGCCAACAGGCATTTCAGTGGTGGGCAAAAGCCCCACCCCTGTGGAGATTTGCCTTGCCAAGGTGCAGCCTGGCCGAATGTCTAGACTTACGGCATTTAACAGAGTGAACAAATAGAGCAATTGTGCAGTGTAGCTAGATAAATGTTTAAAGGGAGGAACACAGTTAAAAAATGCAGAGAGGCAAATGGCATTCTGCATTTTCAACAATACAAAATCAAGGAAGTGATGTTAAATCTGAACAGTGTATTATGCTCCAGTATATTATGAACTTTCAACCAATACTTTATTTTTTTTTAAAAACTGAACAGAAGGCTGCAAAAGATGGCTACCCCAGGGTCACCTGACTTATTTTGCGGATTGAAAGAACATTCCCTGTCTCATGAGGAAACAAAAGAAACACTTCAGATGGTATAAATTTTAAACAAAGTTTGGCAGCTATCTTTTAGTCACTATCAGATGGCACATTCTCCATGCCAGTGCGTCTACCAATCAGAGTCCGCTTGCCAACCAATCAGCATTCTCTTCTCACACAGTATAAATTGTTGATTTTTCCTTATGCATGCATCCATTTGATGAGTACAAGATGAAAACTTTGCAATGTCTCTTTTTTAACCATAATTAACACGAGGTAAATATGAAATAACAGGCAAACCATGGTCGAAGACACCACACTGCACAGTAAATGGCAGCTGCAACCAAGAAGGATCCCATGGATTTCTCAGCAATCAGCCCAGTCATTAGTGTTTCACTGTGAGTTACACAAACTCATTAAATTATTGTCTACCTTACAAGGGATTGCAGGACTTCCTTCTTTCCTTTCAAAGATCTAGTCTTGGAACTCCCTCCAAATGTCTCTCCAACTCTGACTGCCTCAATTACTGCTTACCTCCCAGGGTTTCAATCTTGTCACTAGAGACTACATTCCTCTGAATTTCCGAGTCTGCGCTCCAACCTCTAATTACTGGTGCAATTTCAGCTCTTTAACAGCTGGCTAGCTTCGCTGGGTTGCAACCTCTAGATTTAACCACACTCCAATCTGCCCAGCTACACCAATTTTCTGGCACCTTCTCAGCTCCTCAGGACTTATCCTAAGCCATAATTGCCTGGAGACGGCTAAACCAGCTCCTCACTGGAGTTTCTTCTCCTGCTCCTGCCTCTCTGACTAACTGAAACTGACAGGCCCTTTAACTGCTCCTCGCTGTCCTTTGAACTGATCTGGGTAATAAAACACTCCATGAAGATCATGGTCTTGTGACAAGGCAGGATCAAATGTAACATGTAAATGTAAGCATGGGGACATCTTGTGTCATGAATCTTACAATCTCCACAGATGCTGCCTTACAATGCAGAAAGATTAAAAAATATATGATTCAATGACAATCTAATGTTTGTGTGTATGAGCCATTATGTTTTAAAAATCCAGGGCAAGTGTGAGATAATAAATGACTTTCTTTATTTTTAAAACTCACACTTGTGTCTGGACTAATTGAAGTGTCAATCACTGGCTAGTGAAATGTATTGCTGTGTGATTAAATGGGAGTTTTATATTTCAAAGAATGTTGGGGATTTGAAGCCTTTTCAAGTGTGCTTGGCTTTGGAGGAAGCCTCTGACACTTGCAACAGCTGCTGCATTAAACAATTTTGCCCAAGGCAGCAGACGTTAGGGAAGGGTAAGTGAAAATGCAGTGATCTTTCACTGAACTGCCTGGACTGCCCTTCAGCTACCCTGCAGGGGTAACTGATGGGGTCTCTGATGAGGGTCCGTTGGGGGATCTGATGTGAGGTATAATGGGGGATCGAATGGGGTCTCTGATTTAGGTCTCCGATGGAGGGTTTGATAGAGGGTCGGGTGGGGTGACTTACGGGGGATTTGATGGGGTTTGTTGGGGGTGACGAAAACAGTCTCTGATGTGGCGGACTGATGGGGAGTCTGATGGGTGGACTGATGAAGGTCTCTGATTGCAGTCTGAGGGGGAGCTGGGGGTGTCGGTGAATGTGCCAGTGGGGAAGGTTGCATCACCCTCATGTATGCGTGCTGTGGGGAGGGGGGGGGGGGGGGGTGATACGTTGTTCCCAAAGTGGGAGCTAGGATGCAGCACGGTAGCATGGTGGTTAGCATAAATGCTTCACAGCTCCAGGGTCCCAGGTTCGATTCCCGGCTGGGTCACTGTCTGTGTGGAGTCTGCACGTCCTCCCCGTGTGTGCGTGGGTTTCCTCCGGGTGCTCCGGTTTCCTCCCACAGTCCAAAGATGTGCGGGTTAGGTGGATTGGCCATGCTAAAATTGCCCGTGGTGTCCTAATAGTAAGGTTAAGGGGTGGAGTTGTTGGGTTACGGGTATAGGGTGGATACGTGGGTTTGAGTAGGGTGATCATTGCTCGGCACAACATCGAGGGCCGAAGGGCCTGTTCTGTGCTGTACTGTTCTATGTTCTATGCCCCACTTTGTCAGCAGGGGGACATGATTAGAACAGTGGGGGGTGGGAAGCCTGTCGCCGGACCTCGGGATCAGGCCACCTGTTCAAAATAACGGCCCGATACCGGAATCCCGTTGAAAATCCGGCGAACGCTCCGGCATTGACCTTCCCAATATTCAACTGGAGGAATTTACACCCAGGAGACAGACTGATAGAACATAGAACAGTACAGCACAGAACAGGCCCTTCGGCCCTCGATGTTGTGCCGAGCCATGATCACCCTACTCAAACCCACGTATCCACCCTATACCCTTAACCCAACAACCCCCCCTTAACCTTACTTTTTTATTAGGACACTACGGGCAATTTAGCACAGCCAATCCACCTAACCCACACATCTTTGGACTGTGGGAGGAAACCGGAGCACCCGGAGGAAACCCACGCACACAGGGGGAGGACGTGCAGACTCCACACAGACAGTGACCCAGCCGGGAATCGAACCTGGGACCCTGGAACTCTGAAGCATTTATGCTAACCACCATGCTACCCTGCTGATGTTTGAGATGTCACAGTAAAACACATTTAATTAGTCTGGAATTGATATGTAACATGGATTCAGAGGCAATTGTTTGCTTCCATGGGAATCTCAAATTCTCTAAATTGGTATTTATCAATAATGGGGAGGGATGAGTATTCATGATTTCAACATTATTGCAATGATTACAAGGAGGAGGCCATTTGGCCTGAAGTGTCTATGTCTGTTTTCTGCAACTTCCCTGCCTTTTCCCCATGATCCTGCAATGTTTTTTCTCTTCAGATAATTATCCATTTTTGTTTTGAAAGTCTTGACTGATTCTGTCTCCACTGCACTCTCAGGCAAAGCATTCTCGATTCTAACCATTCATTGAGTAAAAAAGCATTTCATCATGTCACCTCTGCTCCTTTTGCCAATCACATTGGGCAAAATTCTCCGACCCCCAGCAGGGTCGGAGAATCGCCCGGGATCGCCAAAAATCCCGCCCCCGCCATGTCCAGAATTCTCCCACCCGCAAAATGTCGGCATGCCGCCAATCCCGCCGCCCACCTCGGAGAATGGCGGGAGGCTACGGGTTTCCGTGCTGCCGTTATTCTCCGGCCCGGATGGGCCAAAGTCCCGCCGTTGAGAGGCCTCTCCCGCTGCCGTGGTTTGAACCACCTCTGTGCCGGCGGGATCGGCAGCGCAAGCAGGCCCCCGGGGCCCTGGGGGAGGTGCGGGACGATCGGACCCCGGGGGGTGCCCCCACGGTGGGCAGGCCCGCGATCAGGGCCCACCGATCAGCGGGCGGGCCAGTGCCGTGGGGGCACTCTTTTTCATCCGCCGCCGCCACAGCCTCCACCATGGCGGAGGCGGAAGAGAATCCCCCAGCGCGCATGCGCCGGTGGTGACGGCAGCGGCAGCGGGCGTCAAAGGCCGTTGTTGCCGGTTTTGGAGCCAGTCCGTGTGGTGCCAACCACTCCGGCGTGGGCCTAGCCCCTCAATGTGAGGGCTTGGCCCCTAAAGGTGCGGAGAATTCCGCACCTTTGGGGAGGCCCGACGCCGGAGTGGTTGGAGCCACTCTGCTATGCCGGGACCCCCCGCCCCGCCGGGTAGGGGAGAATTTTGCCCATTAACTCTGTTCTTTGGTTCTTGACCCTTCCAGCAAGGAACAGGACATTGAACAACTCAATCAAATGTGCTCTCAACCTTTTCTTCTCCAAGGAAAACTTCCCCAGCTTCACCAATCTATCCACTTCACTAAAGTCTCTCATCTCTAGAACCGTTGTCGTTAATCTTCCTAGCAACATCTTTAATGCCAGCAGAGCCTTCTTTAAATGTGATGCCCATAATTAGACACAATACTCCATTATAGACGGAAAGGTGTTTATGAAGTTTCATCATAACTTCCTTGCTTTTGTACTTATGCCTCTATTTGTAAAGCCCAGGATCCCACATGCCTTATAAAATACTTCCTCAACCTGTCATGTCACCTTCACCGAGTGACACACATACACTCCCTCTGTTCCTTCACTCCATTAATTGTATATTTTAGTTTCTATTGCCTTTCTCGATCTTCCTAATAAATGTATAACCTACAATTTTGTATAAAACATAGAACATAGAACATAGAACAGTACAGCACAGAACAGGCCCTTCGGCCCTCGATGTTGTGCCGAGCAATGATCACCCTACTCAAACCCACGTATCCACCTTATACCCGTAACCCAACAACCCCCCCTTAACCTTACATTTTAGGACACTACGGGCAATTTAGCATGGCCAATCCACCTAACCCGCACATCTTTGGACTGTGGGAGGAAACCGGAGCACCCTGAGGAAACCCACGCACACACGGGGAGGACGTGCAGACTCCGTTCAGACATAAGTCGTTGGATGATCTCAAAAGATAGAATACAGCATAGTAGCACAGTGGTTAGCACAGTTGCTCCACAGCTCCAGGGTCCCAGGTTCGATTCCCGGCTTGGGTCACTGTCTGTGTTTAATCGGCATGTTCTCCCTGTGTCTGCGTGGGTTTCCTCCCGGTGCTCCGGTTTTCTCCCAATGTCCAAAGATGTGCAGGTTAGGTGGATTGGCCATGATAAATTGCCCTAAGGGTCCAAAAAAAAAGGTTAGGTGGGGTTACTGGGTTACGGGGATAGGGTGGAGGCATGTCCTTAAGTATGGGCTCTTCCCAAGAGCCGGTGCAGACTCGTTAGGCTGAATGGCCTCCTTCTGCGCTGTAAATTCTATGATAATCAGAGATTAAGCCATTCCATTTGAACACTAGCAACAATATTTTATCACCCATAGTTTGACTCTCACTTTGTTATTAAAATTTACTTTTCAAATACAGTGGTGCTCGGGGTCCATGAAATCCCATTACAGCCACCGTCAGAATTCATAAATGCAAGAACAAAAATTGCTGTGGGAAATTATCACAAGAACTCAGCGTACGAAAATAATATAAATAGCTTCTATTTTGGGAAATTGAATAATTATATTATTTTATGAAATTTAATTTAATTAGACATTTTGATTAACAACCAAATATGGATAAGCATGCCATAAGGAGAATGTCCGCTTTTCTGAAAATTTAAAGTAAAAAAACAGTTCTGCTCACTCCTTAGATTTGAGCAGAAAATCAAAAATGTGAACACAGAATGTATGGGTTTTCATGATAAATCATGAAGAGGATTGGGTGTCAGAACTTCAATGGTGCTATGGCCCAGAAACACACTTTTCCTTGGAAATTGGAAGAATATAATAGCCTCTGAGCATTGTTAAATGCCCACAGTGAGGGACAGTTTCAACATACAGTACACAGAGGACTATCATGTAAATACATTGAGCAAAATAATCTATGTGCTACTTTCGGCTGTAATAAATGTACTTGCCTTCCCAGAATTCAATATTCAGGCTCAAGATATTGTGGTGCTGCCATTTATTTAATTCCATTTCCTTATCATGTAAGAAAGCCAATCCAATTTATATTTTGATTCAACTGGGTTAGCACAAAGGTTAGTTAGATGGTCGTCATTTCATTTGTGTATCTTCCAATGATGACCAGAACTGTAAATAATACAGTAATGCATATATGGACATAGAAGTGATGTGTTCTTACTGTATGCATGTCGAACACAGTCCTTTGGCATTTTCAGTTGATAGGTCAGTTAAAATTCCCACTGGAGGTATTTGACACAAATGTTGCCTCAGATACTGAAGCAGTTCATGTCCAAATGCAGGAAGACCTGGACAATATCCAGGTTTCAGTTGACAAGTGGCAAAGAACATTCATGCCACACAAGTGCCAGGCAATAACCATCTCGAACAAGAGGGGATCTAACCATTGCCCCTTGATATTCAATGGCATTACCATCACTGAAACCCCCACTTCCAACATCCTGGGGGTTACCATTGACCAGAAACCGAACCGGACTAGCCATATAAATACTATGGCTACCAGAACAGGTCAACGAATCCTGTGGCGAGTTACTCACCTCTAGATCCTTTCAAAGCCTGTGCACCAGCTGCAAGGCATAAGTCAGGAGTATAATGGGATACTCTCCACTTGCCTGGATGAGTGCAGCTCCAACAACACTCAAGAAGCTCGACACAATCAAGGACAAAGCAGACTGCTTCATTACTACCACTACCACAAACATTCGATCCTTCCATCAATGACAAATAATGGCAGTCACGTGTACCACCTACAAGATGTACTGCAGAAACACACCAATGTTCCTTCAGCAGCACCTTCCAAAATCAGGATCACTATCATCGAAAATGACAAGAGCAGCAGGGAAACTGGGAATAGCATCATCTGGAGGTTTCCCTCCAAGTCATTCACCATACTGACTTAGAAATATTTTGCTGTTCCTTCGCTGTCACTGGGTTAAAACCCTGGACTGCCATCTCGAACAGCTCTGTGCATGTACATACACTTCAGGGACTGCAGCGGTTCAAGAAGGCAACTCACCTCCACCTTCTGAAGGACAACAAAGAATTAGCAATAAATGCTGGCCTAACCAGCAACGTCCACATTCACTAAATTAATTTTAAAAATGAATTAACCATTCATGCAATAAATTCAGATTTTAATTTTGAGTCAAGTATTGCTTTTACTAAAATTAAAAGGCACGTTTGGACACATGATACACAAACTCAGCAACAGTTACAAAGGGGGCGATTTTCAGCCTGCATTAGCCATCAGCGGAAACAACAATGCGGGCGCAAAATACATGAGATTTCGGAAACATGATCCTCGCCAGTGAGATTATGTTTTATGATTTTCCATGGGCAGGATTCTCTCAAAATGGGGCTATGTCCTCATACCGGCGTGAGGAATTCTCACCTTTCTAGAGGGATAGGTTGCCGCCGGAGTGGTCCCCACAGCTCCAGCCAGCGGGGAACGGCCTGGTCCGCACATGTGTGGAACGGCCGGTTTGATTCCGCGCATGCGCGGGGGTGCCTTCTCCGCGCTGGCCCCCGGACAATATGGCGGAGCCCTACAAGGTTCCCTGCGCGGAGTAAAGAAGGCCTCCACAGAACCAGCCCGCCCGCCGATCGGTAGGCTCCGATTGTGGGTCAGGCCACTGTGGGGGCTCCCACCCTCGGGGTCGGATCTCCCCGCCCCCCCCCCCCCCTCCAGGATGGCCCCCGCACACTCACCTTGCAGGACCCGCCATGTGGGAGGTGAGTAATCCACGCTGGCGGGTCTTGCCCAAACACGCCGGCCATTCGGCCCATCGGGTACCGGAGAATCGTCGTGGGGGGGGGGGGGGGCGCTGTCAACAGCCCCCCGACCAGCATGGCGGCTATCCCGCTAGCACCCAAAATACGTGCTGGAGAATGGGGAAGCCAGCGTTAGGGCGGCGGAGCGCGATTCTCGAGCCCACCTGGGGATTTTCCAGCCCGGCTCTCAGCAGTGATGTAATGAGAATCCCGCCACAGAAGGTTGGGAAACTTATTTAAATATATTACCATCTCATTAGCGAGCTCTCTCACCGCGTTCGCCCACCACCCCCACTTCACTGAATATTGATCGGGTGCCGATGTGATGTCACACTGACGTGATTTACAACCGCTGAATGAAAGCGAGAACCTGATGCACTTAAGGGGATATCAAAGGTGAATGCTCAGGTTGGCATCATCCTCCAGGGTGCCAATTGCAGATGGGGCATGAGAGAGGATGCGGGGGACCCAGAAACGTGCAACTCAAGGCCAGGGATGGGGTCCAGTCTTGGTATCTCTGGGGAGGGCCTTAGCAATCCTTTATGGCACTGAGCCTTGAGGTTTAAAGGGGACTGGTGGCTGGTTTGAAGGCAACGTTTCTAGTGTTTTCCTTGCTGGGATTTTGACAATATCACTGCTGAGGAATTGCCCTTCCAGAATTGCAGCTGTAAAGTGGGTGGGAGCAGTTGAATGTACCGGGTCAGCACAGGGGGTGACTGCGAGATCCCTGGGTGGGATCCCATGAGGTGCCAGGCTGCATGGGCAGGTGACTCCCAGCCTCATGAGGGCTAAAGACTCTCATACGGGGGGAGGATGAGTGCAGTCAGAATGAACAATCAGGCTGCATTTCGGAGCCTAAGGGCATCAGATGCCGGAAACAATGAAAGCTGCTGTTTATGGTGACAAAGCTGTCAACGATTGTGTATGGGTGGTAAACTGTTCAAGTTGGTAGGCTTGTTTATCTGCAGCCCATGAGAGCTGGGAGAATGAAGGTGGCATCTAAGGATGACGTTAATTGCAAATTGCAGTCTTCACATGTGCCTTGCCTGCCACAACAAAGAACAAAGAAAAGTACAGCACAGGAACAGGCCCCTTCGGCCCTCCAAGCCTGTGCCGACCATGCTGCCTGTCTAAACTAAAACCAAACACTTCCTGGGCCCGTATCCCTCTATTCCCATCGTATTCATGTATTTGTCAAGATGCCCCTTAAACGTCACTATCGTCCCTGCTTCCACCACCTCCTCCGGTAGCGAGTTCCAGGCACCCACTACCCTCTGTGTAAAAAACTTGCCTCGTACATCTCCTATAAACCTTGCCCCTCGCACCTTAAACCTATGGCCCCTAGTAATTGACCGGTCTACCTTGGGAAAAAGCCACTGACTATCCACTCTGTCAATGCCCCTTATAATTTTGTGGACCTCTATCAGGTTGCCCCTCAACCTCCGTCGTTCCAGTGAGGGCAAACCGAGTTTATTCAACTGCTCCTCATAGCTAATGCCCTCCATCCCAGGCAACATCCTGGTAAATCTCTTCTGCACCTTTTCTAAAGCCTCCACATCATTCTGGTAGTGTGGCAACCAGAATTGAACACGATACTCCAAGTGTGGCCAAGCTAAGGTTCTATACAGCTGCAACATGACTTGCCAATTCTTATTCTCAATGCCCCGGCCAATGAAGGCAAGCATGCCGTATGCCTTCTTGACTACCTTCTCCACCTGTTTGCCCCTTTCAGTGACCTGTGGACCTGAACACCTAGATCTCTCTGACTGTCAATAACCTTGAGGGTTCTACCATTCACTGTATATTCCCTACCTGCATTAGACCTTCCAAAATGCATTACATCACATTTGTCTAAATTAAACTCCATCTGCCATCTTTCCGCCCAAGCCTCCAAACGATCTAAATCCTGCTGTATCCTCTGACAGTCCTCATCGCTATCCGCAATTCAACCAACCTTTGTGTCGTCTGCAAAGTTACTAATCAAGGGGAAGCCAGTTGCCGTGAACCGACCTTGACCAATCATTGTGCCAATTTAGTCATCATTGAAATGCATGTTTTGTCAAGTGAAGATTCCATGGATGGGGGGTTGGAGGGGTGGAGCTGAGGGGCCTGCCCCAGCAGTCCCGTGGCTTTACTGCAGTGTCAGCGTGGGAGCTGGGTGAGAAATGGCGTTGCCATTTACACACTGCACAGGGAGGAAGCGTCAAATTTCCATGGGGCTTTGCAGTGCATGGCACCATGTCATGACATCATTGTGGATCGTATAACAAAGAAAATGATTTTCAATAAAAGTGCTCGATTACAATGATGATTTATCTCCACTTGTGCTGAGGTTCACTTCTGCCCACCATGTGCCTATCATTTCTTACTCTTCTGCTATATCTCAGTGTTTCCCCATGATCCACAGCTGAGGTTGAGGTGGCTGTTGACATCCACGCCATGTTGCCTGAGATGACCTTGGCGGACGTTCGCTGGGGCTTGGACTCTGACGCTCCGGGCCTCCCTTTGTGCTGCATACGTGTTGCAGTGCTGTCCCCCTCGATGTGTCACTCACAGGAAAGAGGGTGTCAGATCAGCTGAACACCCTCAGGGCTTTCTGGGTAGAAGGCCCCCCGGGCTGCGCACCTATCAATCCTCCCGAGTCCAACCAAAGGATGGAGGGGTGGCTGGATTGAGGCCCCACTGTCCTCTAGCACTGACACTCATAGCTTCCCATGTAGTTGAAGTCCTGAACTATGGAGCTCATGTCCTCAGCCATAGGGGTCATGAGCAGAATGATGGAGCGAACATCCCCTGCCGTGAAGTGCACAACCTGCGCCAAGGTCACCACTACGGAATCCACCCCCAGTGTTGACCCCATTGCATAGCAGTGACAGCACCATCTCGTCAGACAGAAGGCAATCAAATTCCTCCAGTCAGCGTTCCAGTTTAAGGATGGAAGCTGTCATCACTTCCTGATAGTTGGCACTCTGCCTTTGACGTTCCGGCAGCTCTGGGACGAATGTACCCAGGGACACTTCATTGACTGGGGGCTCCTCAGAGCCCTAGCATCCCTCAGAGTGCCTGGTCCCTGGGGCATTCTTTTCTCTGCATGTTGTGAGGTTCTCACTATTGAATGACGTAAAAGCCTGCCTAATACCTAAAACCACTGAGGTGTGTGTACCTGCGCTTATGGAGCGAGCGGGTGACAGCTGTGATATTGACTTGGGTCGATGTTCTCCAGATGGCATGAAGATGGTCCGGCTGGTGACTGAAGGGAAGTGAGGTGGCATCCGTAGCATGGAGAGGACAGGGGCTGGCCAGCTCAAGGGCTCTTTCCTCAAAGGGCATTCGTGTTTTCAGCTCGGCCATTACTCCGGCAGGCTGTGTCCACTCACACCGGTTGTTCTTGAGTTTGTCCTGCAGTGAGACAGATGGGGAAAGTGTAGGCAGGGGTCCTGCCAGGTCAGATGGTGATGAATTCTGGCATGCGTGGGAGTTAATTGGGAGCGGGAATGTGAGGAGCAGATTATCTGCTGGTGGGACATTGGAAAGTTGGGGTGAGGGAGGGTGGTGGCATGACAAGTGTTGGGATCCCATGAGGTTGCTGGGAGAGAGATCTCTGCGGAGGTGTGATGGGTGTGTTAAATGACTGTCATGGGAGACACGAGGAAGCAGACATACCTGAGCTGCACTGAGAAGGTCATTCATCTTGTTCCGGCACTGTTGCCCATCCTCTTCTGGAGCGAGCTGTCACTCACTATTGAGGCCACTGCCTCCCAAGCTGGGTTGGTGATATTACTTGCTGGACATTTGGCCGATCGCGGGTGCAGGATGCCACACCTCTGCTTGACACCATCCAGAAGTTTGCCGACGTCTCCCTCCATGAAATGTGGTGCTGTCTTTCTGGCAGCCAATCCCCCGATTGGACTTAGAACAAGTGCTGGGGAGTACTGTGGAGGCGTTTGAAAGGAGCGTCCCACTGATTACAGAGATTGAGTTTTCCCAGGATGAGCATATTAGGGGCAAGCTGCCACAGGCGCGGTGTGAATCATATGGGGAAAAAATTGTTAAATAGGCTGACTTTACGGCGAGATTCTCCCTGGTTTCCTCTCCGTGACCGATACTTTGAAATAAATATGGGAAAATTCCGCCCACAGAAATGTTTCCTGTCGGATTAATCTTTTCCTATCATGTTTCTTATCAAAATATAGATAAATCTTCATAATGGAAGTGAATATCGTTACACAGAATCCCCTTTTGATGATGGATGACAAAATAAATTGTCATTGAATTACCAAGGTGCATTCGCAATGCCCTTTAGCCCTCCCATTTTACATAGTCCAGCTGCTGCTGCATAGAATTGATCTGTGAAGACTGCAGTTTTTAAAAATAAAGGCGAGGAGAAACACTCCATCCATTTTACCTCACGTACCTCCAAATCAAATGTAAATACTTCATGGTTTAGTATATGATAGACAAGTATAAAAACATCCATCAAAGAATTGTAAAGTGAAAACAAATGCACCACCTGGGTAAATCTGTCAAACATAGGCAAAGAAAAAGCAACAGACGCTTTTAATTAGCTGAGTGAATGCAGTTTGTTGAATATAAAAAGCAGGATCCAATGCACATTAAAATGGCTCCAATTTTCTGTGAAAAAAAAGTCCCATCTGAACAGCCCTGACCACAGTTAATCACACTAAAAGCTACTGGTGCTTAATTTGATTTACCAATATAAAATGCAAATAGGGTGATTAACTGGAGTGAGAGGCAGAGTTGGAACCTTTTTTAAACCATCAAATAAAATACGAACAGACAGCAAACTGGCAGCGCAAGAAAGTTTAAGCATATTCGTTTGATTAGTGCTACAAAAATTTAATTAGACAGCCTAATTACTTGACAAATTGCTCTGCACTACAGAAGAGGGAAAGCTTTTTATTCTTGTAAAAACCCCATGCGGATCCTAGCAAGCGCACTCTGCCAATATGTAAAAAGCATAATTAAATAAATGGGAGATGGCACAACAGTCCCTAACAATGGCAAATGAGATAATGTGTGTAATTAGCAAGGACACACAGCTAGCTCCATATGTCCTATTCTGCTGGTACCTTTTTTGGCTATCATATTTGGTACATCCAACACAATACTAGACTCGGATACTGCAGCAATTGTGTCATTTTAGAATTTTGTGATTTATTTTAAATATTTTAAATCCCCATTATGTGAATGTAGTAAAATGTAGTGCAGTGACAACATTCAGCCACTGTCTGGTAAATATCACAGCTTTGTAATATAATTTCAAGCATATTGGGGGTCATTTTGACTTTGGAGGATACTGTAAAACAGATGATTCCTCGATTCACCTGATATACACCTCTGCCAATAAAAATCTGAAGATGTGTAATCGGTTTCTCAGTCAACTGTGCCCATTTTGTACGATTGCTCAGTTGAAATTACCCCCAATATCTTTTGCCGGTTCATATTGCACTGTCAACTCAGAATCTACACACATGTGGTTGTCTTAAAACAGGCAAGGAACACTAGACACTATTTTTCAGGTCCAATCCCTTCATGGCCACCAAATATGGCCATAATGAGATTTGCACCAGGGAAATCTTGGTTTGAGACCATCCCCACATATCCCACCATATGCTATGTCACCTGTGCTAAACAGCCCCTTGACATAGCATAAGCTGCTTCCTTGATGTGCACTCTGACAAAGGAAGGTTCAGACTTGGAGATAGCTTTAACACATTTAGTAAACTGTTAACAATTCTCCTACTTGGATACGACTCTTCTGTTAATCCTGCTATAGCTACTCAGACTGACGAACCAGTCTGCTACAATCCACGTGGTGGGTGTGATGTGTTCCAAATCAACCTTGTATTCTCACTAAGTGTCTCCACTGGAAAGAGGAAGATCATGTGTGCTGTGTCCTTATATATGGGTTGGTGTAATGCCCTCCTGTGGTAGTGTCACCTCTGTGTGTGTCATGAATGCCCATTGGTCGTGTCCTATCTTACTGGCCTATTGGTTGAATGTCTGTGTGTCATGTCTCTGGTGCTCCCTCTAGTGTCTATCTAGTCTAAGTGTATTTACATTAACCCCTTGTGTACGTACAGTGATGTATATCACCACAAGTTTCATCGTCTATGTCTGTCCAGTTCATCATAAAGAGGCTACTAAAATGCAAAAAACGTTTTCTATTTTCCAGGATCTCACCATTGATCTTATTTGACAGGGTGAGTGTTTTTCTGGAGGAGCTGGTTGGAAGAGGAAATTTGTTTTCCAGGTGTGCAGGGAAAGGCCCATTTTCTCATAGGATGCGGAGAAGGAGTTGACAATGACCTGGAGCTTAGTTTCTGAGGGAATGTGCACAGGAGTGCCATCTGCAAACTGAAACTTAATGACTATGGTTGGAGTGATCTAGTTTTTGGATTGAAGGCACTGCAGGTGGAACATTTGCCTGTGTGTTGTGGAAATTATCTCCAGATCTATGAGTAATTTGCTGGAGGTGAGATGCAGTTAGAGGCAAGGGAAATGGAGAAAAGCATCATGATCTCAAACCCAAGACAAAAGTCAGGCATTACCAGGCACGCAGCAGTGATCCCCGAGCTACTGTGCTTCAGAGGCTTGGGGCAGAATTCTCCAACCCTCCCTGTTGGTAGGTTGGATGGTGGGCGTGGGTGGAGAATATGATGGTCGGTCCAGAAATCAGTTTCACACCAATGTGAATTTACAGTGGGATCTTCCACTGGTGCTTGCCAGAGGTCGGCATCAGCCTCAATTGCATCCCATTAATGGGATGCAGATGAAGGCCAAGACCCCCCACCATGAGAGAATTCTACGTTTGGATGACCTACAGCAGGCACATCAAAGCACTGGAGAAGTACCGCCAGTGATACCTTCCCAAATTTTCTGAATCCAGCAGCAGGAAAGGTCATCTAACAGCAGCATCCTCTCCCAAAACAACCTGGGAGGTTTCTTAAACCTTACCCACCACTGATGTTAAATGAAGCAGCCAGTAGTTACTACTTGAACATTAATGTCGCATTTTTCTCATTCTAATCTTATGACACCTCCCTAATATCTGGGGAAGAAAACCATTTTACCATCTACATCTCCACTTCTCTTAGGAAGCCACCTGGTCAAGGTGACATTTGGCTCAGCTGGTTTTCTTCCAATAGTAGTGCAGCCTGTTGATCTTTATTGTCAAGGCATGTTTGAAGAGGACATTTTAAAGGGATATTTAAGGATGACAGATGGTAATGAAATTGAATCCCTGAAAGGACCATGGGGTGGGGTCATTTTAATTTTGTGGAACAGTATAAAGCAGGTGGTAGTGGATTGACAGCCCCTTTAACACATCTGATTTTTATTTCTGGTGACCTCAGTGGAAATAAAAATGAAGAGAGATATTAAACAGGCTGAAGATTCTCTTTCGCCCACACAATCACACAAAATCAAAATTGCACACCCTTGCCCTTGCTGGTGGGACGACGGAGAGTAAGCTCGGGAAAATGGTGATTAAGTGATATGATTGTCAGTAGTATTAGCGGGTGAATATTAATATATTCACATGACATTTCTCTAACTGATGTTTTAATGCAGGAGTTAGCGCATTTATTTTCAGTGGATTCATATACCAGCCATAATTGGAAACAAAGGGATGTCAGATACATGTGGGCCGGATAGTGATCCAATTCTTTCACCGGCAGCGTCCCCCCGGCAACGGGATTCATGGCAGCGTGGGGTGGTCACAATGGGAAATCCGAAGTGGCCGAGAAACACGTGGCTGGCAGACCAGAGAACTCCGTCGATGGTAAGTCTGCAAATGTTAATATTGGCAAGAGGAATTTCTAAGCTATGGTTTTACACATCTGGCGGTCGATTTTGAGGTCCTGCCACTTGAGCGACAAGATTGTGATACTTGACTGAAGTAGGAACATTCAGCCCTGCTGCAACTTACTGTGTCAGTCCTAATCAAATATTCAGTGCAAGCTTTCAGCCTGCGTGGTCATTCTTCAGGCAGCTCGCCAAAAAAAGGCAAGATTTATTCAATGCTGATCCAACTCCTAAAGGGCTACAGATGCCATTTAACAAAAGTGTTTTTTTTTTCTGCAGGAAGACTATTGCAAAATGATAGCCTGCAAATGTAGTGATAGAACTTCTTTCTTGCGAAGTGGGATAAAGAAAGATTGGCCTTATTTTAGACATCCTTTCCACAGGAAAGGACCAAGGCAAAGATGGAAAGAAATTAGCCAGTTTTAGCAAAGTGAAAATTAGATGAGCAAAGTATATATGAGAGCTTCCTCTTAACCTGTTACATCTTTATTGTGGCTACAAATCTTCTGTAAAAATTAATCCACAAAGCATGTTTAAAACAAAATGCAGCTACATAATACACTCACACATCACAGGATGTAGTACGGCACTTAAGTGCCACAGGTTGTGGAATTCAAATTGCCATAAACTCTAAAGCCACTTAAAGCATCAGCTTGGCTCAGTGAGGACCTACGCCTCTTAATCGGAAGGTTGTAGATTTTTTTTCAAAATTCACTTACAGCATGTGGGCGTCGCTGGCTAAACCAGCATTTATTGCCCACCCCTAATTGTCCCTGAGAAGGCGGTGGTACGTTGCCTCCTCGAAACGCTGCTGTCCAAGTTGTGTAGGTGCACCCACAGTGCTGTTAGGGAGGGAGTTCCAGGATTTTGACCCAGCGACAGTGAAGGAACGGTGGTATGTTTCCCAGTCAGGATGGTGAGTGACTTGGAGGGAACCTGGAGGTGATAGTGTTCCCAGGTATTTGCTGTCCTTGTCCTTCTAGATGCAAATGGTTGTGGGTTTGGAGGTTATTGCCTAAGGAGCCTTGGTGAGTTCCAGCAGTGCATCTTCTAGCTGGTCCACATGGCTGCCATTATGTGTCAGTGGTGGAGAGAATGAACATTTGTGGATGCGATGTCAATCATGCGAGCTACTTTGACCTGTTAGGTGTCAAGCTTCTTGAGTGTTGTTAGAGCTGCACTCATGCAGGCAAGTGGAGAGTATTCCATCACACTCTTCACTTGTGCTTTGTAGATAATGGACAGGTTTTGGGGAGTCAGGAGGTGAGTTACTCGCCACAGGATTCCCAGCGTCTGACCTGCTTTGAGTCCCTTCAGTTTAAGTGGATATAAAGCACACCACAGCCTGTTGACAGATTACTGTAGTCCTGTCCAACATTCCACCCTCAAACCATATGAGCTTAAACTGACTGATCATTCATTCTGCTACTCTTTGTGGGACCTTGCTGTGTACAAATTGACTTGGAGTATAATGTACAAAATTAGGCATGTGAAGTGCTTTGGAATACCTTAAAAGTGTGGCAAGGTGTTATATAAATACAAATTATATTTTTCTCTGCTTAAAGTGAAAGGAAATTTGAAAACCTGTCAATATCTTTGCAATTGAGCCAATATTGGGAAAGGGAAAGTGAGAAGTCGAAATCTTCTCTAAATATAGAATCATAGAATTTACAGTGCAGAAGGAGGCCATTCGGCCCATCGAGTCTTCACCGGCCCTTGGAAAGAGCACCCTACCCATCTCCATACCTCTACTCATGTCCATTCCTCCACCCAAGTCCATACCTCAACCCAACCCCATACCTCTCCCCAAGTCCATACCTACACCCTAGTCCATACCTCCACCCTATTCCCATGCTTCCACCCTATCATTTTTGGACACTAAGAGCAATGTAGCATAGCCAATCCACCTAACCTGCACATCTTTGGACTGGGGGAGGAAACCGGAGCACCCAGAGGAAACCCATGCAAACACGGGGAGAACGTGCAGATTCCGCACAGACAGTGACCCAAGCCGGGACCCTGGAGCTGTGAAGCTACTGTGCTAACCACAGTGCTACCATGTTGCCCCATAGGACTGTTACGGATGCCTGGTCAGCTCTAAACAGTGGATAAGGGGCTGAATCAGGACCATGACTTTTTAAAGTTTTAAAACAATGCGGAAAGATCGATTCATTCCAGGAGAGATAATATAACAAACAGGGTTTGGTTATTTTATAAAACTTACTTTATTAGAAGAAAATAAAACAATATTTAAACTTTTAAACTTCAGCCTGAACAATAAAATATCACATGCAGTTTCTTAACCTTAACACAATAGTTCCCATTAAACAACATTGTAACAGAACATACAGCTCTGAAGCCTCTCTCTCTCTCTCTCTCTAAGCTCTGCCCTGCCACCCAAACAAAGGTTCTCTTCTGGGGTTCCAAGCTTCAACCCATCAGCATTATCTCGGCTGTTTGATTGCCCACTCCTGTTTATACAAAAGAACAGAGCCATGCTATTAATAGCAACTGACCTCCCATTGATGGGCAAAGAGGCCATCAGACTCTGTAATGGGCTAATAGCTGGTCATATAGGAATGTCCCAAAGAACAATGGATCTGGGGCATCCTGTACATTGCCACAAGCAGGTTTAAGTCTGACTGAGACAACATAACTCTGCCAGGTGTGGGCGTATCCCTCTGACTCTGTGCTCACAGTTTTTCCTGCTCAGTCTGTTTAACGTCTAAAAAGCTTGCTATGAGAGAAGCATCGTACAATAGAAAGTTATAGCACAGAAGGAGGCCATTTGACCTATTTTTTTATTTTTTCATGGAGCGTGGACGTCGCTGGCAGCACCAGCATTTATTGTCCATCCCTAATTGCCCTTGAGGGGGTACTTAAGAGTCAACCACATTGGTGTGGGTCTGAAGTTACATGTAATCCAGGCCGGGTAAGGATGGCAGATTTCCATTAGTGAACCAGATTGTTTTTTTAAAAATAACAATCAACAATGGTTTCATGGTCATCATTATACTTTTAATTCCAGATTTTTATTGAATTCAAATTTCACCATCCACAGTGGCGGGATTTGAACCCTGGTACCCAGAGCATTACCCTGGGTTTTCTGGTTTACTAGTCCAGTGAAAATACCACTATGCCACCACCTCCCCTTACAATCCATGCCAGCCTGAGAAAGCTGCCCTATCTAATCCCCCCTTCCTGCATCCGGTCCATAGCCCTGTAGCTAACAGCACTTAAGGTAGACATAGAACGACATAGAACAGTACAGCACAGAACAGGCCCTTCGGCCCTCGATGTTGTGCCGAGCAATGATCACCCTACTCAAACCCACGTTTCCACCCTATACCAGTAACCCAACAACCCCCCCCCTTAACCTTACTTTTTTTTAGGACACTACGGGCAATTTAGCATGGCCAATCCACCTAACCCGCACATCTTTGGACTGTGGGAGGAAACCGGAGCACCCGGAGGAAACCCACGCACACACGGGGAGGACGTACAGACTCCGCACAGACAGTGACCCAGCCGGGAATCGAACCTGGGACCCTGGAGCTGTGAAGCATTTATGCTAACCACCATGCTACCGTGCTTCCGTGCAGAATAAAAACTTTTAAAAAGAGTTTTCGGTCTCTGCTTCCACCACCAACTCGAGCAGTGAATTCCTGACTCCCACAGCCCTCTGAGTAAAATAGTTCTTTCTCAAGTCTCCTCTACATCTCTGCCACTTAACTTGAATCTATGTACCCTGGTTCTAGAATTCTCCACCAAGGGAAACAATTTGATCCTGTCCATTCTATCTCTTTCCCTTATAATTTTGTACACATCAACTAAGTCACCCACATTGGGGTCTCATTTCTGGACCCAATTTCCTAATATATCCCTCGTGTGACACCTCCCTTACTCGAGAGAAAATGAACCATCAATACACACTGAAGGTTTCATTTTTTGAACCCTTTTCAATTTTAAACATTTATTTAAAAAAAAAATTTAAAGTACCCAATTCATTTTTCCAATTAAGGGGCAATTTAGTGGGGCAGTTTAGTATGGCCAATCAACCTAGCCTGCACATCTTTTGGGTTGTGGGGGCGGAACCCATGCAGACACGGGGAGAATGTGCAAACTCCACATGGACAGTGATCCAGAGCTGGGATCGAACCTGGGACCTCGACGCCGTGAGGCAGCTGGGCTAACCCTCTGCACCACCGTGCTGCCCCCCATTTCTTAAGATTACATAACAGTTTACATTCTATACTGTACATATCATAGGGGCTGGTTTAGCACACTGGGCTGAATCACTGGCTTTTAAAGCAGACCAAGGCAGGCCAGCAGCATGGTTCAATTCCCGTACCAGCCTCCCCGAACAGGCGCCGGAATGTGGCGAGTAGGGGCTTTTCACAGTAACTTCATTGAAGCCTACTTGTGACAATAAGCGATTTTCATTTAATTTCATTTACATCTTTTATTTTTTCATTTTAAACAGGCAAACATCACATGAATATTGTCCCTTGTAGTCTTTTCCCACATCACAGTCATGATAGGGCACCAGCAAACATATTTTATTTCGGACACTTTTGCATTAGTTCTGTCCAAATAGTCCTGGTATTATCGGACCTAAAAGTGGTCTTGGTGACAGTCTCCACAGACACTACAAAACTTCATCAATAATTCAGTTACACGCAGTTGTCTGGCTTTACCAGCGGAGTCTTCCATTTGATCATATGACGCAGATTGTTGATCATCGTTGCAGCATTCATCATCAGTTTGTCACATATTAATGCTTTTGTCTCCTGCTTTTGTTGCTGTCTGCTGAGGATAGCCCAAATAATTGGTAACAGCTGGTGCATTTGGACAGTGTTAAACACCAGTCATTGCATGTTGAAAGGTTTGCTGACTATTCTGGTTACATTTCTACCAGCTCTTCAGCCTCCAGATTACCACGAACGATGTTTTCTGTGAAAGAACAAAACAGCTTTGGTCCTTCATCTGTTCCTCCTGACCAGATCCGAGTGTCATCACTTCCTGTCTCACCATCATGATAGGAATTTTACTGCTCTTTGAGCTCTACAGTCCCTGCAGTTTCTATCATTACAACATTCTGCCTTGGGAGTAGTTCTCTCTATCCTTTGTTGTGGTTGTGGCTGCTCCTTTTTCATCTCATGCAGATGATTGCTGGTACGCTGGAGTTCCTGTGCAATCAGATGCTGGATCTCAGCTTTCTTCCGAATCTGCCTTTCCAGACTAGCTTTCCCTTCCCTCTGACCATCAATGATACCTCCTGCTGGATGAGGTTCCCATGCCAGCTGCTTTTTAGCCTTCAGTTCTCCATTCACTCTGTCAAATAGGTTTATTTTTCATTTATGTGAATCAGCCATCTCCGTTTGTACTTGTGCTGTTGTCAGTGAATTGAATTGCATGGGTGTTCATATAGCATAGAATCTACAGTGCAGAACATAGAAGGAGGTCATTTGGCCTATTGAGTCTGCATTGGCCCTTGGAAAGAGCAAAGCACTTAAGCCTACGCCTCCTCCCTATCCCTATAACCCCATCTAACCTTTTGGACACTAAGGGGCAATTTAGCGTGGCCAATCCACCTAACCTACACATTGTTGGACTGTGGGAGGAAACCGGAGCACCCAGAGGAAACCCACACAGACACGGGGAGACAGTGCAAACTCCGCACAGTCAGTCACCTGAGGCCGGAATAGAAGCCGGGTCTCTGAAGGTGTGAGGTGGCAGAGCTAACCACTGTGCCATTGTGCCGCCCTTCTTTTGGAATGGTCATTATCTGAACAGACGTGAGAGGCAGAGGAACTGGGAGAATCAGATGGAGTTCTTACCGGAGGTGAGTTGTGATGAGCTGTAGTTGAGGCAGCTGTGGGCTTTTAATGAATATTGGTGGTCTAAATGGATGAAGATAAAGGGTTCCTTTCTGTCACACCATCATAGAGAGCAACACTAAAACATTAGGAATAATTAACACCTGTGTGGGAAACTATTTGCCATATTATTTTAACAAAGGCGTAAACTCAATTATTTTTAATGAGTAACTGCTTCTGTTAAAGTAGTTGCTGAAATAATTTTGTGAGAACACATTAATGTTGACATTACTGCCTCATTTTTAGGCTGTGACTTTCCAAAGTTTATTCACAGACGTTTCCTAAATCACATTTTATGGGAACTCCCTGGCCTGGATTCTCCAACCCTGCGCTGGGTGGGAGAATCTCCGGTGGGAGGCGCAAATTCCGTCCTGCCGCCACGACGCGGCTGCCCTGTTCTCCGGCGCCGTTTATCGGGGGCCGGCGGGATTACCGTCAATATCTTTGCAATTGAGCCAATATCGGGGAAGGGAAAGTGAGAAGGTGAACCCTTTTCGAAATATGTCAGCGGCCCCCACCGGCGATCCCCCGGGCCCCGATGCGCCGAGTGACCATAAAGTTTTGCCCTCCCGCCGGCGTGAATTACTCACCTCACACATGGCAGGACCTGGCAGGTAAGTGTGCGGGGGCGGTCCTGGGTGGGTGGCGGGGAGATGCGACCCCAGGGGGGGCCCGCACGGTGGCCAGGCCCGCGATCGGGGCCTACCGATCCTGCAGGCGGGCTGGGTCCGTGGGGGCCTTCTTTCCTCCGCACCGGGCCCCTGCAGGGCTCCGCTGTATTGCCCGGGGGCCGGCGCCCGAGAACCCCCGCGCATGCGCGGAAACATGCGGGCTGTTCTGCGCATTCGCGGAAATAGGCCAGCCCGTCTGCACATGCGCGAGATCAAGCTGCCCATTCCGCAAATGCGCGAACTCGCGCCGGCCCTTCGGCGCCGTCTGGAGCTGCGGGAACCACTCTGGAACATCACATCCACAAAGACCATGTCAAGGTACTGGAATACAAATGCAACTTCCCAGATTGTCAAAAGGCATTTGCAATGAAAATCAACTGGAAATGTAGACAAAAACGGCACCAAGGCCACAGAAACCTGGTTATCGAAGAGAAGGTGACGAGGCTCTTCAATGAAAAACTGTTCAAGTCAAAAAGGAAGATTGAGTGTGACCTCTCCAGTCTCTTCAACGAGTGTAAAATTCCACATCTTGTGACTGCTGAAGCCAATCTGGTACGACTGTTTAAAAACCAGCAGTCCTTACCAGCAAAATAGCTTAATAGTAGCCCCTGAGAAAGGTATGAATGCCTCACTTTTGGGGGCTGTTGATGCCGGAGTGGTTGGCGTCGGTTTTCCCGCCGGCATGGGGACATAACCCCATTTTCAGAGAATCCCGCCCTCTGTGCCTGCGTCGGTTTCCTCCGGGTGCTCCGGTTTCCTCCCACAGTCCAAAGATGTACCGGTTAGTTGGATTGGCACTGATAAATTGCCCTTAGTGTCCAAAAAGGTTAGGTGGGGTTATTGGGTTACGGGGATAGGGTGGAGGTGTGGGCTTAAGTGGGGTGCTATTTCCAAGGGCCAATGCAGACTCGATGGGCCGAATGGCCTCCTTCTGCATTGTAAATTCTATGATTCTGCGATTCTATCATAATTTGCGATAGCTCTCTCCTGCATAATTTCTTTGGTATGTCCCAAGTGATTCCCGCACAGGAGCAGGCCCTTTGGCCCTCCTAGCCTGTCCTGGTCATGATAGCAACCTTCGCCAAAATCTTCAGTACTTCCTTGTGCCGTATCCCTCTATACCCATCCAATCCATGTAAAAAGATGCCTTTTGAACGCCGCTAATGTAACTGTTTCCACAACCTCCCCTGGAAAATAACTCAACATTTTATCCCAATTTTTGAATGTTTCCTCATTGTCCAATTTAATTTGAGGAATGTTAAATTCAGAATTATCTGGATTTATCTCTCTTCCCTGAGTTACAACACGTATTCCCTTTTACCTTCCCTATCAATAACACTTTTTAACATATTAACCTGAAACACTCTGGGTGGGATCCAACATGCCCTCAGGAGCAGAAATTCTGACCCCTCCAGGGGGCCAGCATGGCACTGGAGCGAGCCTCACCGCTCCAGCTCCTGATCCCGGCATCAGATGGGCTCTGCCAGTCTGCGCATGAGCAGTGGAACTGGCGCCAATGCGCGTATGCGCAGTGGCTCTCCCTTCTCAGCGCCTGCCCCGACGCGACATGGCGTAGAATTTCAGGGGCCAGCGCGGGACAAAAGAGGCCCCCAGCCCGAGAGGCTGGCCCGCCGATCGGTAGGCCCCGATTGCAGACCAGGCCACAGCGGAGGCCCCCCCCCCCCTTTCCTGGGGTCAGACGCCCTCCCCCACTCCCCCCCCCACAACCAGGCTGCCCCGGATGCATCCATGCCGAGGTCCCGCCGGGTAAGAACAGGTGTGAATGGCGCCGGCGGGACTCGGCTTTGTTTGCGTGGCCGCTCAGCCCATCCCGGGCAGAGAATTTCCAGGGGGGGCCCCCAGAGCTGCCCCCGACCGGCGCCGCACCGGCGCCAATGGCGCAGATTCTCCGCTCTCCAGAGAATCAGCAGTCCGGCGTCGGGGAGGTATGGCCGCGATTCACACACGTCCCAGCGATTCTCCGGCCCGGCCCCAGGGTGAGAGAATCCCACCCACACTGTCCTCTTTCTGTCTGCCATTCTTATCAAATGTTTGACCTCACTCAGTAGGTGCGATTCTCCGCTCCCCACGCCGGGTGGGAGAATCGCGGGAGGGCCGGGCGACTCACGACATACCACCCTGGCACCCCCGTGATTCTCCCACCCACCACTCGGATGAACCGCCGCTCGTCGCTTTTCACGGCGACCGGCGATTCTTCGGTCCGAATGGGCCGAGCGGCCTGACGTTCCAGACCGGTTCACGACGGCGGGAACCACACCTGGTCCTTGCCATCATGAACATGGCGCCAAAGTTCCGTTTGAAGCTTGTGGGGGGCGGAGAGGGGAGTCAGCACCACAGCCGTGCTCGGGAGGGGACTGGCCCGCGATCGGTGCCCACTGATCGTCGGGCTGGTGTCTCCGAGGGACGCACTCTTTCCCCTCCGCTGCCCCGCAAGATCAAGCCGCCACATCTTGCGGGGCAGTGGAGGGGAAGACGGCAACTGCGCATGCGCGGGTTGGAGCTGTCAGCCGACGTGACGTCAGCCATGCATGCGCGGGTTGGAGCCAGCCAAACTGCGCATGCGCGGCTGACGTCACTTAGGCGCCACCGTCGCGTCATTCTCGGCGCACCGACTGGCGTCAAGACCCGGCAGCTGAGATTTATGGAACGCCGCTCCTAGCCCCCTGGGGGAGGGGGGTGGGGGGGGGGGGGGTGAATAAGGTGCGAGAAGCGGCCTCCAAGGCTGTCGGGAAACTCGGCCAAGTTCACGACGGCCTACCCGATGCGTGCGGAGGCAGAGAATTCTGCCCAGTTTCTTTTGATCTGATAAGGCCCACTAAATCTCACTTTTAATGGTCCCTCAAATGCGTATTGTGTATTAAAAGTGCTTGTTTGATTACCGCCTGAGGTTTCGCTGTTACCTAACATGTGTGACATGTAAGCAAAATTCAATTACATCCTTATGCAGTCCAGGCTAATAAAAATGTCTTTGTATTTTTGCTTGAGTCTTCCTTACCCTTTGACAACCCGTTACTGGAACCTCATGTGCTACCCGAAGACCTCCTTTCTGTAACCCACCGGTAATACCAGTTTAATGAACTCCTGCCCATTTCTCATCCACTTGAATATGTAAAGTTGCCATTATCTCATTAATACCTTTGGCGCAATTCACCCCCCCCCCACGCCGGGTGGGAGAATCGCGGGGGCGCCGGGCAAGTCCCGTCACGCCGCCCTGGCACGCACATGAAATTCTCCCACCCCCCCAAACCGGCGTGGCGTGATTTACTGCTGGCCGCTCGGAGAATCGCTGCTCACCGTTTGTAACAGGCGAGCGGCGATTCTCTGGCCCGGATGGGCCGAGCGGCCTGCCCAATACGACGTGTTCCGGCCGG
This sequence comes from Scyliorhinus canicula, assembly GCF_902713615.1. Classification (NCBI taxonomy): domain Eukaryota; kingdom Metazoa; phylum Chordata; class Chondrichthyes; order Carcharhiniformes; family Scyliorhinidae; genus Scyliorhinus; species Scyliorhinus canicula. Next base: position 89,351,965 of record NC_052148.1, read on the forward strand.
CGCCGGCCACACCTGGTTGCTGCCGGCGTGAACAGCGCGGGAACGCTAGAGGGGGGGGGGCGGCCTGTGGGTGGGGGGGGGGGGGGGGAGGGAGGATCTAGCACCGGGGGGGGGGTGCTCAAAAGGGGTCTGGCCCGCGGGGTTCAGTGCCCACCGATCGGCCGGCCTTTCCTCCACCGCCCCGCAAGATCGCTCCGACATTTCTTGCGGGGTGCCCGCAGGGAGGACGGCAACCTGCGCATGTGCAGGTGACGTCATTTACGTGGTGCAAGGTTGCGTAATTTACACGGCTCCCCTTTTAAGCAGCGCCGAGGCCCAGCGCGCGTAAATGACGCGGCGCCGCTCCTAGCCCCTGGTGGGTGGGAGAATGAGGGGTGAGGAGTGGCCTCCGATGCAAGAGTGCAACACTCCGGTTTTCACTGCGGCGTCAGCACTTAGGGAGGTATTCTCCGCTCCCGATAAAAATCGGGATGGCCGCCGTGAAATCGGCCGGGCTTCACGACGGCGTCGGAGCCCGTTCCCCGCACCTAATTTACCCCCACCCGGGGAGCTAGGAGCGGGCCCCCGTCGTTCCCAGCCGCGACCATGTCGCGGAAACGGCGCTTTTCTGATGTCATCCGCGCATGCGTGGGTTGCCGGTTCCAACCCGCGATTGCGCGGATGACATCAGCGCGCAGACGGCACGAACCCGTGCATGCGCGGTGCCGTCTTTCTCCTCCGCTGCCCGGCAAGACGTGGTGGCTTGATCTTGCCCGGCGGCGGAGGGGAAAGAGTGGGTCCGTTTTGGACACTGGCCCGACGATCGGTGGGCACCGATCGCGGGCCTGTCCCCTCCCGAGCACAGTCGCAGTGCACCCGTCCAAATCGGGTCCCTAGATGCCCCAAAAGATTCAAATCTCTGAATCTTTTTGTTATAATTCAACCAACTTGAACGAAAGACATCCACTTCATCCATCACCAGCTCTGGTGCTGTACTATACATCTGATCAAACATAGTTCCTGATAATTTATCTGATAATAATAATCTTTATCATTGTCACAAGGCGGCTTACATTAACATTGCAGTGAAGTTACTGTGAAAATACCCAGCTTCCACATTCCGGCGCCTGTTCAGGGACACTGAGGGAGAATTCAGAATGTCCAATTCACCTAAAAGAATGTCTTCCAGGACTTGTGAGAGGAAACCGGAGCACCGGGAGGAAACCCATGCAGACACGGGGAGAACATGCAAACTCCACACAGACAGTAACCGAAGCCGGGAATCGAACCCGGGACCCTGGTACTGTGAAACCATCTGATCAAACCTGGTTCTTGACAATTCACCCATCACTTGCTGTTGTTCATTACCACTTTATCAAATATGGTTTCTGACAATTGAATCTCAGTCTCTTATCAGCACTCCTCAAGTCCACTTCCTCCTGTCTCAGCCTGTAGCTTTGTGATCAGGTTACCACACAATCAGGAAACACTCCCAGACATTCTTCTTGCAACACCTCTGTTGTTTGACTTTCCATTGGCTTATCGACTACAGTAGGCTGCACTCCCACCAGTGATTCAGCTATATCATTGCCAGGATGAATTGTATATCAGGCAATGGTGTTTCTTCTTTTATTCCTACAAACAATTTCACCACTTTTCAACAGATTCTCTAATCTTACCTTGCATAGTGACACACTACTACTATCACCACTAATGGTTCAATTTCCGTACCAGCCTCCCCGAAAAGGTGCAGGAATGTGGCAACTAGGGGCTTTTCACAGTAACTTCATTGAAGCTTACATGTGACAATAAGCGATTATTATTATTATATTACCACCTTTTCCAACAATGTACTCTCCAAACCACATATCCCCTAATCTCTCACCATTAAAGACTGACTTGCTCCTCTATCCCGTAAGATATTAATCTCCGTATCTATTCCACCTTGTACGCATGAGTAAACTTTACCCTCTCAAATAAAATCCTTAAAAAGTTCAACTGCGGGATCCTCCATCGGCGGGGTCCTCCACTTCGCTGGCAGTGCATACATGCCGGTGGATTTCCTGACAGTGTAGGCTGGCCACAATGGGAAACCCCATTGGCCCGCTGCTGGAACTGAGAATCTCGCTGCTGGCTGGGACGCACTGCGCTGGAAAACCGGGGCTGGCGGGACGGAGAATCCCGCCCCTGATACCTGCTTATCCACCAGCCTCTGAACAGTTTGTATTCTCTGTGGCACCTCTTCCACTGGGACAGTGGTTTATCTTCCCACTTTAATAAACATTACTGACTTATCCTGTTTTGACAAGTCTGTCTTTCCAGCACTTTTCATAAACCACCAGCACTGCGATTTCACGGGCGGGATTCTCCCCTACCCGGTGGGGCGGGCGGGCCCGGCACCATGTAGTGGCGTGGATCTTTAAATTAGACCATAAGACATTTAAGCAGAATTAGGCCATTCGGCCCATCGAGTCTGTTCCGCCATTCAATCATGGCTGATATGTTTCTCATCTCCATTCTCCTGCCTTCTCCCCATAACCCCTGATCCCCTTATTAATCAAGAACCTATCTATCTCTGTCAAAATCTAATGACTGATATTGGGTATAAGACAATGACCAGGAGCTGAAAATTAAGTTTCCCACTGGGGTAAAATGACAGTGTTTAGAATCATGTTAATGAGATACAGGTGAAGGCCCGACCCACTGTTCAATTACCAAACTACCAGCGGGATATCACGCCAGTCCGGAACAAGTCTCGACCAACATAGCGTGGACGTGTTGGGACTAAGTTGGAAGAGGTCAGGGCAGCTTGCATCGAGTGGAAGATGGAAGAGTAGAGGAGAGCGACCGTGGGCCCTGGAACACCTCACACAACAGTGGGTGGGTTGTGCATCCACTACGTGCGCATTCACACTGCAGGGGATTGTTGGTATGTGGATCTTCACACTGCAGGAGCTCCTGGAATGTGGATCTTCACACTGCAGCACCTTCTGGGATCTTCACAGTACAGCAGCTCCTAGGATGTGAATCTTCACAGTACAGAGCTCCTGGGTCTTCACACTGCAGGAGCTTCTGGGATGTTACATGCTACATTGGGGTATCATTTCTAGACCCAATTTCTTAATATCTCCCTCGTGTGAGAGGTTTAAAATAATTCCTTTCCTGCTCTTATTTCTTCCAAATCTCACTCCCTCATTCTCACACCAGAATACAACAAAATGCCATGGCAGTATATTGTCCTAAATAGCATTTGCTTTGCACTAACATTTTAAGATATACTTCTCCTCTGTTTCTATACAGCTCTCAAAGCAACACCCAAAAAGCGCTGTGTATCAAAAGAAGGAAGCAGATCACAGTATCCAAATCTGCAAGGACCAGCACATGGAGGGCACGATTCAACGGCCTTTTCACGCCTGACTTAGTGTCTAGATGTGGCCGTTGAATCTTGTGAGAGGCTTTATAGGAATCCCGCAAGACGTCATGCTAATAATTTGGAGCTGCCGGATGCTCCAGGAGGAGACAATCTTCTTAAATTTATATTCTTTTCCAGTCAGTTCTGTTATTATTTTAAATGTATAGAGTGCCCAATTCATTTTTTCCAATTAAGGGGCAATTTAGCGTGGTCAGTCCACCTAACCTGCACATCTTTAGGTTGTGGGGACGAAACCCACGCAATCATGGGGCGAATGTGCAAATTCCACACATACAGTGACCCAGGGCCAGGATCGAACCTGGGATCTCGTCGCCGTGAGACAGCATCCCCGAATCTACTGCAGCGTGAAGATCCACATCCTCGAATCTCCTGCAGTGTAAAGATCCACATCCAGGAATCTCTTGCAGTGTGAAGATACATGTTTTGCAATCCCCCACAGTGTGAAGTTCCACATACTGGAATCACCTGCAGTGTAAAGATCCACACCCCGGAAGCTCCTCCAGTGTGAAGATTCACATCCCAGAATCACCTGCATTGCGAAGATCCATGTCATGGAATATCCTACAGTGTGAAGATCCACATTCTGGAATCACCTGCATGGTGAGGATCCACATTCTGGAATCACCTGCATGGTGAGGATCCACATTCTCGAATCTCCTGTAGTGTGAAGATGCACATACCGGAAGCTCTGTACTGTGAAGATCCACATCCCGGAAGGTGCTGAAGTGTGAAGATCCACATTCCAGGAGCTCCTGCAGTGTGAAGATCTACATACCGACAATCCCCTGCAGTGTGAATGCGCACGTAGTAGATGCACAACCCACCCACTGTTGCACGTGGTGTTCCAGGGCCCATGGTCACTCTCGAGGGCTCCATCTTCCACTCGATGCAAGCTGCCCTGACCTTCTTCCAACATAGTCCCGACACGTCCACGCTATGTTGGTCGAGACTTGTTCCGGACTGGCGTGATATCCCGCTGGTAGTTTGATAATTGAACAGTGGGGGCATTTCTGATTGGGCCTTCATCTGCATCTCATTAACATGATTCTAAACACTGTCATTTTACCCTAGTGGGAAACTCACTTTTCAGCTACTGGTCATTGTCTTATACCCAATATCAGTCATTAGATTTTGATTTAAATTGAGTTGACATGCTGAAGTGAGGTTAATGCCCGCGACCACCATTTCAGCAGACAATTGTGGCAATTTTCTGCTGCTCATTACAGAATCTTCCTGATTTTAATATCCAGTGTTTCCAAATGGATTTTGGTGGGATCTACATTGAGGAAGGGTTTCACTCTGCACGTTCACCACATCAATTGGTGAGGACAAATTTACACCATTATTTTCTAGTTTTTAAATAAATATTCAATGTCTTGTTGCATTTTGTAAAAGCATTATTTCCTTGCAGTTAGACGCAACTCTATAATAATATTTTATTGTTAAAAATCTGTAGTTGTACTTCTGGTTTGCTGTTTTGTGTATGATTTGCTTTACTCCTTTCTAAATTGAGAGGCAAAAACACAACAGAAGTGACATATTGGCTCGGAAAACAGCTTGTTTCATTTTTGTCAGTTGTTTCGTGGGTAATGATAACATCCAATAACACTGTAACTGTCAACATCCCTCATATAAGATATTTATGTGGAAGTAGTAGCCAAAGATTTCATGTAAACGCAAGTAAAATTGGGGCAAACTACTGAATAAAAACAATTCCAAATGAATTCTACTGAAAACACCAAAAAACCCTCTTATGTTGGTATTCAGATAGGAAGCGTCCCAGAGCATTAGAAGGCCATTGTTATCACTTTGAGTGTGCCAACTTCAGGAAGAGGCTGTCATGCATTTATACTAGTTCTAGAGGACTGCTTAGCAAGTCAGTATTCTAAAACTAAATGTAATTACATGAATTGTGTAATCTAATGGCATAAATATTTCAGTGTGTGGAAATTTTCAATTTATGCCAGAAGTATGTCTAAAGATACATTACACATCCGGTGCTATGAATGTGTCATTTTAAGCCAATAAATTTGTGAACTTTTTTTTATTCTTTCATGGGACATGGGGGTCACTGGCTGTGCCAGCATTATTGCCCATCCCTAATTGCCCTTGAGCAGGCAGTTAAGAGTCAACCACATTTCTGTGGTTCTGGAGTCACGTGTAGGCCAGACCAGGTAAGTATGGTGGATTTCCTTCCCTTAAGGACATTAGTGAACCAGATGGGTTTTTATGACAATTGGCAATGTCAGCAAGGTCGTCATTAGACTTTAATTCCAGAATTTTAAAATTTTAATTCAAATTTCACCATCTGCCATGGTGGGATCTGAACCTGGGTTCCCAGAGCAGTACTGTGGGTCTTTGGTTTACTAGTCCAGTGACAATACTACTACACCACCGCCTCCCCATCACATATGCATTATGCTGATTTATTTTCGGTCAGATGCCTTGCATTCATGGAAACCTATTGTCAATTTCCAAATCAAACTACCAGGGAATCCATAGAGGTGATTTCTGTTTGTCGGATATATAATGCATACTCCCTATCGATAGGAATACATCCCAGATACTTAAGCCCAGACAGAATAGGCTTAAGTTGACAGTGCCAAGGCTGAGGGGTGCCAAGTATGTATAAGAATGCTCCTGGGATGTTACTAGCCTCGTGAGCATCTTTCTGTATCTCCAGCCAGGATCACAATCCCCTTTTTCATATTGTTTTACAACGTTACCTCTGGCTGTGTAGGGAGGATAGGAGCCTTATTTGACAGGTCTGAACTTCAGATTCCTATGTTGATCTATGCAGGCTGGTTGAGTATCTGCATTAGCTCGGAGTGCTGTTTTGGCGAGGTTTCCCAGATCTTCCTCAAAAGGGTTGTTAGTTGTGGGCTTCCATCAGCAGACATCTCAGGGAGAACCTCAGGGAGCCTCCCCTTATCTACCAATCAGTTAAAATCTGCTTGTTGGACGAAGCTCAGCCAGAACCAAATATTAGCATGTAGCATCCAAAGCTACCACTTTGTCAGGGTTGACACTTTGCCTGTGGCAACACTGAAAAAAAGGAAACATTTCTGAGTTGGTGCTGTGTTGCTGGAAGTACACTGCCACTTCTATGATGTTATTGCCGCTAGATTTATGCTGATAGCAGTGGCAGTAATGGAACATAAATGTAGCACAGATTATCCATGCTGTTTACCTGAAAGTTTTGAGGCACGCTGCAGCAGAACTAAATTAGAGACACCCCACTTTTTGAATGAGAGAATGCGGTCATTCTTGACAGGAGAACATATGCACATTTTGTGATAAGGATCAAACTGGAACTGAAAGTAGATTAGCAATTCATGTGGAGCAAATGACCTGACCCAGTGGGACAGTTTAATTTACTCATTCGTTTCGTACGGTGAGGAACGTTGGTGGAAATTAGCAATAATCATACCACTATAAAATGAGCAACACAGAAATGCTTCAGTAACAAATACAGAACTCAGAACTAATGGTGGTTATGACCTGGTATAAGAAAGAGAAAATAGCATGGGCTGGATTCTCTGATTTGAAGATTAAGTGCTCACGCCCGCGTATGCACAGTTGCGTTTTATGCCTGAAAGAAATGGCGCAAAAGCTGCACCGATCTCCGTCTGGTTGGGGGACTCGCAGGCACGCAGCGTAGGGCCCCTGGCTTTAGCTGTAGATACGGCCAGAGAATTGCCGGGTCCATGGCTGCGCATGCGCACAGCGGCGGCCTGCAGCGGCCGCACTGTGCTACATGGCACCGCCCGTACGGTGATCCGGCCTGCCAAAAACTGCCCCCGTTTGACCAGGCTCGCCACCCCTGGATCCCCCCCCCCCCTCCCCCACCAGTGCCCCCAGCCCCTGCCAAAGCTCCCACCCACCCCGCCCGCGGAACGGCTCCCATTCGACTTTGGTGGCTCTGGGCTCAGTCTGCAGCCACCACGCCAGGGTCCCAAACAAAATAGGATAAGTGTTCCACGCCATCAGGACCTCAGCCCATCGGGGGCAGAGCATCGGGCGACGGCCTCACGTGACGTCCTGAGGCCGTCCCGAAGGCGTGCGGCATACTCTGCGAGTTCAGCGCCAACGGGGATTCTCTGGCCAATCGCTGAACGCGATTTCGGCATCAGAGACCGGAGAATCCTGCCCCATTGTTCTAATTGTAATAACAATATTGCTTCTAAATAGCATCTTTAAAGTAATAATGTTCCAAGATGCTTCTTGGAGGACAAGCTGGAACAAAAGAGTTTGGAGAGATAAATGGAAGCTTTCGTTGATGAGATATTTTTGAGAGGACTTTTAAAGATGGGGAGAGGTTTAAGGAAGGATCCAGAGAGAATAGGATCAAAATGGTTGCCAGCACTGCCTCCAAATGAGGAGGAAGGAAGCTAGAGTCATAGAAATAATGATAAAAACAAAATGAGATGAAAAAAATCTAAACTGGACTTTCATAATTGTCATTTTAGTAAAATCCAGATTATACGGCCAGCACTCCAAATTTAGATGAAGCAAAAATAGTATTAATTCACACCTTGGGGTTCAAATATTTTAAGTGAACATTTATGAGTGAATAAAATCACTGACTAGTGGGCCTGGCCAGTGGCGCAGACATCCCATCTCACACCCACACTCACCCCACCCCTACATCCCCAGCTGGCCATCCCCGCCCATGAACACCCACCCTGCACCAACCTCCCCTCCTCCCTCTTGCAACCCCCTCTGTGATCCCTACCTGTCACACTACGGGGTGCGGGCCCTGGGTCGGCAGTAACAGCAGATCTGGTCCATGGGATGGAGGATGATGACAATCCGCACTGCGACGAGCTCTGGTGCGCCACACCATTTGACAACATCTGACTCCTGCCCACGGTCGCACTTTCCACCATCCACCTGGGTAATCCCATCCTGCGATCTGGCCATTCCATCACACAGTCCCACTGAACCCGTGGTGTGCGGAGGTGGGGTTGGTGCGAGGCGGGGGGAGGGGGGTGTGGCACCATTCCCTGCCCATCCTGGCCCTCCTCCGCATCCCCGCAAATGAGTCCTGCAATCCATCCCTCTCCTCCAGTACATCGCCCCTCTGCTGCGTGAAGTTGAGGTGGCCGCACGGTAGCACAGGCGTTAGCACTGTTGCTTCACAGGTCATTGTCTGTGCAGAGTCTGCACGTTCTCCCTGTGTCTGCGTGGGTTTCCTCCGGGTGCTCCAGTTTCCTCCCACAGTCCAAAGATGTGCGGGTTAGGTGGATTGGCCATGCTAAATTGCCCGTAGTGTCCTAAAAAGTACGGTTAAGGGGGGGTTGTTTGGGTTACGGGTATAGGGTGGATACGTGGGTTTGAGTAGGGTGATCATTGCTCGGCACAACATCGAGGGCCGAAGGGCCTGTTCTGTGCTGTACTGTTATATGTTCTATGTTCTATGTTCTATTATTAGGGTGCAGCATGATGTGGGAGACTCTCTTAGAGATGTACTAGAAGTCCCTCCAGAGCAGTCCAAACAGCTGAACCGCATCTTCAGGATGCCGACGCAGGACTCAATCACGGCCCAGGGCATCATTATAGCGGGGCTCCGTGTTGGGCTGCAGCCTCCGGATAGGTGTCATCAGCCATGACCACAGCAGATAACCTCAGTCACCCAGTAGCCAATCGTTCACTGGGGGTGGGGCCTCGAAAGTGTCGGGCACCGTCGAGTGTGCCAGGGATAAAAGCGTTGTGCACGCTACCTAGTTATTGCGCGCAGACGTGTTTGATGTGTACCTCGTGGTCGGTCATACAACATCTGCACATTCATGGAGTGGTAACCCTTTCATTTTGTGAAGGCCAGCCTCTCATGTGCTGGTGCTCGTAGGGAGACATGTGTCCCGGTGATCACCCCCCTGGGCCTGGTGCATCTGGTGTTGGCAGTGAATCCCATCACCCACGAAAGTTGGTGAGCTCGGTCCACCAGTGTCTGCTGCCACCCATGCCAGTGGTACGCTTGTTGGCCCCCATCCGGCACCCTCCTGTAGGATCCACTATGGGCGTCACCCTTGGATGTCCCACTGGCAGGTTGCTTTCCAGTTGTGCGTAGGGTTGGCACTTATATGGCCTGTGTCACTCTGCGCAACCACAGGCTACGGCGGGCTGTCAGTGGAGTGAGCAGCAAGATGGCTACATTGCAGGCCGCGACAATGGCGCCTGTCCCTGGGGTCACCCCAAACCCACGGCCCATTCCCTGGTCATCCCCAGCTATTCTCCGGCCCTGGCAGACGCTCCCACCCCAGCTGGCTCTGCCAGTGGCAGGACAGGCAGCCCATGGCTCCGCCTTTGGGAACATGTCCAACCTTCGCTCTCTCCCTCCGCAGCCAGATTTTAAATACCTGAAGTGAACCTTGCCATCAGTAATACCTCCTGGTGGAGGTGGAGTATGGCGGGAGGCCCGGAGAATATTAGGTCTGGCCCATTAATGAGAAACCAACGACTTTTGCCGTCTGTGCGGAGTTGAATGCATTCACACTGCTGGAGAGGCACTGAAGCATTGCATTCCATCGGACGCCCCACGCCGGCCTCGATTTTCTGCTGACACATGATCGTCCACCAAATCACGTTTCCCGATTGCGGTATCGCTGGACAGAGAATCCCACCAAGGTTCTTTGGATGACAAGGGAGATGGGGATTGTGATGAAATTTAAAAGGAGGTTGTCTGATGTATGTCAGGTGATTTCTTCCACTGAAAACCTGGTTAAATACAATAGGTTGGGAGGAGAATGGAAGTGGAAAATATGACTGGCAAAGTGAGAGGGTACAAGAATAGAAACATAAAAGGGAACCAAGAAATCTTCTGCCAGTATATAAATAGTAAATGGGTACGAAGGGATGGTGTGAGTCTCATTAAGAACAAAGATATGGATGTAGGAGAGAGGCACATAACAATGTCAGAATACTTATGAGTTCATTGTATTGGTATTTACTAAGGAGAATCTGGTAGAATATTGGTAGAAGCAGAGGTGGTGAAAGCAATGGTGTGAAAATTGAAAGGGAGTAGGTGCTGGAAAGGCTTGCTACACTCAGGGTAGGTATGTCAACTTGTTCAGTTGGCGATTGCATCCCATGTTACTGACAGAAGTGGGAATGGAGATGGTGGAAGAGCTCGCCTTAATCTTTCGAGCTTCCCCAAATATGGAGGAGGTACCAGAGGATTGGAGAGTGGCAAATATGACACCATTATTCAAGTAAGGGTGCAAGAAGAGCCCTAGCTACAGACCAGTTAGTTTAATATCAGTGGTGGGTAAGGTATTAGAATTTTTAATCAGGCAAAACCAACAGCAGGCCGTTGGAGAGGTTCATGTTGATTGAGAAGAGTTAGCATGGATTGTAAAAGACAGATCATGCTTGACTAATTGAATTTTTAATGATGTAACAGAAGAGATTGGCGAAGGGAGCTCAATGGATGCTGTCTATATGGATTTTAAGAAAGTGTTCGACAAAGTACCACATGAAAGGCTGATTATCCAACTGAGGCTTACGGAGTGGGAGGGTGAGTGTGTAACTGAATAAAATATCGTCTTAAGGACATGAAGCAGTGAGTCATGTGAGATGGTTGTTTTTGGGACTGGAGAGTGTTAGACATGGTGTTCCTCAAGGATCAGCATTAGGACCAGTACTTTTATTTTGCTATGAATAAATGACTTGGATCTTGCAACAAAGAGCAACATTTATGAATCAGTACAACTTGGAGGATTGACAAACTGTGAGGATGATATGAATTTCCTAGAATAGGATACAGATAGGCCAGCAGAATGGCCAAACAAGTAGAAGATAGAATTTAATACAGAGAAGTGTGAGGTGATGAATTTTGGCAGAAGTGAAGATGAGAGTCGCGGTTCAAGAGAGTGCAGGAACAGAGGCAACTTGGGCGCATGTGTATTGCTAATGTCTATTGGACCATAGTGGGTCAGATCATGAACGACAAAGAGTCAGAGTACTGGGACGGGATTCTCCCCTACCCGGCGGGACGGGGGGGGTCCCGGCGTAGCGGAGTGGCGCCAACCACTCCGCCGTCTGGCCTCCTCAAAGGTGCGGAATTCTCTGCACCTTTGGGGGCCAAGCCCTCACATTGAGGAGCCAGGCCCGCGCCGGAGCGGTTGGCACCACGCCGACTGCCGCCAAAACCGGCACCAGCGGCCTTGGACGCCCGCCGCCCGGCACCGGGGCTGGCCGAAAGGCCTTCGCCGGTTCGCGCATGCGCCGGTGGTGATGTCAGCGGCAGCTGCCGCTGATGTCGCCACCGGCGCATGCGCGCTGGGGGATTCTCTTCCGCGTCCGCCATGGTGGAGGCCGTGGCGGCGGCGAAAGGGAAAGAGTGCCCCGATGGCACTGGCCCGCCCGCCGATCGGTGGGCCCCAATCGCGGGCCTGGCCACCATGGGGGCATCCCCCGGGGTCCGATCGCCCCGCACCCCCCCCAGGACCCCGGGGGCCCGCTCGCACCACCGATCCCGCCGCCACCAGAGGTGGTTCAACCCTCGGCAGCGGGAGAGGCCTCCCAGCGGCGGGACTTCGGCCCATCGCGGGCCGGAGAATCACCGCTCGGTGCGGCGTGTTTCCCGCCCCCGCCAATTCCCGGGTGGCGGAGAATTTCTGCCACGGCGGGGGCGGGATTTTCGGCAGCCCCGGACGAGGGTCGGAGAATTTCGCCCCAGGAGGGAGATATAGAACCTAATGGAGTGGTGTAACAACAACAATCTCTCTCTCAATGTCAGCAAAACTAAAGAGCTGGTCATTGACTTCAGGAAGCAAGTGTCTCACACACACCCTTGTCTGCATCAAAGGTGCTGAGGTGGAGATGGTTGACAGCTTCAAATTCCTAGGTGTGCACATCACCAACAATCTGTCCTAGTCTACCCTTGACGTCGCTATGACCAAGAAAGCACAACAGCCCCTATACTTCCTCAGGAAACTAAGGACATTCATTATGTCCAAATTGGCTCTTACCAACTTTTACAGATGCACCAGAGAAAGCATCCTATCTGGCTGAATCACAGCCTGGTATGGCAACAGCTCAGCCCAAGACCATGGGAAACTACAGAGAGTTGTGAACACAGTTCAGTCCATTATGCAAACATGCCTCCCATCAATTGACTTTGTAAGACTGCCTTGGGAAAGCGGACAGCATAATCAAAGACCCCTCCCACCCAGCTTATTCACTCTTCCAACTTCTTCCATCAGGCAGGAGACACAAAAGTCTGAGAACAAGCAATAACAGGTTCAAAACCAGCTTCTTTCCCGCTGTTACCAGACTCCTCAATGCTCAATGACTGTCCTATGAACTGAACTGATCTCTTCACACATTTTCTCTACTGAGTAGTATTGCACTTTGTATGCTCACCCATTGCCTGCGTCTATGTAGTTACATTGTGTATTTATGTATGTCCTTTTTTTCATGTATGGAATGATCTGTCGGGACTGTACACAGAACAATACTTTTCACTGTACCTCGGTACACATGACAATAAATCAAATCCAATCCTTTGGAGGTGGCAGGACATATTGAGAGATTGCAAAGCAGATGGGATTTTGGACATCATAAATACAGGTATTGAGTATAAAAGCAGGAAAGTTATGCTGAGCCTAGATAAATTTATGGTTAAGCCCCAACTAGAGTGTTGCGCCCAGTTCTCTTCCCCACACTTCAGAAAGGATGTCAAGGTGCTTGAGAAGATGTAGAGAAGATTTACCAGGATGGTTTCAGGTTTGAAAGGCTGTGTTTGTTCTTGTTGGAGCAAAGGAGACTGAATGGAGATTTGAAAGAAGTGTGCACGATAATGGTAGGCTTCGATGGAGTAGATAAGGAAGAACTCTTCCTTTTAGTTGATTCTGTGAGGACTCGGTCACATATTGGGCAATAGTTTGGGCAGCAGGGTAGCATGGTGGTTAGCATAAATGCTTCACAGCTCCAGGGTCCCAGGTTCGATTCCCGGCTGGGTCACTGCCTGTGTGGAGTCTGCACGTCCTCCCCCTGTGTGCGTGGGTTTCCTCCGGGTGCTCCGGTTTCCTCCCACAGTCCAAAGATGTGCGGGTTAGGTGGATTGGCCATGCTAAATTGCCCGTAGTGTCCTAATAAAAGTAAGGTTAAGGGGAGGTTGTTGGGTTACGGGTATAGGGTGGATACGTGGGTTTGAGTAGGGTGATCATGGCTCGGCACAACATTGAGGGCCGAAGGGCCTGTTCTGTGCTGAACTGTTCTATGTTCTATGTTCTAGTTGCGGGGGCAATATGAGGAAGAACCTTTTTATGTCATGAGTAGTAATAATCTTAGGAACTGCTGGAAGCAGAAACAATAAATAATTTCATAAGGTAATTCGTTAGACATTTGGAGGAAGTAAGCTTGCAGAACTACAAGGATCAAGGAGGATTGACTGGATTGCTGCAGGGGAGCCAGCATGGACTCAATGCATCAAATGACCTCTCTCTGTGGTGTAAATGACTATGATTCTAAGAAATTGAGGAACAGAAAACCCTTTTGAATTCTTCCTTGAAGATCCTTGATAAGCGAGTACTCTCATTAGTAAATAAGATTATTTATTTAGCAGGATTGACTGTGTATGTAACTTGAATGCAAATAACCAGCATAATTGGCTAATTATTGCAATTTAAGATGACAGAACTCCACCTCTATTCAATATTTCGGTGTTAGATTAAAGCGAGAGAGCTTCACAGTTAGCTATCATTTTATTCTGTTTGTCAAGGTTTTCCCTTGCATTGTACAAGTGAACTAGCCTTTGTGAAGAAACAGAATGAAATCAAGGCCAGGCGAGACAGTCTTTGATGCCATGTGCTGAAATGGAGCATAGAGACAAGAATGGATTTCAAATAGGGATTAACTTGCTCTGCTCTTTTGTTAAATATGATTAGCACAATACTTTGGTCAGACGGAAGACAACCCCTCGTGTAAGACAGCACGCAAAACTTGAATGGTCTTCATTTGTGAATGATGAGCCAAAATCTGTGCTCCCGGAGCTTGTCTGATAGCTGATTTGCCTCTTTTAGAATATTCTCTCCAGTATTAGTTACAAGCTTGTAAGAACTGCTTCTCTATAGGATAAATAGGCAGATACAGTTTCAAAGCATGAATATATTTGTGAGACATTGTGCTGGGTGATTGTGAGTACTGGTGAGTGCACAAAGATGTTCACAAGTTTGTAGTGTTTACACATATTATACCCACAGTCTTTGAAAAGCTTTTATTAACAGAATCAAATGCAACACTCATCACATCAATACAGAGTGTTGGCATTTTCAGCTCATTTTTAAAAAATGGTTATTCGAAAAATATTATTTAAGTTGGGAAACTTTATTGTATACTGGAAGTAGTCCTGCGAGTAATTTGAGAACACAATGACACAAGCCCACACGGAACCTTTACAATATGACGAGGATTAGGCAGGAATGGATAATACGGCCATATTAAACAGCACTCAAACACTAAGGCCCATTCTAATTTAACAAGTATGCTCATATATGTAAACAAAGTTAGATTTAGAATAACTGTTTTCAGTACAATCAAATGATACTATTTATGGAAAGAAACTGCTGAGAAATTCCAATGACCACATAATATTTATATATGATAAACTTCCTTAGTATTATAAAAGTAGGTGGCTCCTTTAGTGACTTATTCTGAATGGGCTGGGGCAAATGCAGGTCTGGTTTGGAAATTAACGTACAGATTAGAAATGTCTCAGGTTTGATCCCAAATTCTGCTGAGTTAATAAGTTTCAGGCAAGGCAAGTGAGAAGGCATCAAGACCATGAGCCTCACATAAGAATTTTAAAAATCAGTCAGAGTTCGTACTCCTGACCACTATCTAGTAACTCCTGCTGTAAAGTATATGTGTGTGTGCAACCTGTAGGTGAGGGGAGGACCATAGACTAATCTCTGACAGCTACTAGACTCCTCAACGACCCCCCCTCGGACTGATCTGTTCCCTGTAAGCACACTATTCACAATGCCTTATGCTGCTCTTGCTCATGTATTTGCTTTGTTTGGCCCCTTGTCCCGCAATGTACCATTTGTCAATGTACTCTGCCGATTATTCTTTTGTCTACTACGTACGTACTGTGTACGTTCCTTTGGTCGCAGAAAAATACTTTTCACTCTACTTCTGTACATGTGACAATAAATCAAATCAAATCAAATTAAGGACACCTAGTTGAAAGATACTTCTTGCTTCAGCCCACGACAAATAATAGACTTGGGTGATGGAACCAACCACGGCTAGCACTCATGTTGTGCACCCTCATTTGAGTCAGCATTTTCCGCAGCAGGAAGAGAGAAAATGAGTGGAAAAATTTGTAAGACACCACTAACCATGGCAGGATTTCTCATTCCACTTGTAGATTATCCTGTATTGCCACTTTAGTAGTATTCTGTTACAAAGCCCATAAACCACAGCTCAATGGGTAGCAACCTATTACTTACCCAGAAGGTTGTGGATTCAGGTTTGACTCCAGACACTTGAACACAAAATGTAGGCCCCCTCACCAGTGCAGTACTGAGGGAGTGCTACACTGCCGTAGTTACTGTCTTTCAAATGAGGCTTTAAACTGAAGATTTAAAACCGAAGGGCAGCATGGTAGCATGGTGGTTAGCATAAATGCTTCACAGCTCCAGGGTCCCAGGTTTGATTCCCGGCTGGGTCACTGTCTGTGCGGAGTCTGCACGTCCTCCCTGTGTGTGCGTGGGTTTCCTCCGGGTGCTCCGGTTTCCTCCCACAGTCCAAAGATGTGCGGGTTAGGTGGATTGGCCATGCTAAATTGCCCGTAGTGTCCTAAAAAAAGTAAGGTTAAGGGGGGGGTTGTTGGGTTACGGGTATAGGGTGGATACGTGGGTCTGAGTAGGGTGATCATGGCTCGGCACAACATTGAGGGCCGAAGGGCCTGTTTTGTGCTGTACTGTTCTATGTTCTGTTTGTTGATCTTGTAATAATGTAAAAGATCATAAGAACATAAGAACATAAGAACTAGGAGCAGGAGTAGGCCATCTGGCCCCTCGAGCCTGCTCCGCCATTCAATTAGATCATGGCTGATCTTTTGTGGACTCAGCTCCACTTTCCGGCCCGAACACCATAACCCTTAATCCCTTTATTCTTCAAAAAACTATCTATCTTTACCTTAAAAACATGTAAAGAAGGAGCCTCAACTGCTTCACTGGGCAAGGAATTCCATAGATTCACAACCCTTTGGGTGAAGAAGTTCCTCCTAAACTCAGTCCTAAATCTACTTCCCCTTATTTTGAGGCTATGCCCCCTAGTTCTGCTGTCACCCGCCAGTGGAAACAACCTGCCCGCATCTATCCTATCTATTCCCTTCATAATTTTAAATGTTTCTATAAGATCCCCCCTCATCCTTCTAAATTCCAACGAGTACAGTCCCAGTCTACTCAACCTCTCCTCATAATCCAACCCCTTCAGCTCTGGGATTAACCTAGTGAATCTCCTCTGCACACCCTCCAGCGCCAGTACGTCCTTTCTCAAGTAAGGAGACCAAAACTGAACACAATACTCCAGGTGTGGCCGCACTAACACCTTATACAATTGCAACATAACCTCCCTCGTCTTAAACTCCATCCCTCTAGCAATGAAGGACAAAATTCCATTTGCCTTCTTAATCACCTTTTGCACTTGTAAACCAACCTTCTGTGACTCATGGACTAGCACACCCAGGTCTCTCTGAACAGCGGCATGCTTTAATATTTTATCGTTTAAATAATAATCCCGTTTGCTGTTATTCCTACCAAAATGGATAACCTCACATTTGTCAACATTGTATTCCATCTGCCAGACCCGAGCCCATTCACTTAACCTATCCAAATCTCTCTGCAGACTTCCAGTATCCTCTGCACTTTTCGCTTTACCACTCATCTTAGTGTCATCTGCAAACTTGGACACATTGCCCTTGGTCCCCAACACCAAATCATCAATGTAAATTGTGAACAATTGTGGGCCCAACACGGATCCCTGAGGGACACCACTAGCTACTGATTGCCAACCAGAGAAACACCCATTTATCCCAACTCTTTGCTTTCTATTAATTAACCAATCCTCTATCCATGCTACTACTTTACCCTTAATGCCATGCATCTTTATCTTATGCAGCAACCTTTTGTGTGGCACCTTGTCAAAGGCTTTCTGGAAATCCAGATATACCACATCCATCGGCTCCCCGTTATCTACTGCACTGGTAATGTCCTCAAAAAATTCCACTAAATTAGTTAGGCACGACCTGCCTTTAACGAACCCATGCTGCGTCTGCCCAATGGGACAATTTCTACCCAGATGCCTCGCAATTTCTTCCTTGATGATAGATTCCAGCATCTTCCCTATTACCGAAGTTAAACTCACTGGCCTATAATTTCCTGCTTTCTGCCTACCTCCTTTTTTAAACAGTGGCGTCACATTTGCTAATTTCCAATCCACCGGGACCACCCCAGAGTCTAGTGAATTTTGGTAAATTATCACTAGTGCATCTGCAATTTCCCTAGCCATCTCTTTTAGCACTCTGGGATGCATTCCATCAGGACCAGGAGACTTGTCTACCTTTAGCCCCATTAGCTTGCCCATCACTCCCTCCTTAGTGATAACAATCCTCTCAAGGTCCTCACCTGTCATAGCCTCATTTCTATCAGTCGCTGGCATGTTATTTGTGTCTTCCACTGTGAAGACCGACCCAAAAAACCTGTTCAGTTCCTCAGCCATTTCCTCATTTCCCATTATTAAAACTCCCTTCTCATCCTCTAAAGGACCAATATTTACCTTAGCCACTCTTTTTTGTCTTATATACTTGTAAAAACTTTTACTGTCTGTTTTTATATTCTGAGCAAGTTTACTCTCATACTCTATCTTACTCTTCTTTATAGCTTTTTTAGTAGCTTTCTGTTGCCCCCTAAAGATTTCCCAGTCCTCTAATCTCCCAGCAATCTTTGCCACTTTATATGCTTTTTCCTTCAATTTGATACTCTCCCTTATTTCCTTAGATATCCACGGTCGATTTTCCCTCTTTCTTCCGTCCTTCCTTTTTGTTGGTATAAACCTTTGCTGAGCACTGTGAAAAATCGCTTGGAAGGTTCTCCACTGTTCCTCAACTGTTCCACCATAAAGTCTTAGCTCCCAGTCTACCTGAGCTAGTTCTTCTCTCATCCCCTTGTAATCTCCTTTGTTTAAACACAAAACACTAGTATTTGATTTTACTTTCTCACCCTCCATCTGTATTTTAAATTCCACCATATTGTGATCGCTCCTTCCGAGAGGATCCCTAACTATGAGATCATGAATCAATCCTGTCTCATTACACAGGACAAGATCTAGGACCGCTTGTTCCCTCGTAGGTTCCATTACGTACTGTTCTAGGAAACTATCGCGGATACATTCTATAAACTCCTCCTCACGGTTGCCTTGACCAACCTGGTTATACCAATCGACATGTAGATTAAAATCCCCCATGATAACTGCTGTACCATTTCTACATGCATCAGT
The DNA here is from genome assembly GCF_902713615.1 of Scyliorhinus canicula. Classification (NCBI taxonomy): domain Eukaryota; kingdom Metazoa; phylum Chordata; class Chondrichthyes; order Carcharhiniformes; family Scyliorhinidae; genus Scyliorhinus; species Scyliorhinus canicula. Next base: position 89,370,887 of record NC_052148.1, read on the forward strand.
TATTTCTTTGTTTATTGCCTGCCCCACCATCTCGTTACTATTTGGTGGCCGATAGACTACTCCTATCAGTGACTTTTTCGCCTTACTATTCCTGATTTCCACCCAAATGGATTCAACCTTATCCTCCATAGCACCGATGTCATCCCTTACTATTGCCCGGATGTCATCCTTAAATAACAGAGCAACACCACCTCCCTTACCATCCACTCTGTCCTTCCGAATAGTTTGATACCCTCGGATATTTAACTCCCAGTCGTGACCATCCTTTAACCATGTTTCAGTAATGGCCACTAAATCATAGTCATTTACGATGATTTGTGCCACCAACTCATTTACTTTATTCCGAATACTACGAGCATTCAGGTAAAGTACACTTATGTTGGTTTTTTTACCTCTGTTTTGAATCTTAACATCTCCAGTTTTATTCCTTTTGTTATTACTGGGCCTATTCACTGTGCTCCCCTCAGTCACTGTACCTTGTACTGTCGCCCTTATGGATTTCTGACTATGTCTTCTCTGCCTTGCACTTTTCCCCTTACTTCCTTTTGTTTCTGTCCCTGTTTTACTACCTTCCAACTTCCAGCATTGGTTCCCATCCCCCTGCCACATTAGGGGGATCATGAGGCACTGTTTTAAAGAACAGGGGAGTTATCCCTAGTGACTTGGTCAATCGACGTCATTAAAATAGATTATCTGGTCATTATCACATTGCTCTTTATGAACAAATTGGATGCCATGTTTCCTCCATTACAACAGTCACTATACATCTAAAGTACTTCATCGACCATTAAATGCTTTGCGAAGTCCTGAGGGTTTAAAAGCTACTAAGATGTACGTCTTTCTTTTTTTCTGGCTTCCCAACCTGCTTCTTTTCCTTCACGGCAACTTAGTTGGAATGCAAATTTCCGCCACATAGTCTGAAAATCATGATAATCGAGTCAGAGCAGCTCTCAAACTATCCCAGGTGAATGTCTTTGCATTACAATTTTGTTTATCACATTGTCGCAAAATCTATCTCCCCCCTTTTCTGTTACATCAGGGACAATAATCTTCTATTCATTACAGCCATAGAGCTAAAACAAACTGGTTTGAAAGTGCTGATTGGTGACTTGCTCATGTTTAAAACTGAAGTGAGTCATCATACCTTCTGAAAGCAAAGTAATAACACATTTACAAGAGAAAATAAGAATAAAACAATGTTTCCTCATTAAGACCTGGTGAAAGTAATTAACAATACTCTAGTATGGCATTCTACAGCTGCAGAGTCAAATCAACTATAATATTTTGCACCAGGTCATATACGGTGATAACAGATTTAACAAAAGGGACTTTAAAAAAAATGTAATCAGAGCAATGAGAGAAGTGAATAGTACCACTGCCTGAGTGCCAGGCTGGCAGGTTATACATGGCGGGGATCTGACCCTGGGGTGTCCTGCCTCATGAGATGTGGTGTGGAGGGCATTTAAAAATTGCATTCCAATCTCTTCCCATACTGACAAGCCATAAGTACAGGAAGTCAAGGTAAGTGCAGCTTTGGCAGGGCCTTCCTCACCGAGGTCAGAAAAAACAGAGTCCCGTTTGATAGCGGGTTTGAAGTGCTGAGAAACATCCCGTTAAATGCGCCCAAACGGGACTCTGTTTTTTCCCTGTTGAGTTGCGCCCATTGTCTTTGATCCCTGCCATAAACTCCATTCCCTAGTTACCAGCTCCATCCTTGGCAACTGTCAGTGCCTGAACAAAACCGTTCACAACCTTTGGTGTCATATTTGACCCCTTCTGACTACACATCCATGTCTTGGCTAAGGCTTTCATTTCTACCTTCATAATCTTACCAAACTCCATCTCTGTCTCAGCTAATCTGCTGTCAAAACATTTGTCTATGCCTTGTTATCTCTGGAGTTGTCTGTTTCAGTGCACTCCTGGTTGCCTAGGCGTTAGAGGGAGAGAATTCCAGAGTTTACAGCCGAGGCAACTGCACGTGGAGCTAAGAATGGTGGAGTGATTAAAATCAGTGATGCTCATGAGGCCAGAATTAGATAAGCGCAGTTTTGTAGGGCTAGAGACAATTACAGGGATAAGGAGGGTTGCACAATAAGGCAAGTGATATAGAAGGGAAACTATGGAAATTAAACAATGCATTTATGGATTGAGTGATGTATCAAGGGTATGATATTTCTCAGTTAAAGTGCCTTGCTGAAAGTAGGCTGTACTCAACTGAATGCAGATCCAGCAATGTTTTACTGGTACTATGAGGGGAAACTTTCAGGTATCTTTAGGATGCCCATCGATGATCTTCTATGTGGACATTCTGTGGCATTTGAGCAAATCATCACAAATAAGATTAAAGGATAATTTAAAATTGGAAGTCAGGCTTTGAGGGCCTTTAAATATAGGCTTAGACATAAGCAGAATAGTTCAGGAGTAACCTTGAGTCAACAGTTGTATTTGGAACTTTTACTCATATCACTATAAATCATGTTAGGTCATCACAGAAAAATGATCTTGCATTTAAAAAAGAAATAGAGCAGTTTGAAACTGTACTGGGTAGTTAAATTGATCATGTACTCAGGCAAGGCCCAAAGCCAGTTCTCATGTTTTGGAGCTGAGTAGTGCAATGAAACATGCTACAATTGAGGTTGTTTTAAGGACAAAAACAATTAAAGAAACTAAATACAGAGAAATGTGTATTCAAGTTTCCACTCTTGGATGGCAAGAGGACATAAAATTAGTCCTTTCCAGTGACACTTTCGATGCCAATTTTCTGGGTGTGTTTTCAGGTACAGCTGGGTTTATAACATCTTACTGGGTGAAAATGGAAAATGTTGTCCTATGGCTTGGGAATCTAAGAATAGTGGCAATCTGAGAAGAATTTACCCATGAAATGCTATATAGATAATCATTCCCTGTGCATTTGACAAAGCATTTGACTGAGAAAAGCTTGGGGATTTACCTTGTTATTATAAAAGAGATGCGAGAAAGAAAAGAGAGATCTCCAGGGTAAAATGGGTCGACATAAGTCACCAACTGTCATATTGCTTTGCAAAAAGGAATGCTTACAGAAATAAATTGTCGGAGACCCTGGAAGAGGGAAGTATTGTATTGTGATGTGCTGTGCAGAATATGGAAAATAATCTTTCTCTTTGTCTTTTTTTATTTGCTTTGAAATTGTTATTGTGCTATGAAATTTAAATTGAAAGAAGAGTGGATCCTGTTGTTGGCATATTAATTGTATTATCAAGATTAAGGATGCACAGGTGGAAGGACATTGATTGATTAAGTACCTCGAGCACATATAAAAAAAGTCTCCTTCCGTGACTGCTGGGGCATGACGGGGGCTGGAGTGCATCATCACGCCTGGTAATGACACATTGGTATGATTTTGTAAGCTTCTTTTGACGTTTTAATATACTTTTCTAACAATGCCCCACAGGGGTTGTCATCCCTGCCATTTTTGATTAAATAATGTATTATTATTTTAGTAAAATGAGTATAAAAAGACTGCATCCCCACTGGGTGATAGTAGGGAAGAAGCCAGACACACATGTAATGCTACATTTTGTCATTAGATCCATTGCGAAGTAAAGGATTGGTGTCTGTTTTCCCACTTAACCAACTGACTTTAGAAACATAGAAAAATAGGAGCAGGAGGAGGCCATTCGGCCCCTCAAGCCCGCTCTGCCATTCATTATGATTATGGCTGAGCATGCAGCTCAATAGCCTAATTCCGCTTTCCCCCCCCACATCCTTTGATCTTTTTCGCCCTATGTGCTAGATGTAACTGCTTCTTGAAACCATAAAATGTTGCGGACTCTAATCCCTTTGGTAATGAATTCAACTGGCTGACCACTCTCTGGGTGAAGAAATTTCTCCTCATCTCTGTCCTAAATGGTCTACCCCGTATCCTCAGACTGTGACCCCTGGTTCTGGACACACCCACCATCGGGAATATCCTTCCAGCATCTACCCTGTTTCATCCTGTTAGAATTTAATAGGTTTCTATGAGATCCCCCTTATTCTTCTGAACTCTCTGAACCCCAGTGAATACAATCCTAATTGATTCACTCTCTCCTCGTACGTCAGTACTGCCAGCCCAGGAATCAGTCTGGTGAACCTTCGCTGCACTCCCTCTATAGCCAGAACATCCTTCCTCAGACAAGGAGACCAAAACCACACACAATATTCCAGCTGTGTCCTCACCAAGGCCCTGTAGAATTTCAGCAAGACATCCCTGCTCCTGTACTCGAATCCTCTCGCAATGAAGGCCAACACACCATTTGCCTTCTTTACCACCTATTGTACCTGCATACTTACCTTCAGAGACTGGTGTATGGAGACACCCAGATCTCGTTGCAAGTTACCCTCTCCTAATTAATGGCCATTCAGATAATAGTCTGCTTTTGCGACCAAAGTGGATAACCTCACATTTCTCCAAATTATACTGCATCTGCCATTTATTTGCCTACTCACTCGACTTGTCCAAATCACACACAAGGATCTCTGCATCCTCCTCACAGCTCACCCTCCCATCCAACTTGGTGTCATCTGCAAATTTGAAGATATGATATTTTGTTCCTTTATCTAAATCATTACTATATATTGTGAATAACTGGGGTCCCAGCACCTACCCTGCGGTATCCCACTAGTCACTGGCTGCCAATTTGAAAAAGACCCGTTAATTCCTAATCTTTGTTTCCTGTCTGCCAACATGTTTTCTATCCATCTCAATGCATTTCCCCCAATCCGATGCGCTTTAATTTTATATGCTGATCTTTTATGAGGGACTTTGTCAAAAGCCTTCTGAAAGACCAAATACACCACATCCACTAGCTCCCCTTTATCAATTCAAATTTGGAGTGAATAACAATTCTTGGTCCAATGGGCTGGATTTTATGATTTTCTACAGGGAGGATGGTAGGCAGGGAGAGCTGTGAAATTAGGCAACATGCCAGGAGCCACTCCTAGTGTCTAATTACATATACCAGCCACCGTCGCTGCCACATTTTTACCAGTGGCAAGGGGTTGCGAAGCAGACATGCCCTTCGGTCAATTAAGCCCATTAGGTGGTAAATTAATAGCCACTTAAGAACCTCATCCCTGCGCTGCATGGATTTTACCCATGATGTTGAGAGGCCAGAACCATGTGTACATCCTGGCAATCTGGTGGCTTGGCAAGGGGCCCATTGGGGGCTCCCCCAAGCTATTCCCCTCCCCACATTTCCCTTACCCCCTGCTATCTCTGCCCTGGCCCCCTATCCCAGACAAAGGGGGTCAGGGTTAGCACATACATTCCTGGAATGGGGTGCAGGTCGACTGCAATAGGTGCCTGTTAGTGTGGCACATTAGGAATGGTTTGCACGTACACTTATTAGGTCAGATCTGGAGTGGTTTGTGAACATTACAGTTTTCCATAGTCCTCTTTGGAAACTGATCTATCACAAGACTCTCATTTAAATTCAATGGCTGGCAGACAGGAGTCAGAGTGTGCAGACATGTTGCTCTGAAATGACACAGTAACAGATGATAGGGTGTCCAGGGACAGTGTAGACCTCACAGTTTGAAGTCAGATGTAGGACACAGTGCATATGAATAGTGGACATGCAGCAAGAACAATTATTGGAAGCATAGTGTACCCCAACTGCAGCGAAGGGCAAGGGCTGTGTGCTCAATATGAATAATGCACATGTGCAAGGCTGTCCAGCATTCAATATCCCAGGGATTAACGGGCTTTGTACTGGACTGGAGAGGATATGGTGAGGGTCACAGGGGACCTCTGCAGCCTTTAGATAGGAAACATATAATATGGGAATGGTGGAGTATGTGAAGTTCTCATGGGGGTAAATTGTATAAATTACGGTTCACATAGCCTCCAGATTGGGTGGGTACAGGTCCATGTGCGGCATGGGTGTCTCGGAGATTATGCACCCCCCCTCCTCCCCCCACCAAGAGCAGCAAACTTTAAAAAAGACTTTATGGTGTAACAGTTGAGGAACAGTGGAGAACCCTCCAAGCAATTTTTCACAGTGCTCAGCAAAGGTTTATACCAACAAAAAGGAATGGTAGAAGGAGGGAAAATCGACCATGGATATCTAAGGAAATAAGGGAGAGTATCAAATTGAAGGAAAAAGCATACAAAGTGGCAAAGAATGGTGGGAGACTAGAGGACTGGGAAATCTTTAGGGGGCAACAGAAAGCTACTAAAAAAGCTATAAAGAAGAGTAAGATAGAGTATGAGAATAAACTTGCTCAGAATATAAAAACAGACAGTAAACGTTTTTACAAATATATAAAACAAAAAAGAGTGGCTAAGGTAAATATTGGTCCTTTAGAGGATGAGAAGGGAGTTTTAATAATGGGAGATGAAGAAATGGCTGAGGAACTGAACAGGTTTTTTGGGTCAGTCTTCACAGTGGAAGACACAAATAACATGCCAGTGACTGATAGAAATGAGGCTATGACAGGTGAGGACCTTGTGCTATGTAGTGATGGGGAAGCTAATGGGGCTAAAGGTAGACAAGTCTCCTGGCCGTGATGGAATGCACCCCAGAGTGCTAAAAGAGATGGCTAGGGAAATTGCAAATGCAGTAGTGATAATTTACTAAAATTCACTAGACTCTTGGGTGGTCCCGGTGGATTGGAAATTAGCAAACGTGACGCCACTGTTTAAAAAAGGAGGTCGGCAGAGAGCGGGAAATTATAGGCCAGTGAGCTTAACTTCGGTAATAGGGAAGGTGCTGGAATCTATCATCAAGGAAGAAATAGCGAGGCATCTGAATAGAAATTGTCCCATTGGGCTGACCAGCATGGGTTCATAAAGGGCAGGTCATGCCTAACTAATTTAGTGGAATTTTATGAGGACATTACCAGTGCAGTAGATAACAGGGAGCCAATGGATGTGGTATATCTGGATTTCCAGAAAGCCTTTGACAAGGTGCCACACAAAAGGTTGCTGCATAAGATAAAGATGCATGGCATTAAGGGTAAAGTAGTAGCATGGATAGAGGATTGGTTAATTAATAGAAAGCAAAGAGTGGGGATTAATGGGTGTTTCTCTGGTTGGCAATCAGTAGCTAGTGGTGTCCCTCAGGGATCCGTGTTGGGCCCACAATTGTTCACAGTTTACATAGATGATTTGGAGTTGGGGACCAAGGGTAATGTGTCCAAGTTTGCAGATGACACTAAGATGAGTGGTAAAGCGAAAAGTGCAGAGGATACTGGAAGTCTGCAGAGGGATTTGGATAGGTTAAGTGAATGGGCTCGGGTCTGGCAGATGGAATACAATGTTGACAAATGTGAGGTTATCCATTTTGGTAGGAATAACAGCAAATGGGATTATTATTTAAACGATAAAATATTAAAGTATGCTGCTGTGCAGAGAGACCTGGGTGTGCTAGTGCATGAGTCACAGAAGGTTGGTTTACAGGTGCAACAGGTGATTAAGAAGGCAAATGGAATTTTGTCCTTCATTGCTAGAGGGATGGAGTTTAAGACTAGGGAGGTTATGCTGCAATTGTATAAGGTGTTAGTGAGGCCACACCTGGAGTATTGTGTTCAGTTTTGGTCTTCTTACTTGAGAAAGGACGTACTGGCACTGGAGGGTGTGCAGAGGAGATTCACTAGGTTAATCCCAGAGCTGAAGGGGTTGGATTACGAGGAGAGGTTGAGTAGACTGGGACTGTACTCGTTGGAATTGAGAAGGATAAGGGGGGATCTTATAGAAACATATAAAATTATGAAGGGAATAGATAGGATAGACGCGGGCAGATTGTTTCCACTGGTGGGTGAAAGCAGAACTAGGGGGCATAGCCTCAAAATAAGGGGAAGTAGATTTAGGACTGAGTTTAGGCGGAACTTCTTCACCCAGAGGGTTGTGAATCTATGGAATTCCTTGCCCAGTGAAGCAGTTGAGGCTCCTTCATTAAATGTTTTGAAGGTAAAGATAGATAGTTTTTTGAAGAATAAAGGGATTAAGTTTTCTGGTGTTCGGGCCGGAAAGTGGAGCTGAGTCCATAAAAGATCAGCCATGATCTCATTCAATGGTGGAGCAGGCTCGAGGGGCCAAATGGCCTACTCCTGCTCCTAGTTCTTATGTTCTTATGTCACATTGGTGGAATGGAATGCTGCTCACCGCAATATGTGTGCTAGAGTCTAGCGGTAAGGTTTCATGAGGGACAATGCCATCTAAGGTGCCAAAGCTTAACTGCCCAACTTCTTTCATAGGTTTCTTGTTCACACCTTTATTGTCAGCACGATTTAACCATTCTGGTCTTCAATATATCCTTTCAAAAAGGAGACAAAAATGAGAATGGATCCTGTGGTCCAGGGAGCATATATACAAATCTTCATTTGATGCAGGAGGCAAAGGAGGGAAATGCTTTGGTGCGCACAGCTCCAGCAGGAGGCGCTGCATAGGGCACATGGTCAGGGGGAGCCTGAGCATCAACAGAAGATTTAGGGGCAGAGACCCAGACAATAGAGATGACTCGCCACACCGAGGGTCTACCGTCTCCTACCTGCACATGAGTGAGTGCGGGCAAGGCTGCGATTGCCCAGAGATCTTGCCCACATACATGCCACTTGCTCTGAGAAGATGTGATGCCACGTGGGCTTGGAGGCTTCCCCTGTTAGGAACCCTGAAGGTGATGGCAGCACTCATTATTTGGCTCGGATCTTTCCAGGGAGAAACTGAGGGCCTGTGCAGTATTTCACAGTAAGAAGTCTTACAACACCAGGTTAAAGTCCAACATGTTTGTTTCAAACAATGGCTTTCGGAGCACTGCTCCTTCCTCAGGTGAATAAAGAGGTATGTTCCAGAAACATGTATATAGACAAATTCAAAGATGCTAGACAATACTTAGAATGCAAGCATTCGCAGGTAATTAAGTCTTTACAGATCCAGAGATAGGTGTAACCCCAGGTTAGAGGTGTGAATTGTCTCAAGCCAGGACAGTTGGGAGGATTTTGCAAGCCCAGACCAGATGGTAGGGGATGAATGTAATGCGACATGAATCCCAGGTCCCGGTTGAGGCCGCACTCAGGTGTGTGGAACTTGGTGATAAGTTTCTGCTCGGCGATTCTGCGTTGTTGCGTGTCCTGAAGGCCGCCTTGGAGAACACTTACCCGGAGATCAGAGGCTGAATGCCCGTGACTGCTGATGTGTTCCCCGACTGGAAGGGAACATTCCTGCCTGGTGATTGTCACGCGATGTCCGTTCATTCGTTGTCGCAGCGTCTGCATGGTCTCGCCAATGTACCACGCTTCGGGACATCCTTTCCTGCAGCGTATGAGGTAGACAATGTTGGCCGAGTCGCACGAGTATGTACCGCGTACCTGGTGGGTGGTGTTCTCACGTGTAATGGTGGTTTCTGGCACGTCTTGCAGAGATTGCCATGGCAGGGTTGTGTGGTGTAGTGGTCACTGTTCTGAAGGCTGGGTAGTTTTCTGCACGGTTGTTTGAAGGCAAGTAGTGGGGGTGTGAGGATGACCTTGGCAAGATGTCTGTTCATCGATGATGTGTTCAAGGCTGCGAAGATGATGTGGTAGTTTCTCCGCTCCAGGAAAATACTGGACGATGATGGGTACTCTGTTGGTTGTGTCCCGTGTTTGTCTTCTGAGGAGGTTGGTGCGGTTTTTTGCTGTGGCTTGTTGGAACTGTCGATCGATGAGTCGAGCGCAATATCCCGTTCGTATGAAGGCATCTTTCAGCTTCTGTAGATGTCTGTTACGCTCCTCCTCGTCTGAGCAGATCCTGTGTATATGGAGGGCTTGTCCATAGGGGTGGCTTCTTTAATGTGTTTAGGGTGGAGGCTGGGAAAGTGGAGCATTGTGAGGTTATCCGTGCGCTTGCGGTAAAGCGAAGTGCTGAGGTGACCGTCCTTGATGGAGATGAGGTGTGTCCAAGAATGCAACTGATTTTGCAGAGTAGTCCATGGCGAGTCTGATTGTGTGATGGAAATTATTGATGTCATCGTGTAGTCGTTTCAGTGATTCTTCGCCATGGGTCCAAAGGAAAAAAATGTAATCGATGTATCTGGTGTATAACATCGGTTGAAGGTCCTGTGTGGTGTGGAGGTCTTGTTCAAACTTGTGCATGAAGATGTTGGCGTGTTGAGGTGCAAATTTGCTCTCCATGGCTGTTCCGTGCGTCTGGAATAAGAACTTGTTGTCAAAGGTGAAGACATTGTGATCCAGAATGAAGCGGATGAGTTGCAGAATTACATCTGGAGATTGGCAGTTGTTGGTGTTGAGGGCTAAGGCTGTTGCAGCAATGCCGTCGTCATGGGGGATGCTGGTGTAGAGTGCCGAGACGTGCATTGTGACGAGGAATGTTCTTGGTTCAACTGGTCCATGGGTGCTGAGTTTCTGTAGGAATTCCATCGTGTCGCGACTGAAGCTGGGTGTACCTTGTACGATGGGTTTCAAGATACCCTTGATGTAGCCAGGGAGGTTCTCACACAGGGTCCCATTGCCAGAAACAATAGGACGGCCTGGTGTGTTGGCCTTGTGTATTTTCGGGAGGCAGTAGAGATTGCCAATGCGGGAAGTACGTGGGATGAGACACGTAGGGTGCTCTGAAGGTCTGGATCCAAGGTCTTGATCAATCTGTTGAATTGGTGGATGTGTTCCTTGGTCGGATCGGTGGTAACTGTCTGTAGTGTTCCTGGTTGTTAAGTTGAGTTGTCGGTGTTGAGTACTGAGGCTGTTGCAGGAACACTACAGGCAGTTACCCGCAGATCCAACCAAGGAACACATCGCCAACTCAACAGACTGATCAAGAGTGCCTGAGATCCTCAAAGGGCCAGAAGGTCTGCAGGGATGGTTGCTGGGAAATAAGGGATATCCACTTCAACACTGATTCATGACTACGGTGCATCACATTCAGTCTTCAACCGAGGAAATGTACAATGCTGCTCACACCACCTCACACTCCCTTATTGAGCAAACAATAGATTGTGATTCAGATGCCTGTCTCACTCAGCTGGTTCTCTGCAATTCGCACCAGAGAGGGTTTCCCGCATGATCACAGCTTGCTGTGCCCTTCACAATCTGGCGATACAGAGAGGTGAAGCCCTGCCAGAGGGTGAACTGGAGGAGGAGGAACCCTCCTCAGAATATGAAAGTGAGGAAGTTCAGGAAGCCCAGGGAACTGTTGATTGTCAACATAATTGCGCTGATGCTATGGAGGAGGGGAGACATGGGAGGAATGCCCATGGTAATAGCTGAAAGGTTCCAAGAAGAGTAAAACTAAGTCTGATCATCAGAAGTCAACAGGCGAGATTCTCCCGCAATCGGTGGGATGGCCCGACGCCGGCGCCAAGAACGGCACGAATCACTTCGGCGTCGGACTACCCGGAAGTTGTGGAATCCTCCACACTCCCAGGGCTAGGCTGGCACCGGAGGGGTTGGCGCTGCGCCAATTGGTGCGAAGAGCTGCTGTGGTCCCGTACATGCGCAGAACCGCCGGCGTGTTCCTGCGCATGCACAGGGGGTTTCTTCTCCGCGCCGGCCATGGCGGCGCCCTACAGAGGCCGGCGCGGAGGGAAAGAGTGCCCCATGGCCCAGGCCCGCCCGCCGATCAGTGGGCCCCGATCGCGGGCCAGATCACCGTGGCCCCCCTCGCCCCCCCCCCCATATCGTGTAGTCGTTTCAGTGATTCTTTGTGACCGCTCCTTTCCTATTTCTAACTTCGGCCCATTTATCAAACCTACCAGCTGAGGTCAGGCAGTCGAATCAGCTTTCGGCCCATCAGATGAATCAGAGGGAAACACGTCGGAGTATAATTAATGAGGATCCAAGCGCAGAATATGCGCGGCACCTCACCATTTTGTCCAGTGGGGTAGGGGCCGCCAAAGCCACCCGCCACCACATTAAGTCTCAAATGGAGAATTCCACCCTATAACTCCTGATACCTCATAATGTGTTGTGTTAGTCAATGGACTGCATCTTGTCATGCACTATTCTCTTTGTTGTCTTATATTTTATGTCCATTCAGTTCAGTTAACTCACCTTGAGTTCATCCAAGAACTCTGCTGCACATATCCAAAGTCACCCATGTTTTCTTGAACCAACACTGGCTCCTGATCTGGCAACTCCTCAATTAAAAAATGTTCTGCCTCGTCTGCAGATCACTCCATCGCCTTGCATCTCGGCAATGCTCTCCAGCCCAACAACCCGCCAAAATGTTTGCACTCCGCCAATTCTGTTTCCTGCGCAAACTCAGTTTCATCACTTGATCATTATCAGCCTTTTGTTTGGCTGCCAAACCCCAAGACTCTGGAATTTCCACCTTTCAGGCTGTCTTTAAGCATACATCTTCGGCCAAGATTTTGGTCACCTCTCCTGATATCCTTATATGTGGATTAGTGTTGTGTTCCCCTGTGCAGCACCTTGGGCATTTTTCTGTGTTGAAACCACTATACATATGCTATTTGTTGGAACTTTTAAATATTGGATTGGCTTTGTAACTTGAAGCAGTCAGAAGAGCCTAAATTATTTCAATCAAAAGTCATATTGGGCTCGAAACACTAACTCTGGTTCACTCTCAGGGTAGCACAATGGCGCAGTGGATAGCACTGCTGCCTCACGGCGCCAAGGTCCCAAATTTGATCCAAGCTCTGGGTCGCTGTCCGTGTGGAGTTTGCACATTCTCCCCGTGTTTGCCCCCACAACCCAAAGATGTGCAGGGTAGGTGGATTGGCCACGCTAAATTGCCCCTTAATTGGAAAAAATGAATTGGGTACTCTAAATTTTAAAAAACATGGTTCGGCCTCCACAGATGCTGCCAGGCATTTTGGGTTTTTCCAGCACTTTATGTTTTTACTGCAGATCTCCAGCATCCACCATAGTTTCAATTTATATTACTACATTATTACATCTTTAAAAGAAGAATTTGTTCTGACTTTTGGATTGCAAAATAATTGTCAATACTATAAATACAAAATCCTAATCCTATAATATTTTGATCTGTAGAGGAAACTGCTCTAAGTATTGAAGGGCAAAGCTGTTCCACAGTAATCTCCACCTCCAATTTATTATACATATCCATAATACTTAAACTAAATTCATGGAAATTATTATGTATTTTCACAAAAGGTGCATTATGTTAATAAAATCTTGTAATACCGTTTTGACAATGTAAAATTATAGCTTGAGCTCGGCAGGAAAGGGTTGTTGCCTCTTGATCAGAAACATGCAATAGAATTGTTTAACTGCAGCCTTTGGAATATAAAACAAATGACATTTCATATCACCTTCATTGTAACACATCAAAAAAAGAGATTATATAATATATTTATTATCAATGTTATAAATAATACATGCAGCAAACAAGCCAATCTGCTTGTCAAACTTTAAATCTAATAATAATCCTCTCACTCAAGTTAAAGAATTCAATCACATTCAATTTGCTTCAGGATCCAAAATCCTATTTCCAAGAAATAACTTGAAATTCATGTCTGCCTTTTCTAAAATAGCTTTTCTTAAGAACTTAATATCAATATGTTTGATAATTTGGAAGAAATGCATGTAGAAAATTCTGAGGATGGCATGGAGTTGATGGAATAGGTGGTTAATTTCATGGAACAATGTGCGGAGTCTGCACATCCTCCCCGTGTGTGTGTGGGTTTCCTCCGGGTGCTCCGGTTTCCTCCCACAGTCCAAAGATGTGCACGTTAGGTGGATTGGCCATGATAAATTGCCCTTAGTGTCCAAAATTGCCCTTAGTGTTGGGTGGGGTTACTGAGTTATGGGGATAGGGTGGAGGTGTTGACTTGGGTAGGGGGTAGGGTGTCTTTCCAAGAGCCGGTGCAGACTTGATGGGCCGAATGGCCTCCTTCTGCACTGTAAATTCTACGAAAAAATGTCAAGATCACAAGGTCTTCCAAATGAGGAAGGCCATGTGGCCTATCTTCCAGCCAGAGATTGTAACAACCTCCATCCTTAAACTTCCCAACAATTACAAAACTTTCTTAAATGATTAGATGCTGAAAGTTCCACTTCTCTATCGGAAAGTTTATTCCACATGACGATCATTCTTTGGGAGTAATATTGACATTGTGCGATTACCTAAATTAAGTAATTTCAATTTAGACTCGCATTGCGCATCTCTCCCAGTTACTGTTTTCAACGTGAAAACATCCTCCTGTGTGAAGAATTCACTGATATCAGGTTTAATTATTAAACTCCAACGGGATTAGACAGGGTAGATTCAGAAAGAATGTTCCCTATGGTGGGGTCATAGTTTGAGGATAAGGGGTGAACCTTTTCAACTAGGATGAGGAAAAATGTCTTCACCCAGAGAATGGTGCATCTGTGGAATTCACTACCTCACTACCACAGAAAGTAGTTGAGGCCTAAATATAGTGTGATTTCAAAATGGAATTAGATAGCTCTTGGGACTAAACAGATCAATGGATGTTGGATGGGGGGAGGGGAGGTGAGGCAGGATCAGGGTATTGAATTGATGATCAGTCATGAATGGCGGAGGAGGTACGAAGGGCTGAGTGGCCTCCCCCGCTTCTATTTTCCATGTATGTTTCGATGTAATTGTTTGAAACTATACTCTGTAGTTCTTTCCCCACACATTCATGTGAAGTAATATTCCATGTTATCCTTTTCTTTCGAATTAGCAATTTGAAATAGCCTTATGAAATCTTTTTTTGGACAGTCCCTTTCTTACAGATACACCAAAAGACAAGGTGGGAATTAATTATAAAGAACCAAGTGGTTGACGAATGCGGTTCATCCAATATTGCCTGTTTTATATCTGCTGAGGTGGAAAACTGTGGTGCATAGCTTGCAAGTCTTTCCTCATACTTCAGGCCCCCTGATATGGCATTACTGCCTGAATGTATCTCTTGTGCTCTGACGAGTAGAACTTGTGTTCAGATATCATTATTCTGCAATAAAAGCTGCAATTGAGGTCTATAATTCAGATTTGTGAAGAAAATTGTGCTGTATTTGTGTTCTCTCCCTAGGAGAATGGCCTTGGCAAATTTCTGCTGTCACCGTCGGCTAATCTTTACAGGCTATTTCTCTCAGGCCTTTAAATCTGTGACATGTTTAAAGTCATTTAGCTGATGGTTTACAGAACTGCACAGGGTATTCAAGGCAGTGTCTGACCAGAGCACTATACAGTTTGATCAACCTATTGGCTTTGCTGATTGATACTTTATGCTGGATGAACATGTTGAGTATGGAGCTTCATTGGTCTCTTTCAGCCTCATACTTAATTATATCAGCACATTCTCAGGGGCTGTGTGTTGACTATTTTCCCCACCTATGTGTTGCATTTTTGCCTCTATTTCCATTAAATATCTTCCACAGTTGATCTCTCCATGCGTGTATATGATTTATCCAACTTGTTTTGTAATTTCTGAACTGTCTCTTCCAATTCCACTGTTTCTCCGAAATTAAGTATTCCCCTTTACTCCTCCAACGACTCCTCTACTGAGGAATTGTTATTTCCTGCCCTTCAGCCAGGTTCTTATCCATTCCCACGGTTTATCCAGAATCCTGATAGTTTTGCCTTTACTTCATCTGTAATTAAATCTGTTGGAAAATTAGCAGTTGACAGTTACTGCTGCAAAGTTTGAAATAATTTATTTTTGCCTTGATGAGAAATTTTACTGATGTTCATGATTTTAAACAAAATCCATCACTTCCCAAAGCTTTGCAGTTTTTGTGGTATTTTTGAAATTATAATTCAGATATGGGAACTTGCAGCTTAGTAGGTAAATGCCTTGTGCAGTGTGCTACTGAGCAATGTGGTCTAAGGTTTGAGTGAACTCCTTGGGGATGGTTTAGCTCAGTGGGCTAGACAGTTGGTTTGTGATGCAGGGCAAGGCCAGCAGCACGGGTTCAATTCCCGTACCAGTTTACCCGAACAGGCGCCTTAATGTGGCAACTAGGGGCTTTTCACAGTAACTTCATACTTGTGACAATAAAAGATTATTATGATTATTATTATTATTATTACAACTAGAGTGACAGGAAGACTGCTTTCCTTTTATTCATATGGAGCCTTTAACTCAATGTTTCACAGAGATTAAAAATTGGGGACTGCTCCTGGGCTAGGAAAAGAAGCTGTCAAGTAGGACTTCCATGGGCGGCGCCCGGCATAGTGGTTAGCACTGCTGCCTCACGGCGTTGAGGTCCCAGGTTCGAATCCCGGTGCTGGGTCACTGTCCGTGTGGTATTTGCACATTCTCCCCATCTCTGCATAGGTTTCACCCCCACAACCCAAAGATGTGCAGGGTAGATGGATTGGCCTCGCTAAATTGCCCCTTAATTGAAAAAAAATAATTGGGTATACAAAATTAAAGAAAAAGTAGGACTTCCTCATTTGATTGATAAGCTGTTTTCCAGGAATATCATCATGTTTGACATTCGTCTTTATGAACAAAGAACAAAAGAATAAAGAAAATTACAGCACAGGAACAAGCCCTTCGGCCCTCCCAGCCTGCGTCGATCCAGATCCTTTATCTAAACCTATTGCCTATTTTCCAAGGATCTACTTCCCTCTGTTCCCCGCCCGTTCATATATCTGTCCAGATGCATCTTAAATGATGCTATCGTGCCCGCCTCTACCACCTCCACTGGCAAAGTGTTCCAGGCACACACCACCCTCTGCGTAAAAAACTTTCGACGCACATCTCCTTTAAACTTTCCCCCTCTCACCTTGAAATCGTGACCCCTTGTAATTGACACCCCCACTCTTGGAAAAAGCTTGTTGCTATCCAACCTGTCCATACCTCTCATAATTTTGTAGACCTCAATCAGGTCCCCCCTCAACCTCCGTCTTTCCAACAAAAACAATCCTAATCTACTCAACCTTTCTTCATAGCTAGCACCCTCCATACCAGGCAACATCCTGGTGAACCTCCTCTGCACCCTCTCTAAAGCAAACACACCCTTCTGGTAATGTGGCGACTAGAACTCCACGCAGTATTCCAAATGTGGCCTAACCAAAATCCGATACAACTGTAACATGACCTGTCGACTCTTGTACTCAATACCCCATCTGATGAAGGCAAGCATGCTATATGCCTTCTTGACCACTCTATCGACCTGCATTGCCACCTTCAGTGTACAATGGACCTGAACTCACAGATCTCTCTGTACATCAATTTTCCCCAGGACTCTTCCATTGACCATATAGTCCACTCTTGAATTTGATCTTCCAAAAAGCATCACCTCGCATTTGCCTGAATTGAACTCCATCTGCCATTTCTCTGCCCAACTCTCCAATTTATCTATATTTTGCTGTATTCTCTGACAGTCCTCCTCGCTATCTGCAACTCCACCAATCTGCAAACTTGCTCATCAGACCACCTATATCTCCGTCCAGATCATTTATGTATATCACAAACAACAGTGGTCCGAGCACGGATCCCTGTGGAACACCACTAGTCACCTTTCTCCATTTTGAGACACTCCCTTCCACCACTACTCTCTGTCTCCTGTTGCCCAGCCAGTTCTTTATCCATCTAGCTAGTATACCCTGAACCCATACGACTTCACTTTTTCCATCAACCTGTCATGCAAAACTTTATCAAACGCCTTACTGAAGTCCATGTATATGACATCTACAGCCCTTCCCTCATCAATTAACTTTGTCAATTCCTCAAAGAATTCTATTAGGTTTGTAAGCCATGACCTTCCCTGCACAAAACCATGCTGCCTATCACTGATAAGTCTATTTTCTTCCAAATGTGAATAGATCCTATCCCTCAGTATATTCTCCAAAAGTTTGCCTACCACTGACGTCAAGCTCACAGGTCTATAATTCCCTGGATTATCCCTGCTACCCTTCTTAAACAAAGGGACAACATTAGCAATTCTCCAGTCCTCCGGGACCTCACCCTTGCTTAAGGATGCTGCAAAGATATCTGTTGAGGCCCTAGCTATTTCGTCCCTCGTTTCCCTCAGTAACCTGGGATAGATCCCATCCGGTCCTGGGGACTTGTCCACCTTAATGCCTTTTAGAATACCTAAAACCTCCCCCTTCCTTATGCCAACATGACCAAGAGTATTTAAACATCCATCCCTAGCCTCAACATCCGGCATGTCTCTCTCCTTGGTGAATACTGATGCAAAGTACTCATTAAGAATCTCACTCATTTCCTCTGACTCCACACATAAATTCCCTCTTTTGTCTTTGAATGGGCCAATCCTTCTCTAGTTGCCCTCTTGCTCCTTAACCCTGTTAGCCAAAGATATTTCATGACCCCTTTTAGCCCTCTTTATTGCGCGTTTGAGATTTGTCCTACTTTCCTGATATTCCTCCAAAGAATCATCAGTTTTGAGTCGCCTCGATCTTATGTATGCTTCCTTTTTCATCTTAGCTAGTCTCACAATTCCACCCGTCATCCATGGTTCCCTAATCGCGCCATTTCTATCTCTCATTTTCACAGGAACATGTCTGTCCTGCACTCTAATCAACCTTTCCTTAAAAGACTCCCACATTTCAAATGTGGATTTACCCTTAAACAGCTGCTCCCAATCAACATTCCCTAGCTCCTGCCGAATTTTGTTATACTTGACCTTTCCCCAATTTAGCACTCTTCCTTTACGACCACTCTCATCTTTGTCCATGAGTATTCTAAAACCTGCGGAATTGTGATCGCTATTCCCAAAGTAATCACCAACTGAAACTTCAACCACCAGGCCGGGATCATTCCCCAATACCAGGTCCAGTGTGGCCCCTTCCCGAGTTGGACTATTTACATACTGCTCGAAAAAACTCTCCTGGATGCTCCTTACAAATTCTGCTCCATCTACACCTCCAACACTACATGAGGCCCATTCAATGTTGGGGAAGTTAAAATCTCCCATCACAACCACCCTATTGCTCCTAAATTGTTCTATAATCTGTCTACATTTTTGTACCTCTACTCCACGCTCACTTTTGGGAGGCCTGTAGTAAAGTCCCAACAATGTTACTGCACCCTTCCTATTTCTTAGCTCTACCCATATTGCCTCAGTGCTCGAATCCTCCATTGTGCCCTCCTTAATCACAGTTGTGATATCATCTCTGACCAGTAGTGCAACTCCTCCACCATTTTACCTCCCTCTCTATCCCTCCTGAAGCATCTATACCCTGGGATATTTAGTTGCCAGTCTTGCCCTTCCCTCAACCAAGTCTCAGTAATACCAATAACCTCATATTCCCAGGTACTAACCTTGGCCCTAAATTCATCTGCCTTACCTGCTACACTTCTCGCATTAAAACAAATGCACCTCAGACCACCTGTCCCTTTGTGTTCATCATCCCTTCCCTGTCTACTCTTCCCCTTAGTCACATTGAGTTTATTATATAGTACTTTACTGGCTTTAGTTGCTGCTGCTTTACTGGCCTCTAACTTCCTAATCTGGTTCCCATCCCCCTACCACATTAGTTTAAAACCTCCCCAACAGTGTTAGCAAAAGCGCCCCCTAGGACATTGCTTCCAGTCCTGCGCAGGTGTCGACCATCCGATTTGTAATGGTCTTACCGCCCCGAGAACCGGTTCCAATGTCCCAAAGATCTGAACCCCTCTCTCCTGCACACCTCTCAAGCCACGTATTCATTCTGACTATTCTTGAATTTCTACTCTGACTGTCTCGTGGCACTGGTAGCAATCCTGAGATTACTACCTTTGAAGTCCTACTTTTTAACTTATCTCCTAACTCCCTAAACTCCCCAACTCCCTTTGGGTGAGAAGGGTTGAATTGGGAGCCCTTCAGAAATGCTGGGCAGATCCCTATTGCAGGTTTGCCGACCTCATTCCTGGCTGATTTTCGTCAGTGGCTTTAAAGGGTGTGGGCTATTTCCTGTAAGAATCCTTCGGGAGCAGCACAGCAGCACAAGTGGATAGCACTGTGGCTTCACAGCGCCAGGGTCCCAGGTTTGATTCCCCGCTGGGTCACTGTCTGTGCAGAGTCTGCACGTTCTCCCCGTGTCTGCTTGGGTTTCCTACAGGTGCTCCGGTTTCCTCCCACAGTCCAAAGACGTGCAGGTTAGGTGGTTTAGCCATGATAAAATGCCCTTAGTGACCAAAAAAGGTTAGGAGGGTTATTGGGTTACGGGGATAGGGCGGAAGTGAAGGCTTAAGTGGGTCGGTGCAGACTCGATGGACCGAATGACCCCCTTCTGCACTGTATGTTCTATGTTCATCCAGCACTCCTGACCTGTCTGATTCCATTTTGGAGATAGGCACGCCCTACTCCTCGGAATTTTCCTGGAGCCAAGCTTGATCTTTATAGAGTCATGGCTCACAGAATCTTATAGGATGCCTGAGGGGACCTTTTAAAGGGTAAATTCAAAAGGACTCCCTCATTCTCCCATTGCCAATGTCGGCCCTTCCACCTACTCCTTATGTCCCCCATGCAAATGTCTGCCCCTTTGCCCACCAACCAGGTCCCCATGCAAAGCTCTGACACTCCCATGCCCAATGATCCACTGTATATTTTCTGGAACCAATGAACACCATAGTGCAGTGGAGTATAAGAAAAAAACTTTTAAAATTGTAATCCATTAAAAACTTTCTATACTTGACAGCTGACAGCTCAGGCTTTCTGATCTCTGTGGTCAGTCTCAGAATGTTTGTTGTCATAAGTTGGTGTTTTTGAAACTTCAAAGGGACTGAAATATTAGCTGTGTCAGACTTTTTATTTCAAGCATAATACCGAAAATTAAAAACTTTGAGACTTTGTAATCTTCTCTGGAGTTGTTCAGAGAATTATTATACAGAAGCAAAGCATGCTTTCAAATCAAAGGAAATGCATAAGCAAAAATTCCTCTACCTTCCTTGGACCCTTCATTGCACCTTAGTTCCTGATACCCATCATCAACACCTTGGGGTCTTATTGACAAGAAACTGAACAGGGCCAGCTGAATCAACACAAGGCTACCATCGGGTTGATGTTGGGGTCTTTCCACAGATGGCTCAACTCCTGAATCCTAAAAGTCTCTTCCTCAACTATAAGGCCCAAGTCAAGAGTGGAATGGAATACCATCCACTCATCTCAATGTGGCAGTCATAATACCACTCAAGAAGCTCAACATCCGAACACAGCAGATAATTAGAGTAGTGGTTCTGCCATTGGATGTAAGATCCACCCCTTTTCCCACTTGTGCCTTTTGACTGCAATATATAAAAATGCATGGGACTAATTCACAACAGTCACCTTGATAGAACCTCTTGGCAGAGACTACTACTACAAGACATACAAAAGAAGAAATCTCAAATAAAAGCCTCCAGAATCCAGCCAAGTCCTGGCTGTGACATATTCATAGTTCTTTCTCTATTGCTGGGTAACAATCCTGGTGTTCCATGTCTGACATCAGTATGGGTACACCAACAGCACAAGGACTGCAGCAGTTTGAGAAGGCACAGCACAACCATCTTAACACAATTTGAAATGGGCAATGAGTGTAGACTTGCCAGCATCCCATCAAATTGTTTAAATAAATGTTAGTTGGCTTGTATACACAGTGCCTTCCACGTGCCAATACAATAGGCAGACTGGCCTCCTTCTGCACTGTAGCAGTTCTGTAATTCTGTGAAATAGCAAATTGGTTAATCAATGAGCGTAGCACTACTAGCTACTTTGCATGGACATGGAAAATGATGAGCTGACATAGCTACTCTTATGTAGGAACTAAAATGCTGAACAATCAAACAGAGGGAAACCATGTTTTTAAAAAATTCCCTTTGATACATTTTTTCTAAAGATAAAATGGGTGGAACTTTTAACTTCAGTAATCATGTAAAATACTATTTGGTAGATCAGCTGTCCATTCTAAACCTTGCCAGGTTCTCCTTTCCATCAATCAATGAAAAGAAAATTGGACAGGGTGCATAAGGGTTGGCCTCCTTCAGATAAGTCCTGACTTTTGCACGCTGCGCTGGTACAAACATGTTCTGGACGGATATGTTTTCCTGCTGGCATAATAAAGAATCGGGCGTGGGTGGAAGTTTCTAGTCAAGCCTTAATTTGCATCCCTTTAGCAGGATACAAATTGGTTTGACATCCGCTTGCAGTGGAATCCCTGAACCGCCATGGCGGACTGCATTAGACACCGCTAGAAAGTCACGGTGGCCTGAAACTGACTATTTGTCCTCTTGCCAAAATCTCCACCCCTGCACCAGTTCTCTCCCCCCCCCCCTTTCGGCATGGAATAATTCCACCCGTAGAGTAGTACAATATGGAAGGAGGCCATTCAGCCACTATGGTCATGTCAGCTATTTGGAACAGATTACCCAATTATCCCCCTGCATGTTTGACCTGGAATTCAACTCCATCCTCCACACGTGAAACATTGCCTTATCTCCTTGCCTTCCCAGTCAATAACTGAAAAATAAATGCACAATCAGTCACATGAGAATGGTGCTGCAGTTCAGCTCATTACTTAGAATTGCATCACAACATAGAGTCTGAATCAACCAGGGAAAGAAGTGTCAGGATTGTTTTCTCACCATTAAGAGAATCATTTACTGACAAGTGTTTTAATTTGGACAAATAAACACAGGAGTATTTTGAAAATAGTCATTCCGAATTAACAGAGAGGGCTGAGCATAGTAACTACAGACTTACTGGTCATCAGAAAATTCAATGAATGCTTTTATACTTCCTTTGCTAATCCACTATCAGGCATGCATTTTTAGTTTTTCCTTTTTGTCCTGTAGGTTCATTGGATTAAGATTATTTTTCAAAGTTACCCCTCCTATTTTCTCCCTTGTTTGAATGAGCTTTTATGTTCACTCTTCCAAATGTGTGTCTAATCTTAGATAATAACAAAGACACTGCTATGCTGGTCACCCATAATCATTCACAGTGTATTACATTTAGGACTGGCTCGTACAAACTCTATCATTCCACAATGTAGAGGTGTAACAATTACACTTTTGCTATCTGACTGGAAGTTCACATCATTCAAACATGTGCTTCACCAATCTCTCTGAAGGCAGACAAAGCAACCATGCGGTGAGACAAACCACACACAAATTATCAAGTTGTTTTATCTCTCAGCAAGTATACCTATAAGAAACAGCTATGATTTAAATCAATGCATATTATAATATTAGTAAGCATGTTTCCCACTTTTCCTGATAATAAGAAAACTTTTAACCATCCTCCAGCATTTCTAAACTTCTAATCTCAGTGAAGCACTTGGAGCGAAGTACCTAAACAATAGACTCGATTTGCAGCCTTTGCGGGGAGGTTGTCGGAGAAAAAGTTTATCAAGGCTTATTTTTGGCATGTACTGTTCATGATTGGCAATGACCCGTGTCTGGTCCTATGAGGCAGGCAGCAGGTAAACTTCACAAGCCTCCTCATTTAAATGTTTTGAGCATACTGCTGTTAACTGGCTGTATAGTGTCAGCAGTGTGTAGCATCTACAAGATGCACTGCAGCAATTCACCAAGGCTCCTTCAACAGAACCTTCGAAACACCCAACCTCAACCATCTGCAAGGATAAGGGCAGCAGATGTGTGGGAACTGTTCTCCTCAAAGCCACACACCATACTGACTTGGAACTATATTGACAATCCTTCACTGCTGCTGGATCTAAATTCTGGAACCTTCTTAACAGCTCTGTAGGTGTACCTGCACCACATTGACTGCAGCAGTTCAAGAAAGTGGCTCACCACCACTTACCCTTAGGGATGGGCAATAAATCTTGCCCCAGCTAGCAATGCCCATATCCTGTGAACAAATAAATAACAAAAGTAGGGGACCCAACAGCACATGTCCCTTGCACTATGCATAGTTACGCCATGAGAAGCGAATAGGAATAATTGGCCGGGAAGGTAAATTCCAGGCATCTGGCTCGGACTTGGCAACAATGCTAGAATAGGTTCAATGATCACACACAAATGGTTCAGGTCTATGCATACATCTTCACATGTCATCTCCTACCAACCACACAACAGCGTTCCACACTTCGCAAGACATCTCACCCTGATCACTGACCAATCAGCATCCTCTGGCAATCAGGACACATGCTTAATATTGAGATACTTCACCTCATCTTCACACATTAGAAAATGCTGCCAGCCTCACACTCACCTGTCACTGCTTCCACATACCTCCAGCGATTCATCTATGGAAGGCACATCACCCAAACACACTGCAACACAATCACTGTCCTTTCTCTTGCAGGACAATGTGGACCATAGCTAAAGGGAGCAGTGCTAAACTGGCAAAGGACAGACATGTCTATATCATCCAAGCTCTGTAACATGGGACTGGCTACGACTGAGGCCATGGCATTCAGCATCTCCAAGAATAACAACGGTCACTTTTATTACTATAGTTCTTTAATGTAATAAAATATCTTAAGTTCAATTCACAGGTGCATTATAATGCAACATTTGACATCAAGTCACCTAAGGAGATATCAGGACATATGGTTAAATGATTGGTCAAAGAGGCCAGTTTTAAGGAACATCTTAAAGGAGAAAAGAGAAGTAGAGTGGTTTGGGGAAGCTATTCCAGAGCTCAGGGCCTGGGCAGCAGAAGGCATGGATGCTAATGATGGCCAAAGTTAGAAGAGTGCAGGAAGACAGTATATTCCTGTCATATGCCACTTCTCAATTCCCACCTCACCCTTTTCCTGACATTTGCCCCTGCTCAGTTTCCACCACACTCTCTACCTGCTATCTGGCACAAGGTGCAAGCTGTAGATGGTGTGACCTGCATATTCCAAAATGGCAGATCATGCATCGATTCAACTTTACAGCCTGTTTGATACCACAAGCTGTCCACTCTACATGCATGGCACATCCTGGACCACGACAATTGTCTTCCTGAAGTTGATGATCAAACCAAACTCTTTTGCAGGCAGACAGCTAATGTGGTATCATTATTCAAGAAGGGAAGTAGGGGAATAAAAATAGGTCATTACAGGGCAACGAGTCTAACATTGGTGCTAGGGAAATTATTGGAATAAATTCTGAGGATCAGAATTAATGTGTTGTACCCTGTCAGTCAGAAGCATTGCAGAAGACAGATTTTTAGATCAGGTGGTCTATAGCACTGGCACCAGGAGAATTAATGTAAAATGACACAAATTTTCCACATGTTCTCCCAGATAAATAAAAACAGCAATGGCATAGTTTGGGAAGAACAATGGCTTTTCCCGATTACAACTTTAATAATTTTGCAATTTAGTTTTATTTATAGAATCACCACGCTCACATATTAATTTAAATTTAATTACTCACATTTTTTTGTTTATTCATGAGATGTGGCCATTACAAGACCAACATTTATTCCCATCTCTAATTGCCCATGGGCAGATGATGGTGAGCTGCGTTATTAAATCGTTGCAGTCCACGTGGTGAATGTACACCACAGAGAGATACAGAAATTTGATCCAAGTCACATTGTCAATACTGATAGATGGCAGTATGGAAACATCCCGGACCACGACAATTGTCTTCCTGAAGTTGATGATCAAACCAAACTCTTTACAGGCAGATAGCTAATGTGGTATAATTATTCAAGAAGGGAAGTAGGGGAATAAAAACAGGTCATTACAGGGCAGCGAGTCTAACATCGGTGGTGGGGAAATTATTGGAATAAATTCTGAGGATCAGAATTAATCTCCACTTGGTGAGGCAAGGTTTAATCAAGGATAGTCAGTATGACTTTGTTAGGGGAAGATCATGGACAGGATTCTCCTGTCCACCAGCCGTGTATTTCTCAGCGGTGCGCCGTTCGCTGGCTGTGGGATCCTCTACTCCCACAGCTTGCCAATGGGATTTCCCATTGAAGCTCCCCCATGTCACTGGGAACTCTGCAGGCAGGGGTGCACTACCAGCAGGAACGAGAATAACAATGGCCAGAGAATTTCAACCCATGTCTAAAAATTCCGATGGAATTTTCTGAGGAGGTAACTAGGGCCCGACCTTTCTGGCCGTTCATGTCAGCAGGATCTTCAGGCCCCACCAACGGCACACTCCCATCCTGGATTTCATGGCAGCAAATGACGCGCTTAATGGACCTGTTGTTCTGCCGCCGACCAATGACAGGCCATCTCCCACCGCCTCGAAACACGCAGCGGTGTGCGTAGTAAATCCTGCCCTCAGTATGTAGATGAGGGACTTGCCGTTGAAGTAGTCTACCTGATTTTCAGCAATGTTTTTAATAAGGTCCCACACAGGAGACTTGTCAAGAAGGAAAAGGCCCATGGGATCCAGGCAATTTGACAAATTGAATCCAATTTGTCGGAGGCGGAGGGTGATGGTCAAAGGTTGTTTTTGCATTTGGAAGCTTGTGTCGAGTGGTGTATCGCAGTGAATGGTGCTGGGTGCGTTTCTCTTTGTAGTGTACATTAATGTTATAGATATGAAAGTAGGGGGTATGATAAGTTTTCAGATGACACAAAAATTGGTGGTGTGGTAAATGGCAAGGAGGAAAGCCTTAGATTCCAGGATGATATAGACAGGCTACTCAGATGGGCACAGTACATGGAATGTAACCCTAAAAAGTGTGAAGTGATGCATTTTGAGAGGCTTGACAAGCAAGGGAATATACAATGAAAAGTATGACGCAAGAAAGTACAGAGGACCAGAGGGACCTGGGTGCATGTCCATAGAGCCCTGAAGGCAGCGGGTCAGGTAGATAAGTGGCTAAGAAGGCATGTGGGATACTTTCCTTTATTTGCCAAGCCATAGAATGTAAGAGCAGGGAGGTTATGACAGACTGTATAAAACACTCATTAAGCCACAGTTGGAGTACCTGTGTTGTGGTGCTGTAGTTCTGGTTGCCGCACTATATGAAGGATGTGATTGCCTTTTCGGGTGTCCTTGAGCTTCCAACTGCAGCCCATCTCATATGGGCATCCCATGGCCCGATCTCTGGTGCGGACACAATGTCAGCTTGGCACCCTGGCACTGACAGCCTCTGGCACTGCCACCTGGACATATTGGCAGTGCCAGGCTGGCACCCTGGTGGCATGCCAGGGTGCCCAGGTTGCACTGCTAGTGTGGCAGGCTGGCAATGCTAAGGTGCCAAGATGGCACCAGCAGTGCCAGGGTGCCACCATGTCTGGAGACCGATTACTCAGGGGTGCCTGATCATCTGGGACACCCCACCGTTCTGTTTGTGTGGACCAGTTTTGAATGGTTTCCGACTTGGGTCTCCTCGGCGACGCCAGTAGATCCTGGGTAGCTGATCGATCGGGCGTCAACTCGGCTAAGGGGTTCTTAAATTCACTTGTGAGCGGGATCCAGATTGCGATATCTCGCGAGATACTCTCCCAGGATCTACCGGCCACATCCCGCCCCGATTCCAGCAGGAATCGGTCGGTAAATCGCGCCTGAAGTGTGGCCAAATACCAGCATTGGTCTCACCAAAAAGGCTAGTGGGAAACACCCAGCCAAACCCACCCAAAATAACACTTAGAAACTTTCCATCTAATGGTGCCCTTTGTCTTGATTCTCAGGCAAGCAAGGTGGAACAATGTTCAATCATCTCTGATACAGCTGAAGTGGCTCTTATATCACTGTACTTATATGGCTTGTCCAGTTAAGTTTATGGTTGATTGTGATCGTTACGATATTGATGGTAGTGTATTTAATAATGGTTATACCATTGAATGTCAAGGGAAGGTGGTTAGGCTTCCTCTTGTTGAAGATGCTCATCACCTGGCACTTCTTCGGTGCAATGCTCCTTGTCACTTACCACCCGAAGCCTGAATTGCCTGGACTTGCAGGATATGGGTATGGATTAATTCATTATCCGAGGAGTTGGGAACAGTACTGAACGCTCTGCAATTATCAGCAATAATGTCTAATCTGACCTAATGATGCAGTCAAGGTTATTAATGAAGTAACCGAAGGTGGCTGGAACTAAATAGGAAAATTGAAGTGATAGTAAAACAAACTATTTTTTCTCATTTACAGACAGGATATGAGAATTAAATGTAGAGCACACACTGATTGATTAAATTGTAACTGTGCCTCTGCTTTTTTACCCAGTTTCCAAAGATAAGCAATGATTCCGTTCTGCTTTACATACAAACAACAATCCAAAGGGATTTTATTTTTTACGGCTGTAGTTCACCCTCCCCCTTTCTCCCACATTAGTGCAATAAGAAGCCTCAGGCAAGAGACATATAGGAGGGGAGGAAATGTTTTTCTTACTTTACCAGGTAATTACTACCTATGATACTGGTTTAGAAAAGTACCTTAGGGTAGGATGTGTGTATAAGAAAGGGCAGCTGTAAACAGAGGCTATTAAATTTCAACATGATGCCCATTGCCTTTGCTGTGTTACTTCTTGATTGACTCCTGACTTGTCTCTTCAGCAAAGGTCAAATACTGGGGTTTTTCTTACATGAAAAGGCTGCCTAGTTAGTCTTTGCTTTAAGTATGCTACTAAGTCATTAGCTTAAGATCTGGGGTCAAGATGCTTTGCTTTATCCAAGGGGAAAGAGGTTAAGTCTGTCAAAGAAATCAAGGATATAAGGGTGGGTTCCAGGAACAGGTTGAAGTAAACATTTTCAACAAATTTGTTATGGGGCATGCCTCTACTTATGTGTTCTTTATACTATCCACTGTATTCAGAGGGCACAATTCTCCATGTTGCGCTGCTGGTAGAGCTGTTTCCTGTGAGGTGAAGAATGCAATGTTAGGAGAAAACAGGATCGGTGCTGGCGCCTAAATAAGGAGACGCCCCCACAGATTGTCACAATAAAGAGACTTCCAGGGACCCCCCAAAATATTGAGACCCCCAGACACTCCCTAAATAAAGAGATCCCTCCCAAAGATCCCCTAAACAATGGGAATCCCCCTCAGATACCCCCTAAATAAAGGGACCCCCCCGTCAGAGACCCCTAAATAAAGGAACCTCCACAGACCCCCACCCCCAGGAAAAAGGCCCCTGCCAGGCAGCACCCCAGAAAAGGACCCCTGCTAGGATAGCCGCCAAAAACAGACTCCACTCTGGAAGCAAGAGAGCAGCCCAGACAGGGCAGTGAAAAGAAATTCTGTTTTAACACACACCTGGGAGATACATGTGCCGGCTCAGACACAGGAAGCAGCGCATGTCAATTTTAGGAAAGGGAAATCAGTCAGCAGCGTTTAGACCCCCTCAGATCCTTGAGCCACAAGCCATTCATGCATTTTCCTTACTAGGCTGTGATTGACAGCTTCCACACACACATAGCTGTCAGCTTTGCTTCATTCATCACCCTTCATGGTTGAGTAACTCTTAAGTTCTCTAACCACAATATTTATAAATATAAATCTTTGACAGGTCCTGGCACACTTAAAACACAGTTAAGTGCTGTCAATTTCCTGCTGATCTCTTCAAAATCACTGAAGTGTGAAGGGAGGTAACTGTTCCAATTCAATAACAAAATCCAATGAACCAAAAACCTGCACACTGCATTCTCACTTGACTAAGGTTGGTCTTGATACTGAATTTCTGATCCAATTTTTAACCAGCAGATTCAACTCCTTCCAGAAAGCAATTATATACCCAAACCCGTCACCAAGGTGATTTTTACTGGAACAGATATTTAAAATAAAAATAGAGAGAGACAGAGGGAAGAGCCGAGGCCAAGGCCATGGAGTTTGGAGATGAATTTCGTAGGAATAATGGTGTTGAAGGCTGAGCTGTTGTCGATAAATAGGAGTCTGGCATTGGTGTCTTTGTTGTCTAAGTGTTCCAAGGTAGAGTGCAGGGCCATGGAGATGGTGTCTACTGTGGACCTGTTGCAGTGGTAGGTGAACTGTAGTGGATCAAGGCAATCCGGGAGGCTGGAGTTGATTTGTGCCATGACTAACCTTCAAAAAGCAGTTCATGATGATGGATGGCAGAGCGACTGGACGATAGTCATTAAGGCATGCTGCTTGACTTTGTTTTGGTAGAGGGATGATAGTTGTCTTCTTGAAAACCTTCTTAAAGGGACACTCCCATGACATAAGGAGGCATCCCACAGGGACCCCTCTAGTAGGGAGACCAAGCCCCTTCCACAGGTGGTCCTGTAATGGGGGGGGGGGGCAGGGACCCTTGTAAAAGGGAAACCCCCCACAGGGACCCCTGTAATAGACAGATCCCTCCTCAAGGACCCCTGTAATAGGGAAACCCCACACACAGGGACCCCTGTAATAGGAGGACTGCCCAGGGACCTTTGGAATTGAAGGACTCACCACAGGGATCCCCGTAATAGAGAGACCCTACACAGGGAACCCTGCAATAGGTGGACCCTCCACAGAGATTGCTGTAATAGATAGATCCCTCCTCAGGGACCTCTGTAATAGGGAAACCCCACATACAGGGACCCCTGTAATAGGACTGCCCAGGGACCCCTGGAATTGAAGGACTCACCACAGGGATCCCTGTAATAGATAAACCCTCCACAGGGAACCCTGCAATAGGTGGACCCTCCACAGGGACCCCTGTAATGGGGAGACCCCCACAGGGACCCCTCGTTAAAGAGATGCAAGTGCAGTGAAATCACACGCTTGAATGATTGGAATGCACTTAGTTCTTGGAATGCACTTAACTCTCTTTGTGTGGTCAATGTTTACAAACATTGGGATTTCACGATGTGACCCGTGAAGGGAGATGAATGAATCAAAGATGTAGATGGTTTGTAGAAGCTATTAATCACAGATCACTATTTGAAAGCTATGAATGGCTTGCAGCTAATGGACCTGTAGGAACCAGATGTAGATTATAGCTGCTCTCCTTCAGGAATGAACTTGTGGTGTGGCAAGCTAAGTGGTACAGCTGTAATTCCTTTCTCTGTCCCTGTCTGGGCTGCTCTCAAGCTTCCAGATAGGGGTCTTATTTCTGGGAGGGGGGAGTGCCTTTAGGCAGGGGTATCTATTACTGGGGTCCCTGTGGGGGTCTCCCTATTACAGGGGTCCTTGTAGGGGGGGTCTCTCTATTACAGGCATCTCAGTGGGGGTCTCCCTATTACAGGGGTCCTTGTAGGGGGGTCTCTTTATTACAGGCATTTCAGTGGGGGATCCTATTACAAGGGTCAATGTGGGGGGTTTCCCCCGTAGTCCACTGTGAGGTCCACTACTCCAGGTCCACACTGGTAGAGACCGCAAGTGATTTGCGCCCGTGTGGTTCATGACCGCAGGGACTGGAGAATCACAGGAGGTTACAGCATAGGGCGCCGAGCCCGAAGACCTGTTTGCATTTATTTGCAAGCTTCCATTGGCGTCTGCCGTGGACTTCATTCCGGCTGCCATTGGAGGGTTGAAGCATTTCATGCCAATCTCCATTTTCCCCCTTCGCCCGATTCTCCGTCCCATTAGGGTACACAGTACCTGGCGTGCTGCCCTGGAGAATCCCATCCATCGTCTCCCATGTGGAGAATTTCACCCAGATACTGGATCCATTGCAACATGATTCAGCTGGAATAACCTACCAGGCTAGGAGAACGTAATCCATTTAAGCAATTGTGAAATTAAAGTTTACTGACTAACAAAATCTTTTGCTATGTATTCTTATGTCCTTCTAAAGCTTTAATTCGGAAAGAGCAAGAAATACAATTGATGCTTGTAATTTTTTAATAACCCATTGACTTCATCTGCAAGGCTTGACAGAGGAAACAATTGGAGACTATCCCACCAGTTGCCAGAACCGAGTTTTATACTGTTCTCATTCTATATCCATATAATTTCAAGCACAGGGAAATCAGGAGTGAGAATGCAAGATATCCCTGGGAAACCTAGCTGAGACAAGCAAATTGGGATGAAGACTGACAGTACTGAATTTTATCCTTTAGTTCCATACTAGGCAGTCGGTTGTGTACGATGAGAATGAAACTAACCAGATTCTGCTGTAGGTCCTTCATGTACACATTCTGGGAACAGTGACAGAATCCCAGTCAATTCATGTTCCAGAGTGGTGCTGGCAGATGCTTGAGAAAAATTTAGTTCAAAAGTGTATTTTTTCTCATATTTTCTGAGCCAGAATGTTGTTGAACATTTCATATAAGTACTGGTATAGGGTTTTATAAGGCTCCAATGAGGGTATCTTTCCCAGAATGTGATAGGCATCTGCACAGCTATAACACAATGCGTGGTATGGGTTGGATGTCTCCACGTTATGGCTGCATGTGATTACGAGTATTTGGAGGGTTCCTTGTATGGAGAAAACCATTGACATTTATGCTTTAGTTAATTGTAGAATTCCTCCTTGAAGAAACTGTACCCGTTTTAACCTGGTAGACTTCTGGTATATCACAAAACAAGCTTTTCCAGATCTTTATAATTATAGCTAGAATAAATAGCTGATTATAATTAGTTTTGAGTGCAGTTCTTTGTTTAACCCTTTAAGGTAATAAGAAGAGCGATTCTACATCACATCTCGAAAGTAACATAAGCAACAACATATTCAGGTGAAGAGAAGAAGGTACAAAGATCAAAGAAATTTAAGCTTGAAATGGAACCCGTAGGCCAGGTGTTGCTGGGGTATATAAAATATTAAATTGGATATATAAATAAGCTAGTAGAAAAGGGGACATAAATTTAAAATAGTAAAAAGTACACTTAAGAGAGATCTTAGTTCTTTTTACTCAGAGGGTGATCAACATTTGGAATGATCTATGGTGGTACATAGGAGGGTTCAAAATGCAGATGGAGGCTGGTCTAGATTAGTTGATGTATTAAAGGGTGAAGTACAACAGAGCGAGAGATCAGTGTGTGCTGGCAGACTTGGCAACATGAGGATTGTAAGATCATAGGGATTGTTAGATGGAAGAAGAATAAGGTCCACCTAGCATGCCTCCTACCATGCTGGTGGTCAGATAATGCAATGTTAATGTAACTGTTCACACATCATATGTCCTTAGAATCATAGATTCAAAGTTAGCTTGTCCTCTCTAGCATGCTGCACTGACCATATATCATGATTCAAATTAGAAATAAAAAAGACTGGCATTTATATAGCACTTTTTATGGCACAAAGCATTTCAGAAGTGAAATGTAAGCATAATTGTAATGTAGGAAACACAATAACAGGTCTCCATATAATGCACAATATTATTCCCTTTGAGAAAATTCAGGGCCTGGAACCATTTTCGGACCTGATTCAACATTGGTTAACATTGTACAGTCCACATGTTGCCTGAATGTTTGCTATCCAATTCGACAGGCAGGTTCTTCATAGAATCATAGACAGTGCAGAAGGAAGTCATTCGTCCCATTGAGTCTGCACCATCCCTTGGAGAGAGCACCCGACCTAAGCCCACACCTCCACCCTATCCCCACACCTCCACCCTATCCCCGTAACCCCACCAAGATTCGATTGGTTTATTGTCACGTGTAACGAGGTACAGTGACAAGTATTTTCCTGCGAGCAGCTCAACAGATCATTAAGTACATGAAAAGAAAAGAAAAAGAAAATACATAGTAGGGCAACACAAGGTACATAATATAACTACATAAACACTGGCATCGGGTGAAGCATACAGGGGTGTTGTGTTAATCAGGTCAGTCTATAAAAGGGTTGTTTAGGAGTCTGATAACAGCGGGGAAGAAGCCGTTTTTGAGTCTGCTCGTGCGTGTTCTCAGACTTTTGTATCTCATGCCTGATGGAAGAAGTTGGAGACTGAGTAAACCGGTTGGGAAGTGTCTTTGATTTTGCTGCCTGTTTTCCCCAGTCAGCGGGAGGTGTAGATTAAGTCAATGGATGGGAGGCAGGTTCGTGAGATGGACTGGGCTGTGTTCGTGACTCTCTGAAGTTTCTTGTGATCTTGATCTGAGTTGCCATACCAGGCTGTGATGCAGCCAGATAGGATGCTTTATATGGTGCATCTGTAAAAGATGGCAAGAGTTAATGTGGACATTCCGAATTTCCTTAGGTTCCTGAGAAAGTATAGGCACTGTTGTGCTTTCTTGGTGGTAGTGTCAACGTGGGTGGACCAGGACATATTATTGGTGATGTACACCCCCAGGAATTTGAAGCTGCTAACCATCTCCACCTCAGCCCTGTTGATGCTGACAGCGGTGTGTGCAGTGCTTTGCTTCCTGAAGTCAATGGCTGTTTCGCACACTGGGCTAAATCGCTGGCTTTGAAAGCAGACCAAGGCAGGCCAGCAGCACGGTTCGATTCCCATAACAGCCTCCCCGAACAGGCGCCGGAATGTGGCGACTAGGGGCTTTTCACAATAACTTCATTGAAGCCTACTCATGACAATAAGCGATTTTCATTTTTCATTTCAATGACCAGCTCTTTTGTCTTGCTGGCATTGAGGGATAGATTGTTGTCGCTGCACCACTCCACTAGGTTATCTATCTCCTTTCTCTATTCTGACTTGTCGTTATTCGAGATCCGTCCACTATGGTCGTATCGTCAGCAAACTTGTGGATGGAGTTGGAACCAAATTTTGCCACGCAGTCGTGTGTGTACAGGGAGTATAGTAGGGGGCTAAGTACGCAGCCTTGCGGGGCCCCGGTATTGAGGACTACTGCTGAGGAGGTGTTGTTATTTATTCTTACTGATTGTTTCTGTGGGTCAGAAAGTTGAGGATCCAGTTGCAGAGTGAGGATCCAAGTCCTAGGTGTTGGAGCTTTGATATGAGCTTTTTTTGGACACGAAGGGCAATTTTAGCATACCCGATCCACCTAACCTACACATCTTTGGACTGTGGGAGGAAACCGGAGCACCCGGAGGAAACCCACGCAGACACGGAGAGAACATGCAGACTCCACACAGACAGTGACCCATGCCGGGAATCAAACCTGGGACCCTGGAGCTGTGAAGGAACTGTGCTAACCACTATGCTACTGTGCTGCCCTTCAAACTGTGGGAGGCTCAATCAGTGGCCCGACCATGCACGTGGACACTGCTGAGGCAGGTAGGAGACCACGAGAATGCAGCAAAATTAAGGCGCTGTCTGAAGCATGATGAAAATTGTAAAATAAAGAATACCCACAGCTGTCAGGTTCAACAGTGCTGAGGAGGAACCCTTCCACAGGATTGCCTTTGGCAGCATCATCCCAGCACCTCTGTGATTAAATGATTGAGAGGAGGTGTAGATGGCCACGCAGCTACCTCCAGTCCAGTTTCCTTGTCAGACTTGGAGGATCATTCCTTCTCCCTCTGGCTCACAAGAAAAGTGTTGGGCAAGATCCAACCATTGCTTTGTGCCCAGCATCTGACCTGAGATCCAGAAGCCCACCGACTGCTGTTTCCCTTGGATGTTCCTGCCTACACCTGATGTACTTCAGCAACTGTGTGGTGCTCACTACATTGTGCACCAGAAGCCTGTTCACTAATGTCGCCCACCGAGGTGAGTGTCTCTGGAAAAAGGAAGGTGGGGGTGACAGCTGTGATGCCTCGATGGTGGTTTCCTCAGCGTTCTCCTCTGAGGTGGTCTCTTGGATGGTGGAGTTTGGGAAGAATAACACCAGATGGCCCTGCCTCAGCAGATGGAGATCCAGCGAAACATGTGGTCAGTGAGAGTGAAGGATCATTTTGTCTGACATGAACAACTAACTTGAGACAGATCATCTGGGTGAAGGGGCAGTGGATCTTCAGCTCTGTGGTGCCAGCCAGCATCGCTGTCGGTGACTGCTCTCTCCTCCTCGGGCAATTGCGCTATTTCCAGGGCCTATTTCTCACAGCGGGTGAGGACTCAAATCTTTGGAACTCCATCCTCCCCCCTCCCCCCGCTTGGCCTTATTCCAATTTATTATGGGCCACCCTCAGCCTCACCTTTGGGGACAAAGAGAGGACATTGTGGGCTGTACATTTAATAGATGAGGGGGGTCTATAGCAGCTGGAAATGAAGGAGTCATGCTGGTGGGTGCCAACTGATTCTGAGGAACAAGCACGAAGAGCATATGTGGGGAAGGTGCGAGGTGTCATCCAGTGATTGGTGGGGGGGTTCAGGTTTTGGGAATTTGCAGGGTTGCAAGGGGAACTGGTGCCAGAAAAAGGGATGCTAACTTATCCTAGCAGCTCGTTGGAGGTCGTTTATCTTCTTCCGACACTGAATGGCGGTCCTCCTGGTCGTGCTGCCTGCACTGTCAGCCACTGCCATTGCCTCCCAGATGGCATTGCTGACCCTGCTGATGGTCCTCAGACCCCCTGGGGGGAACAAGATGGCCTGCCTCTCATCCACAGCATTAAGAAGCCTGGCCACATGGACATCCCCAAAGGGAGGAGCAGGTCTGAGCGCTGTCATGCTTGTGTGTGACTGGGATAGATGAGGAATCGTTTATAAGCAGCTCCCTCTTTTTAGCGGTGATCAGCTGAGGCATGAGTTGGATGGCAAGAGAGCCAGTGATATTAGGAACCTCATGGGGGCCCATTTGTGGCATTAAATGCCATTAAGTACAGGCCGCTATCTTGCCAACACAGCCGTCGCCAAACACCCCACCAAACATGCCCAAAACTGGTCTTTGACATTTTTCCGTTGAATCGCACCCATTATTTCTTCCCATTGTAACCATTTTCTGGGCCTGCTATTCCTTGATCTTCATTTCTGCTGGCGATAGCTGGGCTGTGGCCTTGCTGAAAAGGAAGTAAAATGATATTGGTGGCTGAATGAATCCATCAGAGCATGAATTTTGATGTTTCAATTAGATTATCACCTACTGGGCCCACAGCCAAGCACGCTGCCCAAAACGTCTCCACAATTAAAAGAGAGGCGCAAAGTGAATGTGGATACGGTAAGCACCAAACTATTACCACCCTCCTAGTACTACCTATTTTTGGCAGGCATGAGATTTAAAATCTAGCTCAGGTCAAATGGCCTTTTATTGTGCTTGATTTTGTGTTAGGTTTTCCAATCCAATTTAAAATGTGCATCTGAACTTCAGCATGGCACTTTGAGCAGAACTTTACTGGCCCGAGTGGAGGGAATCTGTGTTCAATTCTGGGATGCTGTTCCATCACCAAGAAACCTTACCAGCAGTGGGAATGGCACCAGTTCAACTGTCCAATGAGCAGAGGCAGACAACTTAGACAATTAAATGTCCATATCCAGGCCACTGGCATTTACTCAGAAGCCCCCTCTGATTGGTCCAGCAGTGTGGAAAGCACGCCTGCCTTCCTTAATTAACTGCCTATCCTGGCTGCCAGTTCATGATTGTTTTCTCCTGGCAATGATGTAGAGGAAACCTGGCCTCTCGCCCAAACATGCTGGTCACTCAGTAAAACTCCCCAGTGTCAGGTCTTCATAGAATTCATAGAATTTACAGTGCAGAAGGAGGCCATTCAGCCCATTGAGTCTGCACCGGCTCTTGGAAAGAGCACCCCACTCAAGGTCCACACCTCCACCCTATTCCCATAACCCAGTAACCTAATATCCCCACCCAACACTAAGGGCAATTTTGACACTAAGGGCAATTTAGCCTGACCGATCCACCTAACCTGCACATCTTTGGACTGTGGGAGGAAACCGGAGCACCTGGAGGAAACCCACGCACACACGGGGAGGACGTGCAGACTCCGCACAGACAGTGACCCCAGCCAGGAATCGAACCTGGGACCCTGGAGCTGTGAAGCAATTGTGCTAACCACAATGTGCTAACCACAATGCGACCGTACTGCCCTAAGTCTTGCACTGATCTGGGAAGTTTCTGTCCCTGTTTAATTGGGAGGGTGTTAGTTGAGTTTAATGCTAAGTTATAACCAAGATGACATCTTCTACATGTGTCACTAAAGGTAATATTCCAAGTGTCACTAACATAATTAGCATAAGTGAACTTTCTATTGCCATTGGGAAAGATTTATGCCAAAAACATAAAGTCACAAATGACTTATCAGCAACTGAGCATAGTGAGTTATTTAACCCATACTATGAAATTTACTTCACAGTGCCGACAAAGCAAAAATCAGAATATTGGCAGCCTCCACACATTCTGATGTGGTTCGACATGGCATTGTCCCAAAAAGACTGCCACCTGAAAATGGACATGTTATTTCATTGGGAGGGGAGGAGGGGAGGTGTGGGGGGGGGGGGGGGGGGGGGGGGGGGGGGTGTTGGAACTAATCTACAGAGGAATAAAATCTGGTTGAGAATTTCTGTATTCCCTTTTTCATGATAGAAGCTCTTTCTTCTTATGCTGGCTATAACAAGTGCTTTTGATTTCCAATCTGACTTGCAAAGCGCAAGATAGAATCATCCTGAGAAATACATTCACTGACAAAGGTTCGTCCTGGAGAATTCAATCAGCATTAAGTGTCCTTAGCTTACATCACTAGATTCACACAGCGAGTGATCTGCCAAGAAATATTCAGTGTAGCATTCTTTGGGGAGGATTTATCTGTGGCTTGTCTATTTCCCTGGAAGAGTAAATTAGGAAGATTTGCTGTGATATAGATTGGAAATAGTCTGCCGCATTTCCTACATTACAACAGTGACTACAGTTGAAAAAGTCCTTTGCTGGTTGTAAAGCACTTTAGGGTGCTCGAGGTTGTGAAAGGCAACCCATAAATTTATGTTCATTCTTTACTATATGCTATCCAAATGCTGGAACCTTTCTTTAAGCGTCCCGGAGGCTTTTTTCAGTTCTGATCTTCATGTCTTCATGTGTGGTACATCTCAACATTCTTCCATAATACTGGTGATTATATAAAGAAGCATCAGGAGCTGTGGCAGGAGCGGGCATTCCTTGTCGCCAAGCTGCAATCCTGCTGTTGAAATAGAGAGCTGAGATACCGGACTGATGAAGGATAAGAGCACAATAACATCGCTCCCAGCATGTCATGGATTCACGTGCAAGAAGCTGTCTTTGATTAAAGGAAGCTGCACAAAATTGATGTCGATGGCAATCGGGGGGCAGGTTCTCCACTGGCTGAAGCCAGAACTGGCGCAAAGCAAAATGGTTGTGGTTGTCAGAGGCCAATCGTCCTCACCTCAGGATATTGCTGCTTAGCTCCTCAGGATAGTGTCCTAAGCACAAACATCTTTACTTGCTTCATCAATGAATTTCCCACCATCATAAGACAGAAATGGAATGTTTTCTTATGATTGCACAATGTTACATAAGAAAATAAGCACGCAAAAAGTAGGAGAGGGAGTTGACCATATTTCTTGAGTCTGCTTTGCTATTCATTATGATCACAGCTAATCTTAGGCTTCAGCTCCACTTTTCCAGCTACTCCCCATATCCCTTTATTTCCTGAGATACCAAAAATCTATCTCAGTCTTAAACATATTCAGTGATGGTGTACCCATAAACCTCTGGGTAAGAGAATTTCAAAGATCCACAACATCAGGTTCAATTCTGGCCTCGTTCACCGTCTGTGTGGCGTTTGCACTTCCTCCCCTTGTCTGCGAGGGTTTCCTCCGGGTGCTCCAGTTTCCTCCCACAGTCCAAAGATGTGCAGGTTAGGCGGATTGGTCATACTAAATTGCCTCTTAGTGTTCAAAAGGTTAGTTGGGGGTCACTGGGTGGAGGCATGAGCTTAAGTAGGGTGCTCATTCCGAGAGCCGGTGCAGACTCGATGGGCCGAATAGCCTCCTTCTGCACTGTAAATTCTATGATTCTAAATCATTCTCGGGCCATCTACTTTGCTGGAAAGGCTTGTATATATTGCCCATGCAACTGTTGCCTTTATTCAGAGTCACAGAACAAGAACTTTATTCTTATTTAACTGCCGACTGCTGCAATATGCCTTCAATTAACCTAAGGTGGCTCTGTGAATTAAATTCTTAATCCCCAACGAGAGAATTTTCGAGACAATGACCAATCACTAGTGGAGAGAGATGATAAGTCATTCCAGTACTGAGAAGTAATAATACTCAACACAAGTAATTAAAAAATGTATATTAATTACATTTTAAGAAAATATATACACTTGTAATATGAGTAGATTACTGAAAAGGGAGGTGTGAAAAATGGAATTTATTGCGCTTGTTCCAATAATAATAAGTCCTTAATAATTAACTCATGGTTTTGTTTGTCATGACCCATTAGGTTTTTCACACTCAATAAATTTGACTGTACATGGTTTTCCCATTGAGTCTCCCAACTCTTCTTCCCCTTCAGACTGTTAAGGAGGTTGGCGGGCTTGCATCTAACAAACTTGATGTGCATTAACCATCAATTATAAACACCTCTGAGTTCAGAACTGATCATTAACACATTGTAAATATAATTAGGACTCAAAACCTTCCACTTACATGTTGTATGGGGAATATGTCAAAGAAACGTGAAAACAGTCCTGAGAGATTTCATTATCCTGGATGAATTATATCACTGAGTAAGGTTTGCACTCGGTTAAATAAATCATTAACAGTTCATGTCAGAGTCACACAATTAGTTATGCTAACCACATGAGCTCCTGTTTATTATAGCAAGGCAGGTATAATCATAACGATGCTTTTCCTTTGTCTATGGTGAGCAGTTTGAGAGCTTTTCAGGATGGGATACAAAGAGGTCTCTAGTCACAAATAAACTGTAAAGCCAAAATGATCAATTAGATAAGATGGGAAAAGTACTCAACTTTAAAACATTGATTAGTTTTGTGGTGGCAGATGTGACTGTGCCCCCTTGTTCTAGATTCCCAAGCCAGGCAAACTAATGTCTCAGTATCTGCCCTATCAAGACTCTTCACATGTTCATTTCCATTTGCAACATGAAGCAGTTCATGCCCACTTACAACAAGACCTGGACCACATTCAAGCTTAGAGTTGATAAGTGTTAAGTAACAATTATGTCAAATAAATGCAAGACAATTTCCACCTCCAAGTGGCAACATAACCCTCGCTGTGGACATGTCGCAACATTTTTAAAACCAAGCATTTAATAAGGCAATTCCACAGAAAACAGTTCTCTTCTTGAAATGAAATGAAATGAAAATCGCTTATTGTCACGAGTAGGCTTCAATGAAGTTACTGTGAAAAGCCCCTAGTCGCCACATTCCGGCGCCTGTCCGGGGAGGCTGGTACGGGAATCGAACCGTGCTGCTGGCCTGCTTGGTCTGCTTTTAAAAGCCAGCGATTTAGCTGAGCGAGCTAAACCAGCCCCCTAGTGAGCTAAACCAGCCCCCTAGTGAGCTCAACCAACCCCCTGGTCTTAATGTATTCCGATTATTTTCTGCTTTAATGAAACTGGTGTTGGTTCCTCTGATAGCTGAGATGATAAAGGCAATGGCTGCACGGGTTCTGGGTTGTGCATTGGTGTAACTAGTAATGATACTTCTGAAGAACCATGGATTTCTGATGTACAATGGTCACCAGGGTTCAGCTGCAGAAAAACCCTTGCCTAAAATTGTGTTTGTTTCAGGTGTGCTAAAACTCGATCCCCAAAGTAAAAATCACAAGGAAATGTTAGATTTAGGTCAGGTTGATATCACTTTTGTTTTATTCATTCTTGGGATGTCGGTGGTGCTGGCAAGGTCAACATTTATTATGGATCATTCAGTACTTTGAGGAGGTGTTGGTCAGCAGTCTTCTCAAGCAGTTGCAGTCCATGTGGTATATAGGTACATACACAGTGCTCTAACAGCCAGAGTTCCAGGACTTCGGTCCAGCATTAGTGGAGGAATGGTGATACATTTCCAAGTCAGGGTGTTATGTGACTTGGAGTGGACTTTTAGACAGTGGTAACCCCATGCATTTGCTGCCCTTCTCCGTCTCAGTCGTAGAGGTCAAGGGTTCGTAAGGTGCTGTCAAATAGTTTTGGCGAGTTCCAGTAGTGTATATTGTGGGTGGTATACATGACAATCCTGGTGCACCTCTGATGGAGGAAGAAAACGTTTAGGTGAGGGATGGAGTGCCAATCAAGTAGGCTGCTTCATTCCGGATAGTGGCAAAATTTTTGAATGTTATTGGACTTGCAATTATTCAGACAAGTGGTGGGGTTGGGGGAAGGGACATATTTCAACTTGTATGTTGGGTTTCCCAGACAAGAATTGTCCGAAAGAACCCAACTCTGGTTTTAACAATGATTTCAATGGGAATCTGCAATTTGCTTTTCGTCAACTTATGCAAAGTTGTGATTTCAGAGAATTTAACTAGGATGTCAAGTGAGCAATCACTGTTAATGCAATGAAATGTTTTCTACATTTGGGCTTTGCCTGACATAAAGGGTTTGAGTCAGGGACGGCACGGCGGCACAGTGGCTATCACTGCTGTCTCACAGTGCCGGGGCTTGGGTTTAATTCCGGCCTCGGTGACTGTCTATGTGAAGTTTGCACTTCCTCTCCGTGTCTGCGTGGGTTTCCTCCGGGTGCTCCGGTTTCCTCCCACAGTCCAAAGTTGTACAGGTTAGGTGGATTGGCCATGTTAAATTACCCTTCAGTATCCAAAAAGGTTAGATTGGGTTACTGGGTTACGGGGATAGGGTGGAGGCGTGGGCTTAAGTAGCGTACTCGTTCCAAGGGCTGGTGCAGATTCGATGGACTGGATCGCCTCCTTCTGCACTATAAATTCTCTGATAATTCTATGAAGTCACTGAAGGGCTGCAGGGCATCATAGAGGTACATGTTGGTATCAACGATATAGGTGGAATGAAGGATGGGGTCTTGAATCAAGAATTCAGGGAGCTAGGTGGCAGATTAAAAAACAGGAAGTCAAAGCTGCATTACTCCAGTGCCAAATGCTAGCAAGTACAGAAATAGGAGAATTGACAGATTATTGCGTGGCTCAAGAGCTGGTTTAGGAAGGAGGATTTTAGGTTGCTGGATCATTGCTGATCACTGATCACAGAGATCAGTGCTAGTTCCCTTATTGTTTGTGATATTATAATCAATATAGATGAGAATGTGGGGGGGGGGGGGGGGGGGACTGATAAGTAAGTTTGCGGCTGACATGAAGATTGGCAGGGTGGTTAATAGTGAGCAAGAAGGCCTTAGATTTCAGCAAGATGGAATTTAACTCTGAAATGCGTGAGGTGATGCACTTTGGAAGGAGTAACAAGACAAGGGAGTACTCAGTGAATAGCTGAATATTGGGAAGCTCAGAGAAACAGAGGCATCCTGGGTTGCTGGCCCACAGATCCCTGAAGGCGAATGGAAAGGTTAATAGGGCAGTTAAGAAGGCATATGAGACACTTGCCTTTATCATCATGGCATAGATCATAGAGCATGTTTGAGCTGTACCAAACTTTGGTTAGGCCATAGCTGGAGTACGATGCAGTTCTGGTCCCCTCAATATAGGAAGGATATGAGTACACTGGAGAAGGTGTAGAGGAAATGCACCATGATGTTGTCTGGGATGGAGCATTTGATCCATGAAGAGAGGCTGGATAGGCTTGGGTTGTTGTTTTCTTTAGAACAGCGAAGGCTGAGGGGGAACCTGATTGAGATGTGTAAGATTAAGAGGGATATGGATAGGGTGAATAGGAAGCAGCTGTTCACCATATTTGAAGGGTCAATAACGAGAGGGCCTAACTTTAAGGTGAGGTTCAGAAGGTTTAGAAGGGATTTGAGGAAATGTATTTTCACCCAGAGGGTTATGGGAGTCTTGAATGCACAGTCTGGGAGGGTTATAGAGCTGGGACACCTCACAATCTTTAAAAGGTACTTCAGAACAGCCTTCAGAACAGCGACCACAACATCGCACAACGCTGCCATGGCAATCTCTGCAAGACGTGCCAGATCATCGACTTGGGTACAACCATTACACGTGAGTACACCACCCACCAGGTACGCGGCACATACTCGTGCGACTCGGCCAACGTTGTCTACCTTATACGCTCCAGGAAAGGAT
Organism: Scyliorhinus canicula; assembly: GCF_902713615.1. Lineage (NCBI taxonomy): Eukaryota > Metazoa > Chordata > Chondrichthyes > Carcharhiniformes > Scyliorhinidae > Scyliorhinus > Scyliorhinus canicula. The sequence continues at coordinate 89,414,514 of NC_052148.1, forward strand.
GTCCCGAAGAGTGATACATTGACGAGACCATGCAGATGCTGCAACAATGGATGAACGGACATCGCGCGACAATCACCAGACAGGAATGTTCCCTTCCAATTGGGGAACACTTCAGCAGTCAAGGACATTCAGCCTCTGATCTTCGGGTAAGGCCAAGGCGGCTTCAGGACACACGACGCCGCAGAATTGTCGCACAGAAACTTATTGCCAAGTTCCGCACACATCAGTACGGCCTTAACCAGGACCTTGCATTCATGTTGCATTCACCCCCCCCCCCCCCCCCCCCCCCCCAACCATCTGGCCTGGGCTTGCAAAATCCTACCAACTCTCCTGGCTTGAGACAGTTCACACCTCTTTAACCTGTGATTATCTCTGTCTCCAGTAGCTCCGTCTGGACTTAATTGCCTGCAAAGACTCGCATTCAAAGTATCATTTTGCATCTTTGACTTTGTCTATATATATGTTTCTGGAACCCACCTCTTCATTCACCTGAGGAAGGAGCTGTGCTCCGAAAGCTAGTGATTCGAAACAAACCTGTTGGACTTTAACATGATGTTGTAAGACTTCTTACTTTAAAAAGTCCATGGATGAACACTTGAAGTGACATAACATTCAAGGCTAAGGTCCAAGTGCTGGAAAGTTGGATTTAGTGCAAATTTAGTGTAGGTTTGTTGGTTCAGACTCGATGGACCGAGGGGCCTCTTCTGTACTGTATGACTCTTTGGCTGGAATTCTCCTTCCGCTTTCTGGTCCCGCCTGCTGTGCACTCCTACCTGTGGGTTTCCAGCAGGGTAGCTTCAGTGGGAAATCCCATTGACATCTGGCAACAGAGGATCCGTCCGGCAGCGAATGATGCACCGCCTCCCGTTGCCAACAAACATACGGCTAGGAGGCCGGAGAATCCTGCCCTATGACTCCGTGGCAAATGCCTTATCATATTCCCCCTCCCCTACCTCTCCAATAAGATATATCTTGTCTATTCACGTCTGTTTCCTTCTAAAACCTGGTTAAGCAAGAAAGTATAGTAAACCCAGGCCAAGTCTCTCAATACTCTACCAAATAGTGGATGGCAGTTCCTTATATATTTTGTGTAGAATGCTGTCTTCTGTGGAATAAGGAGTATTTTCTTTCTGTACTTTCACTCTTCCGGTCCTCTTTTGTTTGTGGGGCACGTAGAAGTTAGATGATCCTCAATGCCTGTGCGCAAATGACGATACAATGAACATTGCAAGTTTAAAGGGGTGTTCTCTCCCGATTGCTTCGAAAATGTTAACATGAAACCACATTGATCAACAACATAGAGCAGGAAATTACTGTACAAGGAGGGTGAAAGAGAAAAAGTTTTTATTGGCTCTGTAATTCACTTAGATGATAGGCTGCAGAGTGAGTTTAGCCGTCCCTGAGCATTACGTTCTTCTTACATTGAAATGTTACTTAATGTCTTTTTGGGGCTTTGATTAGAGGCTGTCAAAACTGAAGATCATTATTTTCAGATTCACTTTGCACAAGAGAGAATATTGCACAGATAGAATAAATTGTTGTCTAAAATGTAAATGCGTTGGGTTCCTGAATCACTGACAACAAGCACTTACAACCAAGAGTTTATTCACTAGCTGAGCAGCTACTTCATGCTTGTATTCTGCTCCTGGGGTAATGGGCGGCCTTCTCCTGGGGCGTTATTCTTGGCGGGCCAAGAGATGCACCACCAGCGGGTGGCGGCTGATTGGTGGGGGAGTTTGTCTGGCAGAGGGTGGGATGCGGGTGTGGTGTGTTGGAGGGTGGGGTGCTGTGGTGGTGGGGTGCAGGTCACCCATACGGCCAGTGTCACTCTGCAGAACCAGGGCCAAGGTGGGTAATTAGTGGAGTACGCAGCAGCAATGCCGGTCCGTGCCTGAACACTGCTCCAGTCCCAAAGTGGGTCACCCAGTTACACAACCGTCTCCCTGTCAGCTCCCTCCCACCAGCACTGGCAGGGCTCACCCCAGCCAGCCCGGCCAGTGTCAGGACCAGCAGCCCCCGGTCATGCCTCTGCATGTTCTATCTCCTCTCTCTCCCTCATCAGCCACGGCGCCTGTTCCCCGATTTTTAAAAGCGTACGTGGACCTCGCTGTCAAGAAGTCCCCCCTGTAGAGGTGGAGAATCGCGGAGACCCCGGAGAATAACAGGTCTTGCCTGCTAATGATATGCAAACGGTGTTTACTGTACGTGTGGTGTATAATGCATTGATGCTGCTGTCGAGGCGACGGAGAATTGCACCTTGGCATGAAACCGGAGTGCGCCATGATGTCGGCGTCAAAACCGATTCGCCGCCCAATCATGTTTCCCGATTGCAGCGTTGGCCGACGGAGAATCCACTTGTTTCTCACGTTAAAAAAAGCTTCCTTTTTTCTGATGAAATTACAATTCTTTGTCCATAATAAATATGAAATAAAATGGTAGGCTCTATCTTAAGATGGAAGCAAATTCCATGACAGGGAACACTCTTCAGCTTAATTCACTTCACTTCACTCCATTGACGCCCCATTGGATTCCAACACAGGCTCCACGTTGAACTTATCCATTGTGCATTATTTTCCGTCTCAGGTACATCTGATTCAATTTGTCAGTCTGAGAGCTGGGGTGATTCTGAGTGAAATCTGTATTTTCTTAGATTAACCCAGATAAGTTATTGTCCTTTTGGTCACCCTCCCTTGAACCATTGTTCATCGGTTCCTGGAGTGTTCTCAAATAAAGTGCCACATAACAGGCTTGTCAGCCTGAAATAAAAGGGATTTTGGCAGCATGGATACAAAGTTGGCTGTGTGACAGGAAACAGAAAGTGTTGGTGAACGGTTGCTTTTCCAACTGCAAGGCAATTTGCAGCAGACTTTCAAGTGGTTTCTATGAGTTCCACTGCATAAAATTTCAAGATGGTGTCGAACATGGATGTGTTGTGAACTCTGAGGAGGGTAGGGATAGATTTCAATAAGACATCGACAGGCTGATGGAATGGCAGATGAAATGTAATGCACAGCATGTGAAGTGATACATAGAAAATAGGAAAGGCAATAACAAAGAAGGATGCTATTTTGAAGAGGATAGAGCAGCATAGGGACCTGGGGGCATATGTGCACAAATCATTGAAAGCTGCAGGGCAGGTTGAGAAAGCGGTTAATAAAGCAGATAGAAATCTGGCTTTATAAATAGAGGTATAGATTTTATAAAACAAGGAAGCTATGAAGAACCTGTATAAAACACTGTTTTGGACTCAACTGGAATATTGTGTTCAATTCTGTGCACAACACTTTAGGAAGGATGTGAACATGTTAGGGTGGGTGCAGAAAAGAACTTCAACCATGTGGATCGATTGGGAAGGCTGGGGTTGAGAGATTTGATAAAGATGATCAAAGCCATGAGGATCTCTTAGGAGTAGATAAAAAACTGTCCCCATTGCTGGAAGGGTCAAGAATCAGAGGGCAATGAATTAAGGTGAGCAGCGGGGCTGGATAGAGGGCAGCAATAGGTGGAGATTAACAAAGATGTCGTGGACAACTTTGTGAGGTTGGCTCCCATTTTATACTGCTGCTGAAAATCAGTTTGACACAACCAACCTCACAACATATGTTGCAGTAACTCTTTATGATTATTAACCAGACATTTGCGTGTTTTTGTTCTTTACTTTACCTCGTTCATCAAATAGAGAACAAAAATTTAAAGAAAATAGGATGAATTGAGATATAAGACAACCTTTCAACCTGGATACCCTGGTGTGGTCAGAAAACATTCAACTAGAGGTTAATTACATCAACATCAGAATTTTGGTGTTAATATCTTTGCAAGCCATTGGATTGGAATCTTCGTTTGAGCGACTAAGCTCGAACGGAGAACCCGCGGGATGTTTACGTGGGAAAAATCAGATGAAACCCCCGGCTCCCGCACCAAGGACTGATGGAGAATGACCGGGTCCCTAGCTGCGCATGCGCATGCACACGACTGATGACCTGCAGCAGTTGCGCTGTACAACATGGTGCTGGCCATGTGCAGACCCGACCCGCCAACTGCGACCCCACAGGCCACCCCCTGCCACCCCCTGGCTGACTGGCTTCAAACCGGCGCCGCCCCCGATTTGGGCGTCAGAGTTGATTCTCCGCCCAATCGCCGATTATGATATCGGCGTCGGGCAATGGAGAATCACGCCCATTGTTCTTCAGTAAATGCAAAGGATTTAGACCTGCTTACATTGTTCCAGATGAAATGTGTTGAACCAAATGCACTTGGTGTGATGCAAGTTAAAGATTAATAAAAATGCTATCAAGTAAAGGTTGAATGTAACAAACATATTGTAACAAGGCTGAGACTGGACAAGTTGGGATTCAAAGTATATACTGTAACATGGTCATTACTGAGGGAGGCAGTGATTGCATGGTAGATGATTAATGAGGAAAATATACATATACTTATAAAATAATGTGAGATGAACCTGCACAATGTTAATTTTTTTTTTGTTCCCAAAGAATATTATGATATTTTAGTTATTATTCATAATGTAATTTTTAAAAACTCATTAATTGAATTGAATGACAAAATTTAAAACTGACAATTTGCCACAGAAAATATTTATTCAATTCTTGACTATTCTCCACTAATTCTGTCTTCTGTTAGGTGTCCAAATCAAGTCTTTAACGTTCAATTTTATACCTGCCTTTGGTGTTTTTCCACATGGGCTGCATTTGTTGGACTGTGTAACACTGTTGTTTTCTGTTTTACACCCCCCCACCCCCGAGGAGAAGGCCGACAATAACCGGTGGGAGAGGGAGAAGACAGGAGGAGGACCGCTGGACCTGCGGCTCCTCAGCATGAGCAGAGGGCACTGGAAGTGGTCGGCGGGCCAGAGGAAAGGGAAGGGTGGATGTCGGCTACGGGTGAGGAAGTGAGTCCCCGCTAAGTTACGGTTTCCTGTGACATATGTATCAATCCCTCCCAACAACATCTTCACCACCCCTCCCACCCTCCCCCACCCTCACCACCATCCTAATCACAAGCCTCACCCTCACCACCACCCTCATCCCCCCAACATCACCATCCCTACTCCTCCCCCAATCCGCGGTCCAATCATGCAACTTGTCTTGTGTCTTGCAGCACCTGCTGGGGATAGGACGGGGTCCATTTGGTGTCCCCTGTCCCCAGTTAGTTCCACAACCGGAGCCTTCTCATGTGCCGAGCAGCGATGAGGAGAACAGCATGGATGGCAGCCCTAATGGAAAACCCAGGACATCCCGGAGCTGAGTCTGAGATGACACAGTTTCCCGTCACAGCTGTCTCCAACACCCTCCACCATTCCAGAGATACACACCTCGGTTGGGCACTTTAGTGAAGTGGCTCCTGGGACACTATCTGGTGCTCATGCTCCGGTATATCAGGTGAAGGTGGGAACACCTGACGGATTGGAATGGATGGAGGGCAGGCCGATCCCAGGACTAGCTACCGTCCAGTGCCTGGAGGGCTGCAGCGATTAGGAGGAAGGCCACCATCGCTGGTTGAATTCCAATATCCATTGCGTGCATGGGGTGAAAGGCCGACACGTCAACATGGTGCATACCCCGGTGCCCAACCACGTCCAACGGCCTCTATGGTACCCCCATTGGTCACTGCGGACCCTGCCCCCCCATCCCCACAGCGCTGGCCCTGTCAGTCGCCAACACCGTGGCGACTCTGGCCCTGGCTTCCGTCTGTGCTGCTACGGGTGCAGGTGCTGCCCTTTCCAGGGTCACACTCCATAGCCCCAGCGCCTGCACAGGGGCAATGGTGGGTGTTGCCCTTGAGTGAGCCACCTGATGTCCTGCCGGCGGTGGCAGCTGGTGGGGTTGTTGGGGGTATGGAGGAGGGTGGGGTGGGAGCACCCATTCTGCTGGTGTCACTCTGCAGAACGAGGGGCCAAGGTGGGGGGGGGGGGGTGGTCAGTGGGGTGCATAGCAAGTTGGCCACCTTGCAGACTGTAGTAATGGCAGTCCGTGCCTGGACATCGCCCCAGTCCCGTGGGGCTCACCCCGCCCCACGGACCAGTCCCTCGTCATTTCCCCTGTCCCAGCAGGGCCCCCCGCTATGCCAGCTAGCCCAGTCAGTAGTGTCACCGGCAGCCCATGGTCCTATCTTCTCTGTCTACCTCATCAGCCACAATGCCGTTTTCACGATTTTAAAAGCACAAGTTAACCGCGCTGTTGGGAATTTGGCCCAACAGAGGCAGAGAATCGCGGAGGCCCCAGAAAATACCTGGCCGGGCCTGCTGATGATATGCCAATGGCGTTTGCTGTACAGGGATTGTCTGGAAAGCATTGACGCCGCTGAGGAAACAATGGAAATTGTGATTTGGCATGAAATTGGCGTCCACTGTGATTTCGGTATCGGAACCGATTCTCAGCCCAATTTCCCAATTTCCGCGTTGGTCAACCGAGAATCCCACCACACAAAGTTTTGTCCTCAACTACTTTCTGTGGCAGCGAATTCCACAAGCTCACCATTCTCTGGGTGAGAGACCTAAATGGTCTTCCCCATATCCTCAGACTGTGAACTTCTGGTTCTGAGCACCTGGAAGCTCTTTGGTAACAAAGATCAGCCTCTTTTTAAAAAATTGCAGTTGGAGAAACAGCTGAACCTCAGAGTTAATGGACCCGTGTAGAGCGATATAAATAAACAACACTTATTCTCAGTCTGAAACTACCTGGATCTGTCAGTCAAAAGGCTTTCAAAAAACAATGGTCTATGAAATTGAATGTAAACAATGCAGTTCAAAGCTTTTAGGCCTCAAGGCAGACCAGCAAGCTTGACAAAGTTAAAGGGCAATGAAATTTATTATGGAAAGTCCACTTCAAAGGTTCCCACCACAGGAAAGGGAATAATTTTACCTTAATCTCACAGATTCATAGAATCCCTACAGAAGGTGCAGAAGGAGGCATTTTGGCCCATCAAGTCTGCACCAACCCTCTGACAAAGCCCCCTACCTTGGCCCACTCCCCCACCCTATCCCTGTAACCTCATAACCCCACCTAACCTTTGGACACTAAGGAGCAATTTAGCATGGCCAACCCACCTAACCTGCATATCTTTGGACTGTGGGAGTAAACCGGAGCATCCTGAGGAAACCCATGCAGACATGGGGAGAATGTGCAAACTCCATGGGAGAATATGCAAACTCCACACAGACAGTCACCCAATGCAGGAATTGAACCAGGGGCCCTGGTGCTGTGAGGCAGCAGTGCTAACCACTATGCCACTATGCTGCCTTTTGAACTTGGCAGGCTGACAGATGGCTTAAAGGGCTTTATGCTGAATAGGGGAAGAGTTTTACTTTATTCTCAGAGTTCAATTCTGAGATACTGACAGACTGCTAAAGGTTTAAAGGCTGCAGATGGGAAGACAAGCCAAATGACCCCCATCCCAGGAAAGACCCCAGACCTGAGCCCCAGCAGCCCAGCACATGCCCCCCCCCCCCCCCCCCCAATCTTACCTCCCAATAAGGACCCCCTCGGCATCCTGGAGGCAATTGTAGGGAGGGTACTAATCCCTCGCCACCCATCAGAGTGCAAGTCACCCTGTCCCCATTTCTCAGGACATGGACTAATTCATGCCAGCGGGGCTCCCGGATGGAGGGTCTTGAATATCCCCAGGAGAAAGGTGGATTGAGCATCCTGCCCATAAATTAGATTTAATTTCGGGATAATGACCTATTTGCATGTTCTGGCCGGGGCGGGAACTTTGTCAGGCCATCGGGAAAACCGTCTGGGCCGGTAGTGTGGGTGGGGAGACTCACAATGGGTTTCACAACCGGCATGAAACCCATTTGTTGCCCGATGTCTGATTTGCTGGGCCATCAGGATGCCAGCCACAGGCTGGTGGCCCCGGAGAACCAGAGAGTCTGCAGAAGGATATATAGGCAGGTTAAGTGAATGGCAGAAATTAGGCAGATGGAATATAATGCAGGAAAATGTAAGTTATTCACTTTGGTAGGAAGAATTAAGGAGCAGAATATTATTTAAAAGGAGAAAGTCTGCCGAAAGCTGCAGCACAGAGGGATTTGGGGTCCTGGTGCATAAATCACAAAAAGCTAGCATGCAAGTTCAGCAGGTAATAGGGAAGGCAAACGGGATGTTGGCTTTTATTTCAAAGCGAATTGAGTATACAAATAGGGAGGTCTTCCTAAAACTATACAAGGCCTTATGGTTTTGTGGCATTTGGCAGGGCCGGAAGATCCCGTCAGCAGGAAGGGCTGGAAAATCGCTTCTATTGTCTCTCTCTTGTCTTCCTGCCAAAATGAATCACTCCACATTTCTTCACATTGAAATTCATCTGCCACGTGGTCATTCGTTCCACCAACTTGTTGATGTCCTTTTGAAGTTCTACACATCTCCTCAGAGTTTACAACGCTTCCAAGTTTTGTACCTTCTGCAATCTTTTGATATTATAATAATAATCTTTATTGTCACAAGTAGGCTTACATTAACACTGCAATGAAGTTACTGTGAAAAGCCCCTAGTCACCACATTCCGGTACCTGTCTGGGTACACAAAGGGAGAAATCAGAATGTCCAATTCACCTAACAGCACGTCATTCGAGACTTGTGGGAGGAAACTGGAGCATCCGGAGGAAACCCACGGGGAGAACGTGCAGACTCTGCACAGACAGTGACTCAAGCCGGGAATCGAACCTGGGACCCTGGAGCTGTGAAGCAATAGTGCTAACCAATATCAAGAATAGCAAGGGTCCTAGCACTGACCCATTGGAGGATACCACTTTAAATCTTCCAGCAGCCCAGAAAACATCCATTAACCACCATTCCGTTTCCTGCCACTCAACTAATTAGGTATCCACTGTCACCTTTATTTCAGGAGCTGTAACTTTTCTCACAAGTCATGTGTTGTGGTAATACCACTGTATATATATGTGTGTGCCTCGATTAGGGGATGTACAATAGTACCGGCTATTACAGGTTTGTCGGTAAGCCCCTGCATAGTTTGTCGGTAAGCCCCTGCTGGCTAGCTCCGCCCACAGGAGCAGTATAAATATCCATGAGGTCTCCTGAGCTGCCATTTTACAGCTCCACTTGAGGTAATAACATTTCACGGTAATAAAGCCTCTTTTGTACGGTTTCGTGTTTCTGTGTGCAATTGTTAGCGCAACATGTGTGCAGCACTTATCAAATAAATTTTGGAAGTCCATGCACATCACATCAACAACAATGCCCTCGTTAACCTCCTCTGTTACCTCTTCAAAATATTCCAGCAACTTAGTTTAACACAGTTTTCCCTGAAGAACCCCATGAGTGTTTTCTTTAATTCACCCACACTTGTCCATATGGGACTATTAATTTTGCTTCCAAGTATTGTTTCTGGAAAATTCCCTTCCATCAATGTTAAACTGACAGGCCTAGTGTTGCTGGTATAATCTTTACACACTATTTTCACCAAAGTGTAACATTTGCAATTCTCCGGTCCTCTGGGAACCACCCTGAGCCAAGGAAAGCTGACAAATTATGGCCAGAGCCTTTGCAATTTTTATTCTGTCTCTTTGGATTTATGTTGTCCAATCCAAACCCACTTTAAGGTAGCCTATCCAACACCTCCTCCTTATCAATCATAAATCTAGCTACTGCCTCAATTATCTTGGGCGGGATTCTTCCCTAACCGGTGGGGCGGGCAGTACCGGCCCCGAAGAGTGGTGTGAACCACTCAGGCATCGGGTTGCCCAGAAGGTGCGGAATCCACCGCACCTTCAGGGGCTAGGCCAGCGCGATTTGGCGCATTCGCGGGAGCGCCAGCATGTGCTGGCGTCATCCCAGCGCATACGCAGGGGGGTGTCCAATGCCATCGGGCTGGCAGGATCTGTCCTAAAAGAGGTGTAAAATCGGCTTTCCAGAGATTGGGCCCCTTTTTAAAGGGTGCCCAGTCTCTGGTTAAAAAAAGAGCCCCCCCACATGCGCACTAGGAATTGCCCCCATGTATGCGGGGCCCAAAACTTATGGGGAATCCCAAGGACCACCTCATGAAGCTCCCCAGAGGAAACCCCCCTCGCACTGCCTCTTGGCACTGCCCTGGCACTTCCCTGGAGTATCAGGGTAAAGTTCCAAGGTGCCATGGACAGTGCCAGGGGACAGTGTCAGGGGCAGTGCCAGGGCTCAACCTGGAGGCAGTACTTGCCAGTGTGCAACCGGTGGGTTCCCTTCATCTTGTCAACATATTAAAAAAAATATAAAACGCGCTAATGTGATGTCTCATTGGCAAGGGGAGAGATCCCAATGTCAACTCTTTCAACGAGTTGGGTGGAAATGCCGCCCCACCACCACATTAAATCCAACCCTGCATGGGGACATCCAGTACAGGCATGTCATAATATGAACTTTCTTTTTTTTTATTTTAGCGTGCCCAATTAATTTTTTCCAATTAAGGACCAATCCACTTACCCTGCACACATCTTTGGGTTGTGAGGGAGAATGTGCAAACTCCACACAGACAGTGACCCAGAACCGGGATCGAACCTGGGACCTCGGCGCCGTGAGGCAGCAATGCTAACCACTGCACCACCGTGCTGCCCAATAATATGCACTTTCAAACAATACTTATAAAAGTTGGACACAGTTAAGATGGCTGTTGGAAATTATGTGACATTTGGCATTTGGACTACAGACAGTCTCACATTTCTCGTGAATACTGAATTAGATATAAACATAGGCCTGCAGCCATTTGTGGAATTCACACATTCATTGTTTAAGGATGGGCCAATACGTAAAAGATTGTGGAGTTTCCAGATTGCCTGTTGCCATGTTTCATACTGGACAAAACGGAACATCAAAACTCAATGGCCCTGTCAATTTCATATTGTCTCAAGATGGCCTCCCCACCCAAACTAGCCTGAGCCAGGTTCAGAGTATTAACCAAGTGGTCATGTGATCGAAACTGATTTCAGGGACTGCACACTAATTCGCCTGGGACCCTGTAGGTCTATGAGCTTGTCTCAGAACCAGACTCTGAAATTAGCTGCAAGTGGGCAGCACGGTAGCATTGTGGATAGCACAATCGCTTCACAGCTCCAGGGTCCCAGGTTCGATTCCGGCTTGGGTCACTGTCTGTGCGGAGTCTGCACATCCTCCCCGTGTGTGCGTGGGTTTCCTCCGGGTGCTCCTGTTTCCTCCCACAGTCCAAAGATGTGCAAGTTAGGTGGATTGGACATGATAAATTGCCCTTAGTGTCCAAAACTGCCCTTAGTGTTGGGTGGGGTTACTGGGTTATGGGGATAGGGTGGAGGTGTTAATCTTTGGTAGGGTGCTCTTTCCAGGATCCGGTGCAGACTCGATGGGCCGAATGGCCTCCTTCTGCACTGTAAATTCTATAATTCTATAATTCTATAATTAACCGCCAAAGTACCGAACTCGATCCAGTTTCAAAATAGACCCGAGAGCCAACCTCATAGATATTCGACTATAAGAAACCTCACAACCTGCTGTGAACCCTTTTTTTTTCAAGACCCTTGCTTCAACTTTAATTAATAAACTCTGTTAAAGAACTCACAGGCCTGCCATGTGGGAGACTGGAGATTGTAAATAAGAGATTGAATTAACTAAAATCTGTAAAAGTGTACTATCTGTAACCAATCTTGTGGGTGTGTGCATGTGCGTGAGACTGAGTGTGTAAATTTGGGCTAAGTGCATGGTAACTTATGTGCATGTTTTATTTTTAAATTCAAGCTTGCTCCTGAATTATTTAATTGGAATACAGATTGCAAGGGTCAGAAGACACACTACTTTCCATACAAAACATATTGATTACGGGTAGTAAGACAGCACATCCTTTGCGCCATGATACTTAATGAGTTTCTTGCATTGCAACAATATTTCCAGCATTATTCAAAATATTGGTTTTGGGTTATATTTGAACAAGAAAGATCCGGGTGGGGGGGATTTTCCATCCCCTGTTTTCGGAAAGCAAAAATGGCAGAATCGAGAATTGAACGCGTAGGAGAACCAAATGGCTTTTACGCTGGCAGGATTTCCCCGCTGAATTGTCCACACCACCTGGCTAGTGTTGGAACAGTGTTCCCGCTCCGCAATGGTGAGAACCCCAATATAACATTTAACTGCAATTAGAGGACCACCTGCTGTAGCAAACCCCCATGTAGAATAGTGCCGTCACCCCCCCCCCCCCCCCCAAATGTCACGCCAGAGTGCTTTGCAACAGGTTTTTCAAAAACGGGGAACTGGCGAACTGGACCCACTGGGGGTGCATGGATAAGTACATCCCCCAGGGGGGAGAGGGTCATGCCTGCACTGCCCCTTGGCATTGCCCCCCAGGTGTATGTGCCGTGTGCTTGCCGTGGGGTGCGGGGTTCTGTGGGGAAGATGCTGGGAGTTATGTGTCAGTGGAGAGGGGGCGGGTGGAGTTACATGATGGGGGTGGGGTCCCTTTATTCTATTTTTATCTGTTTCATATGACCGCCTCGATCTTTCAGTGCACCTGATGGCCCACACATTCCTTTTCCCCTCTGAGATGACACTTGGTCAGAAAATGGACAAATCCCCTCCACTATCCTTTTTCCTCTTTCTGTAAAGCCAATGGGGTTGAAATTCCTTTCTGTGAAATGGTTAAATTTAACATCATTACCAAAAAGAAGAAAAGGAGAGATTGCAAGAAATTATTTTATGCACGGGGTTCGGATAGGGAAGGCGAGAAACAGAGGTGGAGGCAGAATTCATAATAGTTTTTAAAAAAAAAGTTAATAAACATTTTAAATTAAAATACTTTATACTGGTATGGGAAAAGTGTCGGGGAATGAGACAAAGGGCTCGTTCTTTAAAAGGTGAAATGGGCAGAAAAATACAGAGTGAAGAAGTTTTGCAGGATTTCCCCAATATCCAGCAACAACGTCAAGGGGCAGATCAGCAGAAAGCCCAGAGAAAATGGACATCATTTGCAATTTATGCCATTATTCAAGAGTTACACTGAACCTGTGACTGTAAATTAGGAGAAATTTCACTGACCTAACCATAAATTCTGGTGTGTGTTGCTTTAAGAAAAACAAACGATTTAATGACTTTGTTAAAATAATGCCCAGAGGAAGTTGAGGTTATGAAGTATGGTACAAATAGGACATGGAGGAATTTCAACCTAACGAGATTGCAACATATACCCACAAACCCAAACCCTGCAAGCTTGTTTACTGTAATGAATAAACATTTTATCCTATTTTAATCTGGCAAGTTCCAATTGGCTGTAAATTTCATGGAATCATAGCAGAGGTAGTCCATTTGGCCTATCATGCCTGTGCCAGCTCTCTGAAAGAACTACCATTGGGTCCCACTACCATTCAGGTGGAATTGAACAATCAATCCTGATAAAATTTGATCTCAGTCAACATGCGACATAAATTCATCAAATGAATTGTTCCACGCTAAATTATACATTTCCTTTCAAATCTTTTTCCTTGTGCCATTTTTATTATTTGTTCATGGGAGGTCGGCTTCGCTGGCTGGGCCAGCATTTATTGCCTGTCCCTAATTGACCATGAGGGGGCAGTTAAGAGTCAACCATGTTGATGTGGATCTGGAGTCACATGTAGACCAGACCAGGTAAGGATGGCATAAAGGACATTAGTGAATTGAAATGAAATGAAAATTGCTTATTGTCACAAGTAGGCTTCAAATGAAGTTACTGTGAAAAGCCCCTAGTCGCCACATTCCGGCGCCTGTTCGGGGAGGCTGTTACGGGAATCGAACCGTGCTGCTGGCTTGCCTTGGTCTGCTTTCAAAGCCAGCGATTAGCCCTGTGAGCTAAACAGCCCACAGATGGGTTTTTAACGACAATGGTTTCATGGTCATCCTTAAACTTTTAATTCCAGATTTTTATTGAATTCAAATTTCACCATCTGCAGTGGTGGGATTTGAACTTAGATCCTCAAAGCATTACTCTGGGTCTCTGGTTTGCTAGTCCAGTGACAATACTATGCCGCCGCCTCCACCATTGTCATATATAACTTCCATTTCTTATGAAACTGGATTACCTGTGTCCCATGCACAAATATAATTGTGTATGAAAACTCTTTAATTCAGGCAATAATGGAAACAAGGCAGGAATGGGGCTTACGGGGAGGGGAGGGGAGGGTGGTGTCGGTGAAGGGAAATTATTGCTCATTAGTTAACTGGTAATTCTGCATTTCAATCAAAAACTATTGACTGCTTTAAAAAGATCTCCAAATATAGATGCATTTTCGGGGACATATTTGGAGTGCAGTAGTAGATTGGGAACACATATAAAGCATACTAATTATTTGAGCTTTTATCTGGTTTAGTCCTGAGACAGCAATAGGCTGTGTCCAAGTGAATTTGCTGTGTTGAAAAGCAGTGTTTCTGCTGCCTATGCCTATCTACTGTTCATCCACAAATAGGGCTCACTTTATCCATACACAGGACAAAAGACAAAGAAATTGCATGAATGCATCACACCAGTGCTTGATGCTTCATGAAATGACCCTTTATAAGAGACGAACGCTGTTTTGCATTTATCCTTAAAAATGATGAATAGCAACAGAATGGTGGTGGAAGAAAGAATAAACACCATCAAAGATCATTCCTATTAGTCAGACTACCCTCATAATTTAGCATCATCTGACCTTCATGCTCTGTGATTGTTCATAATTAGTTAATAACACTTTCTCTTTCAAGATTGCTGAATATCAACTGAAAGGCATGCTTTATAGATAATGTAAAATAACAGAATTATTTTCACAAATGATAACAGAGGTATTTAGGGTAGAAATTGAAAGGGCATATTAATTTCAGATACCAAATGTAGATAGCATTATTTTGCTGTGTGTCCAATAACCTCGTGTGCTTTAATGCCTCAGTCTTTTATGTTTTTAACAATTACTACTGATGCACTGTGCATTAATCACCAATAATCACTTTTGTAATTCAATCTACTTAGGAGGGGTATTTAAACATATTTCTGGCAGAACAAGATCCTCTGTGGTGTGCTTTGTTTACAAGTGGTGCTGACCTTTGCTCCTGCCATTAGTTCCTGGCTTTGTAATTGGCAGGAACTAGCAGTAAAGAATGGAGGTGAACACCATTGTTGAAAATGAAGGGGAAATAAGTACATGCATCAGGATCTCATTCCCAACCGGCACAATGAAAAAGTCTGTTAAATTGATCCCCTTTCATATGTGATTTGGGAAAAGCCTGTGAAGAAACTTTTGAAAGTCACAGCTTAAAAATTATGCAGTAGGTCATAAGAATGTCAACATTAATGTGTTCACACAAAATTATTTTATCAACTACTTTAACAGAAGCAGTTACTTATTAAAAATAATTGAGTTTACGCCTTTGTTAAAATAAGGTGCCAAATATTTTCCCACACAGGTGCTAATTATTCATAGTTTTTTAGTGTTGCTCTCTATGACGGTGTGACAGAAAGGAAGCCTTTGGGCGCGATTCTCCCAGCCCCACGCCGGCCCGGAGAATTGCCGTAACCGTGCCACGCCGCCCCGACGCCGGCGCGCGATTCTTTGAGGTGTGGAGAATCGGCGCCATTTGCGCCGCCGCGTTTGGCGCGGCGCTGGTCGTGGGCCGCTGTTCTAGGCCGGGCCGCCGATTCTCCGACCTTAATGGGCCGAGCGGCCGCGTGGAAATGGCAGAGTCCCGACAGCGCCGTTCACACCTGCTCGCAGCCAGCGGGAACTCTGCACGTAGGGTTGGGGGGGTGGCTTGTGGGGTGGGGAAAAGCGCTCCTTCACTGGGGTGGGGCTCCGATGGGGTCTAGCCCGCGATCGGGGCCCACCGATCGGCGGGCCGGCCTCTCCAGCTCTGGCCCAATCTTATTACGCAGCCGGCCCCTGAACCCCCACGCCATGTTGGGTCGGAGCCAGCGCGTTGAGGAAGTCCCCGCGGGTTGGCACGGTCCAACTCCGTATGCGCGGGTTGGCGCGGCGCCCATTTGGCGCCGGGAAGATCGGCTGGAGTGGCGTGAACTGCTCCAGCGCCGTGCTGGCCCCAATGGGGGCCAGAATTAGTAGTCCCCGCGCCCATTTCCCGCCGTCGTGAAACGTGATGGCGTTTACGAAGGCGTGAACATTCTGTCTCCATTTCACAGAATCTCGCCCTTTATCTTCATTCATTTCAGGTGATATACCACCAATATTCATTAAAAGCCCACTGACTCCCACAGCTGCCTTAACTACAGCTCCTCACAACTCACTTCCTGTAAGAACTCCATCCCATTCTCCCAGTTTCTCCGCTTCTCACATCTGTTCAAATGGTGACATTTCCAAAACGATGCAGCATGGTGGCACAGTGGCTAGCACTGCTGCCTCACAGCTCCAGGGTCCCAGGTTCAATTCCGGCCTCAGTTGATTGTCTGTATGCAGTTTGCTCTTTCTCCCCATGTCTGCGTGGGTTTCCTCCGGGTGCTCCAGTTTCCTCCCACAGTCCAAAGATGTGCCAGTTAGGTGGATTGGCCATGATAAAATTGCCCCTTAGTGTCCAGGGATGTACAGATTAGGTGGGCTTATTGGGATAGAGTAAGGGAATGGGCCTAGATAGGGTGCTCTTTCAGAGGGTCAGTGCAGACCCAATAGGCCGAATGGCCTCCTTCTGCACTGTAGGGATTCTATGATTCTATGTCACAGCTGACAAGTCTGCCTTTCTTCTGAACTAAGGTTTTCCTTCCCACTGTGTTTGACAGGGCACTCATTGTATTCGACCCATCTCCCACAAGTCTGCCCTTAGTACTTGCCTTCCCTGTTTGCATGTTCTCCCCGTGTTTGTGTAGGTTTCCCCCCACAGCCGAAATGTGTGCAGGTTAGGTGGATTAGCCATGCTAAATTGTCCCTTAGAGCCCAAAGATGTGCAGGTTAGGTTACAGAGATAAGATGGGGGAGTGGGTCTAAGTAGAGTGCTTTTTCAGAGGGTTGGTCCAGATGTGATGGGCCAAATGGCCTCCTTCTGCACTGTAGAGATTCTATCAAAGTTCTATCATGTATCATGACATTGGCTTCTATTTTTCTGTCACAACTGCATATGCAGTTAAAAAAATAAGACACACCTTCGGAAAATAATTGGTTTGTTGGGAATTGTGTCAGAAGTGTACATAATTTACCCAACAGGAATGTCTTTGCTGAGTGCAGTAGTCGTCCCAATGTGAATCTATGCTGGGGCTTAACAAAATGGGCATCAGCTTCAGAAAGATCCATTGTCACATGGACCAGTCATCCATAAAGAAAATTCATGTCTTCGGCTCTTCTCCTCGAAGTGGTCTCTGACTGACCCTCTTCGAGTCGTAGGGTGCTGCTCTGAGATTCTAACCTATCCATGGAGTGCTGCTTTTTTGGCCCAATGAGGGAAGGGGTGCCTGCCCCCATTATCGCTTGATCCTCTCCCTGAAAAGTAGGAAATAATCAGTGGCAGGTGACAGTGAAGGGTGGAAGTTCACTTGCTGACTTGTCCCTGACAGTGCAACAACGCCATGGGATTTTAAAAAAGTTTAAAGTACCCAATTCATTTTTTCCAATTAAGGGGAATTTAGCGTGGCCAATCCACCTACCTTGCACATTGTTAGATTGTGGGGGGTGAGACCCACACAGACACGTGAAGAATCTACACACTCCACATGGACAACACGATGGGACCTTTAGGCTGACATCGAGTCAAAATTCTGACGGAGTCGACATGGGTTGCTCCCATACAAAATTTTATATTATATCTATCTATCCAAAGTTAATTTCGCTAATGTCTATCCAAATTTTGATCCAATCTGTGATGAATGCCATATTGCCCCTAATTCTCTAATTGTTTATACTGGTTGGTGCCCTAAACTGATTTTGTTTTGGACAAGTATTTTACCATCGCTCTTACATATTTTAACTAGTAACATCGAACCTTCTCTTGTTCCAGCACACTTTGAAGTAGAACCAAATGGTATTCTTCTTACAAAACTTCGGACTGATGTATTTGCCTTTTGAACATTATTGGCTAGGTGCATTATTCTAAATTGGAAGCAGTTTTCCCCGCCCGCTTTTATTAATTGGAAATGTGATGTTATATTGTTATGTAGAATCTTAAACTTGGTAAGATAAGGGCGGCACGGTGACGCAGTGGTTAGCACTGCTGCCTCACGGCGCCGAGGACCCTGGTTTGATCCCAGGCCTGGCCCACTGTCCGTGTGGAGATGCACATTCTCCCCGTGTTTGCGTGGGTTTCACCCCCACAACACAAAGGTGTGCAGGTTAGGTGGATTGGCCATGCTAAATTCCTCCTTAACTGGAAAAAATTATTGGATATCCTAAAAAAATTTTTAAACTGGGCAAAATAAAGTACACTATATGTGGCTCCATTTTACGTACCTTGTCAACCATTCCTATATTATTTTGAGGAACTGCACCTCTCTACTTTCATTTAATTGACCTAAATTAGGCTTTTTTTAATATCATGTGAAACTATGCCTGTCTTATGATTGTTGATGATTTTCTTATTATTTAGTTTTTGGGGCTCCGTTGATTTTCTTATTATTTAGTTTTTGGGGCTCCAGATGGTGCTTTTAATCTTTTTCCCCTCCTTGACCCCATTTTTCTTCTTCAGCCTCCTACTTTTCTTTTCTTTTGCCTCTTCTTTTTCTCTTCCAAATGTAAGTTTATTAAATTAAATTATTGATGTGCTGTGAGCTATTTTATCTACTGTTATTCATTCTGATTGTCGTTAAAACTTAAAAACAGAAATCTAAAAAGGAGAAATCTGAGGGTGTGTTCAAACCATTCAATTCAAATACAATCATCCCATCGGCTATGTTTGAACAAGTATTTGACTGGCTTTACTCTGTGTATAGACATTTTTTACGTCCCCCCGGCACCCCCGCGATTCTCCCATACCCTCTCGGAAAAATCGCCGCTCGCCATTTTTCACGGCGAACGGCGATTCTCCGAGCCCGATGGGCCGAGCGGCCGGCCCTTCACGCCCGTTTCACCACGGCAGCAACCACACCTGGTCGCTGCATTCGTGAAACGGGCGCCAGATGCCCGTTTGGGGCATGTAGGGGCCCGATTTGGACGGGAGCACCGCGACTGTGCTCCGGAGGGGACAGGCCCGCGATCGGTGCCCACCGATCGTCGGGCCAGTGTCCAAAACGGACGCACTCTTTCCCCTCCGCCGCCCAGCAAGATCAAGCTGCCACGTCTTGCCGGGTGGTGGTGGAGAAAGATGGCACCGCGCATGCGCGGGTTTGTGCCGTCTGCGCGGTGATGTCATCCGCGCATGCACGGGTTGGAACCGACAATCCGCGCATGCACGGATGACATCATGAAAAGCGCCATTCGCGCGTCATTTCTGGCGGCCGAGGTCACGGCCGGGAACGACGGGGGCCTGCTCCTCGCCCCCTGGGTGGGGGTGAATTAGGTGCGGGGTTCATGACGGCCTCCGCGATTTTTGGCCTTAGCGGAGAATACCGATCATGACTTCTCCCACCTAGAAGAGCAAGGACAGCATACATGTGGAAACATAACCATCTTCAGGTTCCCCTCGAAGTCACGTGTCATCTTGACTTGAAAATATCATTGTTCCTTCACTGTCGCTGAGTCAAAATCCTGGAACTCCCTCCCTAATAGTACTGTGGGTGTGGCTACACCACATCAACTGCAGAAATTCAATAGGGTGGCTGACCATCACCTTTTCAAACGCAATTAGGGAACAGCAATAAATACCGGCCTTGCCAGTAACACTCATATTTAGTGAATGAATAAAATAAAAGGTTAATTGACTTCAGCTCCGCCTTCAACACCATAATCGCTACCAAACTCATATCAAAACTCTAAAACCTAGGACTTGGCTCCTCTCTCTGTAACTGGTCTTCGACTTTCTGACCCATGGACCACAATCAGTAAGGATAAACAACACGTCCTCCATGATAGTCCTCTTAGCCCTCTACTATACTCCCTATACACACATGACTATGTGGCAAAATTTGGCTCCAACTCCATCTACAAGTTTGTTAATCTCACAACTTTAGTGGGTTGGATCTCAAACAACAATGAGTCAGAGTACAGGTGGGATATAGAGAACCTAGTGGCATGGTGTAATGACAACAATATTTCCCTCAACATTAGCAAAACTAAGGAGCTAGTCATTGACTTCAGGAAGTGAAGTATCGTGTGCACATCACCAACAATCTGCCCACCCACGTCGACGCCACAACCAAGAAAGCACGACAACTTCCTCAGGAAACTAAGGAAATTTGGCATGTTCACATTGACTTTTGCCAATTTTTACAGATACACCATAGAAAGCATCCTATCTGCCTGCATCACAGCCTGGTATGGCAACTTCTCGGCCCTAGACCATAAGAAACTACAGAAAGTAATGAACATAGCCCAGTCCACCACGTGAAACCACCTCCTATCCATTAACTCTGTCTACACCTCCTGCGGCCTTGGGAAAGTGTACAGCATAATCAAAGAACCCTCCCACCCGGATTACTCTCTCTTCCAATTTCTCCATCGGGCAGGAGATACAAAAGTCTGAGCACTAAAAGGTTCAAAAACAGCTTCTTCCCCGCTGTTACAAGACTCCTGAATGACCCTATTATGGATTGAACTGATCTCATCACACATCTTCTTTACTGAGTAGTACTACACTCTGTATGCTTCACCTGATGCCTGTGTGTATGTATTTACAGTATATATTTATCAATGTCCTATGTTTTTTCATGTATGGACCACTCCATCTGGCTGTATGCAGAACAATACTTTTCACTGTGCCTCAGTACACGTGACAATAAATCAAATCGATCAATCAGTTTATTTCATATTTCCAAGGGCATAAGTAAGCCTGTAACTATAGCTGTCGCTTTGGCCATTTAGCTCATTTAAATATTCAGATCTGAATCTCACCAAGCGAGAGCAAGTTCCAAATCGCGCAGGTTGGATCAAGTCGGGTGACTCGCGATCGGCCCGATGCAGAATACCGTGTTACTGGACATGAAAAGGTATATTCTTGGTGATAAGGAATGAGTGTTCTCCACAACACTAAGCCGGAGAAAAATGTCAACAGTAAAAATTGGAAAAGGAAATGGATGTTCTCCGAGACATTCTCATTTGAAAAATCTGACTAAACATTTGGTTTTCTTATGTCACTTAAGTGATAATCAATACTCCCAGGTAACTATACATGCCAATTATCTCTCTTTACCCACTTATTGTCAGGGACTTGGATATAATACCAAATAGAGGTCAGTCTGCGCTAACAATCTCCACAATTCAATTTTAAAATGCTCAGGCACAAAAGGGCTTCTATGTGCCTCTGTTGAAGCAAATCTAGGAAAAATAAAAAGAAATAACAACTTTGATGAAAAATTATCCGAATAATTTGCAAAATAGATGGGATGCCTACAAAAGAATTGTGTTGGTTTGGGTATTGTACCAGCAGTTCTGTAATTAAATCAGTAAAACAAAACTCATTTAGAACAATTTAATTTCATTTCCAATGATATTGATCCAAGTTGACGTTTTTACTTTATAACAATGTTTTAATTTTCAATATTTTATTTAATTGTATTACAAACCGTGGGTGGAATCTTGCCTTTTTTTCAGTGTCAGACTCAGACTGAAAACTGGCGTGTATCTCTCCAGTTACACAGACCAGTTTTCTCTCCAGATATTGAGCCACTTTAAAGCTGTATTTCTGGCCAATTGGCTCATTTAAATATTCAGACCTGAATCTCGCCAAGCGAGAGCAAGTTCCAGTTCACGCAGGTTGGATGAAGTCGGGTGACTCGCGATTGGCCCGATGCAGAGTCCGATTCAGGACTCGTGCTTGATTCACCTGTTGCACCCAGATCTGAGTGGGAGCAACAGGCTCTCTGAATCTCGCCCATTGCATAATTCCCGAAACCACAGAGAATTGTTAATGCTGACAGTGTAACTGTCAGGGTCGTTATGTGTGTGAGTAATTTTGACTCTATGTGATGATGTAAAACAGTGACAGTGAATCAGCTGCCAGGTTAATATTTCTCCTCAGAAATTTGGTAGAAGCCGCTTGTTGGCATCAAGAGTAAGCAATTGGGAGCAGGGCGAGTCCTTACAAGGGTTTCTCTTCCAGCAGCAGAGAGATGCTCAGAGCATCATAGATACATAGATACACAGAAGATAGGAGCAGGAGGAAGCCTTTTGGCCCTTCGAGCCTGCTCCGCCATTTAATCCCATTCTCCCCAAGTGCTATATCCAGCCACCTCTAGAATGGATTCAAAGTTTTAGCATCAATTACTTCCTGTGGTAATGAATTCCACAGGCTCACCACTCTTTGTGTGAAGAAATGTCTCTTTATATCTTTCCGAAATGGTTTAACTTGGATCCTCAGACTGTGACCCCTGGATCTGGACACACCCATCATTGGTAACATCTTCCCTGCATCTACCCTGTCTGGACCCATTAAAATTTTATAAGCATCTATGAGATCCCCCATCATTCTTCTGAACTCCAGCGAGAACAATCCCAACCTAGTCAATCTCTCTTCATATGACAGTCCCGCCATCCCTGGAATCAGTCTGGTAAATCTTCGATGCACTCCCTCGAGAGCAAGAACATCCTTCCTCAGAGAGGGAGACCAAAACTGCACACAATACTCCAGGTGCGGCCTCATCAAGGCCCTGTACAATTACAACATCACCTCGCCTGCTGCACCTGCATGCTTACCTTCAGCGACTGGTGCACAAGGACACCCAGGTCCCGCTGCACACTCCCCTCTCCCAATTTACAACCATTCAGGTAGTAATCTGCCTTCCTGTTTTTGCTTGTAAAGTGAATAACCTCACACTTATCCAAATTATACTGCATCTGCCATTGGTTTGCCCACTCGCCGATACTGTCCAGATCATGCTGTAGGATCCCTGCATCCTCGTCACAATACACCCTCCCAAAGTAAATCCTGATTTTACTTTGTGCGGCCCAGAGGAGCACCTTCAGTTTTCTACTGTCCCTTGCAGAAAGTTACCTGAGCGCACATACTGGGCTGCACTTTGACACCCACATGGGACCTCTGCCATGTTCAGTGCCAAGAGAATACAGAATGGACAAAACACAACATTTTAAAAAATGACCATCTTACCTAAGTGAATTGCAGAGTCACAGAATCACAGAATTGTTGTGGTGCAGAAGAAGCCATTCTAACCATTGCACCTGTCCCAGATCTCCAAATGAGCAGTATAACTTAGTGCCATTCTCCTGTCATTTCCCCATACCCCTGCACATTGTTTCTGTGCAAATAATAATCTAATGCCCTCTTGAATGCCTCAACTGAACAACCCTCCACCACACTTCCAGAGAATCACATTTGCTTCTTTAGCCAATCACCTTAAATCTGTGTTCTCGTTCTCTCTCGCTCTTTTTGCAAGTGGGAACAGTTTCTCCCTCTCTACTCTGTCCAGCCCCCTCATGATTTTGATCACCTCTATCAAATCTCCTCTTGGTCTTAATTTCTGCAAGGAGAACAGTCCCAACCTCTCTAATCTATACTCATAACTGAAACAAATGATTGGTAAATCATTTTTTAAAAAATGTATTGTATGACAAACATGTATCAAAACACCCTGGGAAACATAGGGCGCGATTCTCCCAACGGGAGTCTGAGTGCCGACGCCGGTGTGAAAACCGGAGTGTTTCACTCCGGCGTCGGAGCTCGCTCCCAGCCCCCTATTCTCCCGCCCCCGGGGGGCTAGGAGCGGCGTTGTGTATTTTACGCGTGCTGGGCCTTGGCACCGCGTAAAGAGCGGCACAGCATAAATGACGCGTCGCGTAAATGAAGTCACCCACGCATGCGCGGTTGCGGTCCTCCCCGAGGCCGCCCCGCAAGAAGATGGCGGATGGATCATGCGGGGCAGCGGAGGAAAGGAGGTCCTCCGTTAGAGAGGTTGGCCCGCCGATCGGTGGGCCCCAACCACGGGCCAGACCCCATCAGAGGCCCCCCCCCGGTGCAGGAACCCTCCTCCCCCCCCCCCCACAGGCCACCCCCCCCCCCAGCGTTCCCACGCAGTTCCCGCCGGCAGCGACCAGGTGTGGACGGCGCCAGCGGGAACCTGTCATGTTGGGGCGGCTGCTCGGCCTATCTGGCGAGCAAACGGCGAGCAAACGGCGAGTGCCGATTCTCCGAGCAGCCAGCCATGATTCTCGCTGCGCTGGTTTGGGGGGGGGGGGTGGGAGAATCGCGTGCGGTTGCTGGGGAGGTGTGGCAGGACTCGTGAGGTGCCCAGGCGATTCTCCCACCCGGCGTGTGAGGAGGAAGAATTCTGCCCATACTTCCCAACAATCAACTGTACAGATAAAAGCAAATTACTGCGGATGCTGGAATCTGAAACGAAAGGGAAAATGCTGGAAAATCTCAGCAAGTCTGGCAGCATCTGTAGGGAGAGAAAAGAGCTAACGTTTCGAGTCCGATGACTCTTTGTCAAAGCTAACAGACAGTGAGAATGGGAAATATTTATACTGGGGAGGGAGAATGAAATATGAGTCATAGCCACAGAAACCCAGGGAAACCGGGTTCTAATGGCCACAGATACCAAGGGGAAAGAGTGTTAATGGCAGTCCGCAGAGAGGACAAAAGATGTGAAAGGTCAAACAGCAGGGAAACTAACATCAGAGGATGAGCTGTAGGTGTGAGGGGAAGGGGAAAGGTGTAGGAAAGGGGCAGGAAAGAAAGAAATGGTAAAAGACAGTTAAAATGAAATGAAAACAAATGGGTTGAGGTGGGGTTGATCATCTGAAGTTGCTGAATTCGATGTTCAGGCCGAATAGGCTGTAGCGTGCCTAACCGGAAGATGAGTAGTTGTTCCTCCAGTTTGCGTTGAGCTTCACTGGAACAATGCAGCAGGCCAAGGACAGACATGTGGGCATGGGAGTAGGGTCTTTTGTTAAAATGGCAAGCAACAGGAAGGTCAAGGTCCTGAATGCTCACAGACCGAAGATGCTCAGCAAAGCGATCACCCAGTCTGCGTTTGGTCTCTCCAATATAGAGGAGACAACATTAGGAGCAGCGAATGCAATAGACCAGATTGAAAGAGGTGCAAGTGAAACTCTGCTTAACGTGGAATGTGTGTTTTGGGCTTGGAATGTTAAGCATGGAAGAGGTAAAGGGGCAGGTGTTACACCTTCTGTGATTGCATGGGAAGGTGCCATGGGTGATGGGAGAGGTACTGAGACGAGTTAAAGGAGAAGTTGATGAGAGATAGAATGAGTTCAGCCAGATGGAGGAGAGTGGTGGTGGATGGGAATTGTCCGGGTCTCTTTTCGAGAAAGAAGCTAAGAGCTCTCAGGCCATCCTAGCGTGGGATGGAGGTGTAGAGGGATTGCACATCCATGGTGAATAGAACAACTTCTCCTTTACGTCATCTCACTTTCTCCAAATCAAAGGTGTAGCAATGGGTACCCGCATGGGTCCTAGCTACACTTGCCTTTTTATGGGGTATGTGGAACATTCCTTGTTCGAGGCCTATCCGGGCCCCCTGCCACAACTCCTTTACTGATACATTGATGACTATTTTGATGCCGTGTCATGCTCTCGCCCGGACCTGGAAAAATTCATCAACTTCGCTTCCAGTTTCCACCCCTCCATCACTTTCACCTGGACAATATCAGACACTTCCCTTCCTTTCCTTGATCTTTCTGTCTCCATTTCCGGCAATAGACTATCCACTAATATCGGCATCAAAGGATCCGGGTTCACCTCCTCCTCCATTATCCTGGCTAAGATCGCGAACACTCCCACCCACTATCTTCCCAATTTTTCACAACACCAAAACATCTGCACGTGATTCGCTGGCCCCCACCCACACCTCTCACACTCATCTGCTACCCCCTGAAAGAACCCACACATTCTCGCCCAAGTCATATGCACCCTGTGCACCACCTCAAACTGTATCAGGCTCATCCTTGCACAAAAGGAGGTCCCGTTTACCCTACGCAGTGCCTCACTCCATCTCCCTAATTGATCTCCTCTCCCAACAACTCCCTTGATCGTCACCTCCGCTCGCCTCCCTGCTCCCCCAGCCACTTGTATATAGCCCCAATTCTTCCCTCCCCTTCCACATCCGGAAGCAGCAGTCATTCCAGGAGGGTGTATCCCAGCAACCTAGGGAACCCCATCCAGACCTTTTGCGCAAAGTCCCTAACCTGCAGATACCTGAACTTACTCCCCTCGGCTGCTCTACCCTCTCCCATAGCTCCTCCAGATTGGCAAACCCTTCCTCCAAATACAGATCCCTCACCTTGACCATCCCCTCTTCCTTCCACCTCCTGTATACACTATCCATCTACTCCCCCACCCCACCCCGCTCAAACTCATGATTCTCGCACAGTGGCGAATGATTGGTAAATCATACACAATTCATCATTAGATTTCCAAATCACATCAGTAGTGGATGAGGTTCTCTGCTGGACAGTGTGAAGTTTGAAAATTTGCTGGGCAGTAATGCCTGTGCTATTTCTATCAGGATATCACTTTGCACGAGAGTTCTACTATTGTAAAGTGGGATGCTTCCCTCCTGTGTGTGCAACCTTTTGGTTTAAATGCCATAAAGTGAGCACTTGCACTTCTCTGTATCTTAATTTCATTACATTTGGTAAATGGTTCAGTATTGAAAAGTGAGAACTGCTGGCAATCCAGCAGTTATCGTCCATCCCCAACTGCCTTAGAGCGCATGGTGATAAGCTGCCTTCTGAAAACACTGCAGTCCAAATAGTGTTGGTACATCCACAGTATCTTTAGGGAGGAAGTTTCAGGATTTTGATCAACTGTCAGTGAAAGAACGGTGATATATTTCCAAGTCAGGATGGTGTCTGACTTGGACATGCATTCTTGTCCTGATTATTCAGTGACAGAGATTCTGGGTTTGGAAGGTGCTGTTGAAAGGGCCTCAGCAAGTTGCTGCAGTGCATGTTGTAGATGGTACACGCCATTGCCAATGAGTGTGGGTGGTGAAGGGTATGAATGTTTAAAGTGATGAATGAAGTGCCAATCAAGCGGGTTGCTTTGTGTCGGATAGTTTTCAAGTTTCTGGAATGTTTTTGGAGCTGCACTCATCCAGGCAAGAGCAGAGTATTATGTCACAATTCTGACTTGTGTCTTGAAGACAGGCTTTGGGGAATCAGGGGGTGAATTACTTGCTGTAGAATTCCCATCCATCTCCTATTCTTGTAGCCACAGTATTTAAAATTTACATGAATGACATAGATGACGAGACCGGGTGTAATTTATGTGAGTTTGCTAATCATACAAAGCAAGGTGGAAATGTAAGCTGTTACGAGAAAACAAAGAGTCTGAAAAGAGGTATGGACAGGTTAAGTGAGTAGGCAATGAGGAGACAGATTGAGTATAATGGAGAGAAATGTGAGTTTATCCATTTTGACATGTCATGAGAATGTCGCTTTCAGAAATATTTGCCTGCTCATATTACTGCAATGATGTCAGAGTTTGGGTGGAGCTGGGCTATCTGTCAGCTTTTTACTTTCGTTTTAGGATGTTTGCTGCAGGCTGTGTTTTAGTTTCATTTTCAGTGTTGGAGCTGAAGCCAGACAGAGCAGGTGTACTGTTGATCTCTCTGTCATGAAAAGACTATCTCTTGATCATTTGGTGAATTCAGAATTCTAAATGTTCTCAGTAGTGAATGTAAACCTAATGTGCTTTTGTTAAAAGGTGGATTGGATTGGATTTTTTTATTGTCACGTTTACCGAGGTACAGTGAAAAGTATTTTTCTGCGAGCAGCTCAACAGATCATGAAGTACACGTGAAGAAAAGTGAATAAAAGAAAATATATAATAGGGCAACACAAGAGATACAATGTAACTACATAAGCACTGGCATTGGATGAAGCATTCAGGGTGTACTGTTAATGAGGTCAGTCCATAAGAGGGTCATTTAGAAGTCTGGTGATGGGGAAGAAGCTGTTTTTGAGCCTGTTCGTGCATGTTCTCAGACTTATGTATCTCTTGCCTGATGGAAGAAGTTGGAAGAGTGAATAAGCCGGGTGGGAGGGATCTTTGATTATGCTGCCTGCTTTCCCCAGGCAGCGGGAGGTGTAGATGGAGTCAACAGATGGGAGGCAGGTTTGTGTGATGGACTGGGTGGTATTCACTACTCTCTGAAGTTTCTTGCGGTCCTGGGCCGAGCATTTGCCATACCAGGCTGTGATGCAGCCCGATAGGATTCTTTCTATGGTGCATCTGTAAATGTTGGTAAGGGTTAATGTGGACATGCCGAATTTCCTTAGTTTCCTGAGGAAGTATAGGTGCTGTTGTGCTTTCTTGGTGGTAGCGTCAACGTGGGTGGACCAGGACAGATTTTTGGAGATGTGCATCCCTAGGAATTTGAAACTACTAACCATCTCCACCTCGGCCCCGTTGATGCTGACAGGGGTGTGTACAGTACTTTGCTTCCTGAAGTCAGTGACCAGCTCTTTAGTTTTGCTGGCATCGAGGGAGAGATTGTTGTCGTTACACCACTCCACTAGGCTCTCTATCTCCCTCCTGTATTCTGACTCATCGTTATTCGAGGTCCGGCCCCCTATGGTCGTATTGTCAGCAAACTTGTAGAGGGTTGGAACCAAGTTTTGCCACGCAGTCATGTGTGTACAGAGAATAGAGTAGGGGGCTAAGTATGCAGCCTTGCGGGGCCCCAGTATTAAGGACTATTGTGGAGGAGGTGTTGTTGTTCATTCTTACTGATTGTGGTCAGTTGGTCAGAAAATCGAGGATCCAGTTGCAGAGTGGAGAGCCAAGTCCTAGGTTTTGGAGCTTTGATATGAGCTTGGCTGGGATTGTGGTGTTGAAGGCAGAGCTGTAGTCAATAAATAGGAGTCTGATGTAGGAGTCCTTGTTTTCGAGATGCTCTAGGGATGAGTGTAAGGCCAGGGAAATGGTGTCTGATGTGGACCACTTAAGCCCTCATTCCACCCTATCCCCGTAAACCAATAACCCCTCCTATCCTTTTTTGGACACTAAGGACAATTTTAGCATGCCCAGTCCACCTAACCTGCACGTGTTTGGACTGTGGGAGGAAACTGGAGCACCCGGAGGAAAACCATGCAGACATGGGGAGAACGTGCAGACTCTGCACAGAAAGTCACCCAGTGGGGAATCGAACCTGGTATCCTGGCTCTGTGAAGCCACAGTGCTAGCCACTTGTGCTCCCGTGTTGTCCACAGATTTGAGATAGAAGATCGGCCATAATTGTGCTAAATGGCAGAGCAGGCTCAAGGGCTGAATGGCCTACTTCTGCAACTATTAGTTTTATTCCTTTGTTCATGGTTTCACAAATGATGAGTTTCTAATTTCAGCAAGGTTATCAGAATATTGACAAATGCTGTGATGCGAGTTAACATGGCTGTTTCGCTATCTCTCATTGTGGTTGGTGAAATTGGTGTGGCCTGGCTGGAACTTATCTGCCTGATACCTGGGGAAAGGGATTCAAATGTAAGAGGAATAATGAAAATAGGAAGAACAAGGCAGCACTGTACGTTATTCAGCTTTGCAAGAATGAATGTGGTCATACCTAAAGCATCAGAAAACTGCTTGCTGCAACCAAAACGGGATTTCACATTTGTTTGGCTAAAAATCATTTTCAAATACAACACAGAGCTGAATTGATTCAATGTGTTGTCACAAATTTTCACAAGCAACCTATCCTTTCCTGCAAATTATGTAAGCAGCTTTGGGAGAACTATAATTGACAACACTAGTAACTGATTGGATATAACATCAAGCAACAGCTCCCATCAATGCAACTAAAATGAAAGGTCGGACATGGGGGTGGGTGAGAGAATCTGTGAGATTGAATTGCAACTAGTTTTGGAGATAATTTATTTCCCACATCCACAGCTCTTCAAAACACAGAATGATACAAATTTTGCGCTATTTTTCTTGCTGCCTGAGCACTGTATTGGAAACTCCACTTTAGCCAGGTAGGTTACTGGACATTGTAGTAGCAAAATGTAGAGTTACCTATTTTCAGTGATCAGTCACAAGAACTGTTAACAGCACCAGAAAGAATAAATAGTCAATTATTGATTAAATAATACTGGCTCAACAATTTAGGGTTTTGACTGACTGGCTGTATTAAGGTGATAAGTCCCATTGCACCAGAGCCAACATTATGTAGTTTATCGTTGTCAGTTTTGAAAAAAATGCAACATTTGTGCTGATCGCAAGCCTGCCATAACAAGATGGCCTGCACAACTAGCAGGCTGTCGTCCACTTTTTAAATTCCCACATTTAAAGTAGGCAGAACCTCAGGTGGTCTACTGTACTGCCATTCAATTATTAACAATTGAAAGGAGCTGACTATCCCAACAGTTAGTTGGAAGACTGTAATCAGCATTCGAGTAACCTCCCCCACCCCCCACCTTCCCGTATAGCACACAATAACCTTGTCTCTTTCTCACAGCACAGCACTGCTAAAATCCAATAGGTGCAATTCTGGTGGTGCAACGATAACAAAATAAGATAATATTCCTGAGAATGCATTTGAGCATGAATTCTCTTTTTGTGAACATATCAATCCCTCAGCCCCTCCACCACCAAACCCCCACCCACCCACCACCCCATCAACCCCCCATCTCCCCCGCTTATCGTCTTCATGTTTCGCCCTCACATTTTCTTTTTCTCCTGCAGTCAACCATGGCAGGGCAATACAAGGCGTGCTGCATTTATAAGAGTTTCATAAAGCCTCCCTCCCTCGTGTGAAATACTACCTGTCAAACCCACCAAAGAATCGCTTTTCCCCCTGTGAGGAAAATTGAGCCACGGAAAAGAAAGTAGTTTTAGATTGCGGTTCTGACAGCAGACAGTTTGACTGTGAATGGAGACATTCTGTACTCTGTTGTTTTCACAAGCTCTGCCTGTGGTTTTTGCAATGAATTTCTCCTAAAGGGAGCAGATTAAGTCGTTTTCCAGTTAATTCACTGTGCATCTTTTGTGCAAAGATCACCTTACACTGTAATATCACGGCCCTCTGTGTTCGCAGTCAGGGATTTTTGTTCCCTTTTTGTTGAGTAGAGGAGTCCAGGAAAGACTGGTGTTTTCAAGTAAAGTTCTGTTGCCACAATTCAATGATTCGTGTTATGTCCACCTAAATCCATACATTTAAATTACAAATGAAGTTGAATTGCAAGGGGCTTTAACGACGGTCTTACAATTTGATGACAGTATTCTTTGAATAGCAACATGTGCATATGCAGAATTTTTACTCAATTGCATATTTACATCTCAAAACAAAATGCTGACCATACATGGCAGGTGTGGCAGCATGAATAAAGAGAAAAGACAGGTTGACATCCTTTGCCAGCTCTGATGAACGTCTGCACCTAAAATGTGTACCAGCCTTTTCTTTTTACTCAGAGGTTGACAGGCATTTTTCGGTGTTTCTGGCATTTCTTTGCTTTTATGTTAGATTTCCATCAGATGCATTCTGTTTCCTTTTATCTTCACTTCCCAAATATTCCAACAGAAAATTGTTTTCTTCTGCGTAGACTATGGTTGTTTCTTCACAGGCAAAATTCTGACCCAACACAGCAACTGATCCATTAATGATTCAACGGATCCATGTACATAAAGATTTCGCCATAGTTTAATTCGCAATCAGGTAGTGTGTTACCCCCATAATTTTTAAAAATAATTTAGAGTACCCAATTCATTTTCCCAATTAAGGGGCAATTTAGTGTGTTCAATCCACCTACTCTGCACATCATTTGGGTTGTGGGAGCGAAACCCACGCAAACACGTGGAGAATGTGCAAACTCCACACGGACAGTGACCCAGAGCCGGGATTGAACCTGCGATCTTGCCGTGAGGCTGCAGTGCTAACCACTGCACCACCCTGCTGCCCCCAGTATTACCCCCAAAAACTCCTGGTAAGCCCCCATGTTAGGAAGAAGGTATAACCACATACAGCAAGGTCTTCAATCAATCCAATGAGGTTTGTTTCCTTCTGCCCAGTTTCACAATAGATGCTTTTCACACATTAAAACATCTAAAACACCGCTGTCAAATGCACACATTACTCAAACAATATCAGGGATTGATCCATGCTGATTATGGCCAGGGTCATATTCACATAGCATTCAGAAAAGAATCACATCATGATGTCAGTGTCTTCCTCAATTGTGGTAGTACATTTTCTACATTCCTCAGCACTTCAACAGGCTGCAACATTATATACTGGCAGTATGATGGTGATAATTGCCACGAATTTCCAGAATTACTTCTGGAATGGTACTAAGAGCAAAGCAAAGTCACTTTTAAGCTCACTATTGGAAACACATTGCATTGAATGATACAGAATGGCACAGAATCTGAAGCTTAGAAACAGGACATTCAGTGTAACTGGTCTGTGTTGACGTTTATATTCCATGCAAGATTCCTTCTACTCCAACTACTTATTCCCAACTTGCTATATTTCCTTCTAGTTTATTCTCTTATGCATTCATCGGGTCTTCCCTTAAATGTGTGTGATGATTGGCACTTTAAGGGCAACACAGCCGAGTAAGGATGGCCAATTGGGGCTCAGAGTGGGTACTCACCTCAGAGGGTATAGCTCTCTCCGGCAAGAGCCATGTAGGGTGCAAGCAGCTGCTTGAACAATTCATATTAATAAAATATTTTTGTGTTTGTTAATGAAGTCTGCTAAAGTGCATCTTTACATCCAGTGATGAGTGTAAACTATCATGACATTGCCTCTGGCCCGACATCTGTTAGTATCCAGTTTTCATGGGAGTCTAAAAAAAATACTCACAATAATGCTTCTCTTTGGGGGACTAGACCCATTTAAGATATTGAGTTATTGCCAGACCCTGCGTAATGTAGAATCAGGAAAGATGGACAGTTGCAAGATGGGTGAGCAACAAAGAGAACACGGCAAGACTCCTAGATGAGTGAAATATAGGAACGTACCTCCACTTACATTGTAGACTAAGACATGGTCTGGGAGGCCCAGTGCATTGGAGAGGCTGAGGGACAGATGCAGAAGAAACCTGAATTGGCCAGAAGAGTCAAAAGTGTAGAAAGAAACATATAGAGAAAAAAAAGAGAAAATAACTCTGCAAAGCATGAGCTGTGGCTTTAATTTAAAAAAAAAGAACTTGAATTAAAAAAAAGAAAGCTGTGCAAAGTTTTAAAAAACACAGAAAGCAGTGTCTTTAAGTAAAAAAAATGACCGAAGAATTGCTCAAACAGGGAAGTTCTCAACCGTTAAAAATAAAAGCAGGAATTTGGATACAAAGCAAACAATTGCTGCAGTTAAAAAAGGTCAAAATCTTTAAAAAAAAACAACTGGCACTGGAAAGTAGTGTTACGGCTTTAAGAGTAAAAAAAAAAGAAACAGCTCAGAAGATCTGGTACCTGCATTGATACATTTGTTGCAAACTACACCGTCAAAGGGAACTATATCCAACCAACTACATCCTGTGTGGTGGAAAAAAATTACTACACAGTCTTAAAATGGCAATACCCTGAAAGTGATAGCACATTTAAAGTGGCAATGCACTTAAAGTGGCAACCACAAGAAGGAATAAATGGCTATGGACAGAGAAATTAGAGAAGATCCAAGGGCAGCACGATAGCACAGTGGTTAGCATAGTTGCTTCACAGCTCCAGGTTCGATTCCCGTCTTTGGTCACTGTGCAGAGTCTGCACGTTCTGGCCGTGTCTTCTTGGGTTTCCTACGGGTGCTCCAGTTTCGTCCCACAGTCGAAAGATGCGCAGGTTAGGTGGATTGGCCATGATAAATTGCCCTTAGTGTCCAAAAAGATGACGTGGGGTTGCTGGGTTATGGGGATAGGGTGGAGGGCTTATGTAGGGTGCAGACTCGATGGACCAAATGGCCTCCTTTTGCACTGTAAATTCTATGATTCTATGATCAAGGGCAACTCCCAAAAAGGGGCCATAAGTAACAAAGACCTCAAAAAAGGCAATGGAGGACCTCAGAAGAGGCAATGAACACCTCAAGGAAGAGGCAACAGAAGAATGCAGAGGAGGCAATAAATGCCTCAAGGAAGGGGCAATGGAAGATCTCAAAGGAGGCAATGAAGACCTCAAAGAAGAGTCAACAAGACCCCAGAAAGGAGCCATTAGAAGACCCCATAAAAGAGGGCAAAAGACAGACCCCAGAAGGAGGGAAATGAAAGATGCCTGAAGGAGGGCAATAAAAGATCCCACAAGAAGGGCAATGAGCGAATTGCAGAATTAAAGCAAGTCAACACTTCATCAGAGACAGACATGACCAACAGCAAAACCATAGCATTTGGTTGAAGTTAAGACAAGTAGAAATTAAGGTTCCATTTGCGAAATGTAGACATTCAGTGAGAACATGATGGATTCCCCTCGGAATAAACGCAGAAATTAACAATTTCAAAAGAAACAATGAAATATTGAACATAAAGTGGAATCAGCAAAAATAATTAAAACTCCAGAGAAGACATTAAAACAACAAATGACTGACCACAAACTTGAAAAGCAGTTGCAAACATTTACAAAATAAAGTTGAGAAGAAATTAATGAGATAATGGAGAATAAGCTGAACTTGATGAAAAAGCAATGAAAAACTAAGAACAAGTCCAGTGAAGAGTTGGATCAGGGGAATGAAAACTTGAAGGAGGGAATCGTGGCAATGGGAAATTAATTGAAGATGTAAAAACACTGACATTGACAGCAGAATCATAAATTCAGACAGAAAAAAAAACCTGAGATTACAGTGCCGGAAAAAGATTGCTGAAATGGTCACACTAATGGAAAAACATAAGAACCAATATCATAAAACGGTTGATGAAAAATGGAAATGCTGAAAAGAGAAGAAACTTTGTCAAACGACCCAAGTAGCAGAAACCAAGTACCACAACCATTCCTTCACATGTGACAGACCAAATTGTGAAACAACTGTCAGGAAAAGACTATTGTATTGTGCTGATACCTGCCTGCATATATTATAATGTAAGGTGCTCAGCAGAGCAAGGGTTAGCGTTGTTGGAGAGTGGCACCACCCACAGAGTGATGTAAGTAGTCACATCGTCAGAGAACAGTCCAGGACAGAACTCAGTAAGCAGCAAGCCTTCATGGAACAACTCCATGCAAGACCGCATTTGGAACTGTATACAGTTAAAACCTACCTATAAAGTTTAAACACACAAGTCTTAAGATTTCATCAATGCACCAATATCACTGCAACATTAAAAAAACATATCAAGTACATAATATGACAAAGTGTCATGATTTGAAACTTTGGTAGTGGATCAGGTTAGATCCCCGGAATTATTGGCTGTGAGTGGATGTGGAGGGATGGATCATTTGTAAACATGCGGACTGCTTGAGCAGAAGAGACATACTCCAGCAGTCAGTGTTGTCATCAAGAAACATTTTTGATGGGCAGCATGGTGGCACAGTGGTTAGCATTGCTGCCTACAGTGCTGAGGACCTGCGTTCGAATCCTGGCCCTGGGTCGCTGTCCGTGTGGAGTTTGCACATTCTCCCCATGTTTGTGTGGGTTTCACCCCCACAACCCAAAGATGTGCACGATAGGTGGATTGGCCATGCTAAATTGCCCCTTAATTGGAAAAAATAACTGGGTACTCTAAATTTTTTTTAAAAGAAACGTTTTATAAGCTTAAAGTGCCTGATCAGCCTGTTACAGACATAACTGATGACTCCGTGGAAGCAAGTATTAATGAATCGCTGGTTCCAGAAGGGATACACATTATTGAAGTTCCTGTTATTAGCGATCCGGTGGAGGCATCTCAGACTACAGAATTATGCCGCTCTACAGAAAACAGAAAAAACACTAAAAGACTCAATTTATAATAGTCCAATTCACTTCCATAATGTTTAGTCAGTATTTAGGACTGAGTAAATTAGTTATTGAAGATTGTATAAAGGGCCAGGATTCTCCGGGGCCACCTGCTAGCCAGGGGATTCACGATGACCTGCTGAATCCTGCGTTGGACCAAAATCGGGATTCATGCCAAGTCGCAAACCGATTGCAAGTATCCTGGCCACCCTGCCGGCCATAATGGGTTTGCTGACATCCCAGCCGAACCTGACAGGGCGGGGCCATGCAAATAGCTCATGAGAGCTATTTTGGATCACATTGGTGGGCGGCATGGCTGACTCGCCAGCCAACTGGGGTGCTCCAATCCCCCCAGCTGAGGCTCCCGCTAGCATGGATTGGACCTGGTGGCTTGCAGTCTAAGGGGTGACAAAATGGTAAGTACTCTCCCAACAGTCACCTCCAGGTTGCCATGGAGGGTTCTTCATGGGAGGTGCAAGTCAGTGGGGCTTGTACTCGAGGGGTTTAGGTCAGGGGACTTTCCTGGGATTAGGCTCGTTTGGCTGCATTATCCATCTGCAGTCTTTAAACACGTCAAACAGTCAGTGAGTATCTAAAAATT
The DNA here is from genome assembly GCF_902713615.1 of Scyliorhinus canicula. Taxonomy (NCBI): domain Eukaryota; kingdom Metazoa; phylum Chordata; class Chondrichthyes; order Carcharhiniformes; family Scyliorhinidae; genus Scyliorhinus; species Scyliorhinus canicula. The sequence goes on from NC_052148.1 coordinate 89,450,931, forward strand.
ATTTGTTTCTCATAATAAAGTGAAATTGATCCCATCTGTACCATTAAAGCCTTTAAAAAGTCTGTCAGTATGCCGAGTATAGTAGTCTGTGAGATGAAGCTAAAGTAATCCCTTTAAAGTGGTGGAAACCTTTGAATTGTCTTTTACACAGTCAATTGCAATGCCCTTTAAAGTATAGAAGTTTATGTGTAGGCCTAGAAGTTGAAAGCTTTGAACTGCATTGTTTACATTCAATTTCATGCGCCATTGCCTGCTAAAGTATTTGACAGATCAAGGCAATTTCAAAGAGGGGATTCAGATTGTTTATTTACACAGCTTGCAGGAATCCATGAATTTAGGGCAGCAGGCATTTTCCTCATGCCAGTTTTTTGTATGAGGCTGCATGTTTGTTCTCAAGTGTTTCCTAGAAAGAGTAGGAGCTACTCCTACATATTGACAGACTTTTAAAGGGTTTAGTGATACAGATGGGATCATTTTTACTTTATTATGAGAGATGTGTATTTCTTTGTACCCCACATACTGAGTGACTGTTTAATGGGTTTAGGGATACAAATGGGATCATTTTCACTTTATTATGAGAAAACGTTTTACATAATGACTGACTCTTTAAAGGCTGCAGATATGTAGAGCAGCCAAATGAGATCCATCCTATGAAAGACCCCTGACCTAAGCCCCTCCAACCCAGCACTAGTCCCTCTGGCTCCCACCTTCCATGAAGGACCCCGCCCTCAGCACCCTGGACTCAATTGTTGAGAGGGTAATTACCCCTTTGCCACCCCTTGGACTGCAAGATACTAGATTGCCAATTCCAAGGGGCGACTCCTGAAGGGGGGGACTGGGTAGGGGATGAGGAGGGAATGAAGGGGGCTATAGGGTGAATACTGAGGGGGGATGAAGGGGGTAAATAGGGAGGGGGGTATAGGGGCCTGGGGGGGTTCAAGAGGCACAGGTCTCTATCACATTGACCCTCCACATTTTTTGTCCTCCTATCTTCTCAAAAAGCCCATTTCACAAACTCATAGGTCTCTTCCATCTCTCCTTTAAGAAGAGGACAGCACAGAGTACTAGTGAGAGATGGCAAACTGGAGTTGATCCTCCAGTCAGCTCCATTTTAACAATTGCAGCCTTCTGCATACTTGGCCTTTGGGATTGAAGAGATGGGGTTTTCCAGCTACCTGATAACAGGATTAAGTATCACACGGCTACATTACTTACCGCATGCATTCATTTTGGCTTAATGTCAGTGGACAATAAAAAATGATACTGTACACTATGGTGACTGAGTACCTTCTTGCCTTATTAGTTCTAACTCATGTGTCTTTCATCTCCGACAGTGATTTGAAATATCCTACAGCAGGTGCTGCAAGAGGAAGAGTCATGCACACTCTCCTCCAGTTTAGATACCCAGATCAGTTGATGTGCAGACAGGTAGTTATAATAATAATAGTAATCTTTATTATTATCACAAGTAGACTTACATTACCACTGCAATTAAGTTACTGTGAAAATTCCCTAGTCGCCGCACTCTGGTGGCTGTTCGGGTACACAGAGGGAGAATTCAGAATGTCCAATTCACCTAACAGCACGTCTTTCGGGACTTGTGGGAGGAAACCTGAGCACCCGCAGCAAACCCCCATAGACATGGGGGAACATGCAGACTCCGCACAGACGGTGACCCAAGCCGGGAATTAAATCTGGGACCCTGGCGCTGTGAAACAACAATGCTAACCACTGTGCTACCATGCTGCAGTAGGCTGTCACTCGGTGTTCCCACTCTCCCCTGTCAGAGTTCCATGTGCTGTCTCTTGTTCTAATAGACGTGTATCCTCCAGTGGTTCTGTTGTCTTTTGTGGGGACCTTAGAGCCCAGAGTACATCATCCAATAGCATCTAAAGGGTCAGAGCAGTGATCTGAGGAGCCTGTCCCTCGTTCTCAGTGAAGTCACGGGGTACCACCACCTAGAAGTAGACTAAGACATTCAAGTGGCAAGTTACATTTGTGCCACACAAATGCCAGGCAATGACCATCTCCTACAAGAGAGGATCTAACCATCACCCCTTGATATTCAATGGCATTACTATTGCTGAATCCCCTTCAATCAACAACCTGGGGGTTACCATTGATCAGAAACTGAACTGGACCAGTCATATTAATATTATGGCGACCAGGGCAAGTCAAAGGCTAGGAATCCTACGGCAAATAACTAACCTCCTGACCCCCCAAAAGCCTGTCCACCATCTACAAGGCACAAGTCAAGAGTGTAATGGAATACTTTCCACTTGCCTGGATGAGTGCAGTTCCAACAACACTCAAAAAACCCAACACCATCCCGCTTGATTGCTCCCCCTTCCACAAACACTCAAACCCTCCACCACTGATGAATGGTGGCAGCCGTGTGTGCCATCTACAAGGTGCACTGCAGCAACTCACCGAGGTTCCTTGGACAACACCTTCCAAACCCACGACCACTACCATCTAGAAGGCCAAGAGCAGCAGATACCTGGGAACATCACCACCTGGAAGTTACCCTTCAAGTCACTCACTTGGATTTGTATCGCTATTCCTTCACTGTCGCTGGGGCAACATCCTGGTACTTCCTCCCTAACAGCAGAGTGGATGTACCTATACCTCAGGGGCTGCAGCAATTCAAGAAGGCAACTCACCACCACCTTCTGAAGGGCAACTAGGGATGGGCAATAAATGAATTAAAAAAGTTTAAAAAGGGTGTTCACATGTTTGTTTCACAAAGTCTTAAAACGTTATATTCTTAATTAATATAAATGCATCTTAGAATGCATCTCACGACTTCATTTTCCTATCTTGCTCATTTTTGCCAGCCTGCCAAGTGGTCTTTTGCCTTGTGAAAGATGGTAGAACAAAAAGAGTAATATGTGTCTGTGAAAGTGAGTTCCGAATTTGTGTGTCTCAGCTTTAGTGAAGTATGCCTGAAGCAGCTTATCCTGGCCATCCCTGGCAGTCAACTGAACATCTCACTACATTAGGCTCCTCCTTCTCAGAAGAAGCAGACGGCTCAGCACCATCTTCCTCCTGAAGCTCCAGTCCATGCTGCTGTGCGTGGGTGTGTGAAGTGCAGCAGTCTACTACCATCCTGGAAACCCTGACCAGTCAACACTGAAGAACATTTGCAGATCTGTCCAGATACCCAAATTGCCTCTTCATCCCAATTGCTGGCTCTACAACAGGGTTGATTGCCAGGGCAGCATGGTAACTCAGTGGTTAGCACAATTGCTTCACAGTGCCAGGATGCATGTTCGATTCCGACTTGGGTCACTGTCTGTGTGGAGTCTACATGTTCTCCCCGTGTCTGCATGGTTTTCTCCGGGTGCTCCAGTTTCCTCCCACAAGTCCCGAAAGACGTGCTGTTAGGTAATTTGGACAATCTGAGTTCTCCCGCAGTGCACCCAAACAGGTGCTGGAATGTGGCGACTCGGGGCTTTTCACAGTAAATTCATCGCAGTGTTAATTTAAGCCTACTTGTGACAATAAAGATTATTATTATTACTTGTTGCACTTTGCCTGGGTGTTATTACCTGGACCTCACAGGTTTCATCAATCACCTTTTCCAAGGGTACCCCTCGTCTCCAAGGAGACATCCGCTAACTCTGATTTGAGTTGTGAATATCTCAGGGGGACCTGACTGGTGCAGACGGGAGGCATCTTGGCAGCCTCGTGGGTTTCTTGTACAGACATCCATTATTCACAGACAGGCAAAAATAAGATCTGTTGCATTTGCAAACAAACTGAATGTTGATGGACTGGAAGCTCATCCAGTTGATGAAGACTCCAGGGGGACCTGGGGGCACCTTGATGGATAACTGTATGCAACTGGTGACTTCATGGCCCTGCAGCAACACAGCCAGAAAAAACAAAACTTGGTGCAGGTTCATTCTGACGGGGCGTATCAGCTGAAGAGTGGATATTAGTGCCGACTTTGGTAACCACACCATCTGCCACCTGTGAGATCCACTTGAAGGCAACAGATTGTGAGGTCCTACAAATATCAAGGAACGTTGAAGACATTCAGAGCTATGGTGACCCAGACCATCACTGGGTACTATCTGACCACCTGGTCCACTTGTTAAGAAGTATTCTTCCATGAGATTGCAGGTGTCAACAAACAAATGAAAGGAGATTCTGACTCTCCTGAGGCATTGTTGCTCAGTCATGTCTAGAAAATCTACCTGTAAACTCTGTGCTGAAGCTATTGCCTAGCCCACTGAACCTCTGAACCCATTCCCTCTGACTGTGACAGTTGAGAAGGCTGCACCTACTTCTGCTGGTATTGTTGCTGCTCATCCTCTTGCTCAGCTGAAGTTCAAAGGTAGATCGTCTTGGTATCTACCATGCTGATATGCAGGTTAACAGCTGGGATCATAGATCAATGGATCCAGACTCCAAAGTAGGCGAAATGACACCCAAAGCAGTGAAAGCACACTCTCAGAACAAGTCCAATGGGCAAAAGCCTTTCACGTAGCCAAAGAAGCAGGTGTGGGATTTTAAAGTGTTAGAGAGGGATTCTCTGTTTCGGCCAACACCAAAAGCGGTAAACACGATTGGGTGGAGAATAGCCTCCAATGGCAAAATCGCGGTAGGTGGCGGTTTGATGCCAAATTGCGATTCTCCGGCACCCTGAAAATGGCGTAAATGTGACCCACACTCCGCGGTGTTTAAGTGCCGTTTGCATATCATCAGTGAGCCTGACCAGGTATTCTCCGGGGCCGCCACGATTCTCCGCCATTACAGTTTCCATCTTGCTGCACACCCACTGACCACCCACCCCGGCCCCTGGTTCTACACGCGGGGCTGGGGGGAGCCATACATGCGGTGTCACACTGCTGAACCAGGGGTCAAGGTGGGAGGTCAATGGGTCCACTGCAAAATGGCCACCGCAATGGCGGTCCGTGCCTTGTCAGCACCCCAGTCACATGGGGGGGGGTCACCCTGGCCACTCGACCTGTTCTCCCCCTCGCCCCCCTCCCCACCCCAGCCAGCCCGACCACTGACGGGCCCGGCAGCCCACAGTCACTCCTCTCCATGTCCTACCTCCTCTCGCAGCAGCCATCATGCCAGTTTCACGATTTTTAAAAGCACAACCCTGCCGTCGGGAACTCGGCCCATCGGAGCTGGAGAATTGTGGAAGCCCCATGAGACTGCTGGGTCGGCCCGATTATGACATGCAAACGGTGTCCACTGTACATGTGTTCCGGAACGCATTGATGCTGCTGTCTAGGTGACGGAGAATTGCGATTTAGCGTCAAATCGGCGCCTGCTGCGATTTTGGTGTCAGAACCGATTCTCCGCTGAATCGCCTTTCCCAATTTCGGCACCGGCCAACAGAGAAACCCGCTCTTAGAATTAAAAGCATTCCTTGTCAATTTCTCAGCTCCAACAATTTTATTTTGTCCTTTTTATCACACGTGTTTTCCAGGAAGCCTGTGAAATATGTGCACATGCAGTTTATGCCCAAACCCAGGGTAAAAGAAGCAGGTAAATAACACTTTACACATTTATATTGTCCAACCATCTATCCCCTGGGGGGATTTCCCACGTGTTTCCCGATCATGCTGAGGTAAAAGGCAGAAATTCGCAAGTTGTTGCCAGTTTCCTGATGCTGGGGCACTTTCAGCACTTTTAACGTGTTCCCAAACCCACCCTTCTTGCCATGTTCAAATTCCTCCCAGTTTCTCCATATCCACCGTATTGACCTCATCATAATTTTAATAACTTCTATCAGGCCTCAA